>NC_060275.1:23755778-24057627 GCF_021613505.1 Equus quagga | reverse complement strand
TGCCTTTTCCCATATCTCAATTACCACATTTTTGATTTATTTTTAACAGCCTTATCGAGATATAATTCAAACAAACTATACAACTCACTTATTTAAAGTATACAATTCAATGACTTTTAGTGTATTCACAGAGTTGTTCATCTGTCACCACAATCGATTTAGAATATTTTCATTACCGGCAAAAGAAATCCATATCTCTTAGCCATTACCCTCAGTCCCCTCAGCCTCCCAGCCCCAGATAGCTGCTAACCTATTTTCTGCTTTTTTATCCTCTTCTGGATATTTTATATAAATGGCATCATACAGTAGGTGGTCCATTGGGTCTGTCTGCTTTCACTTAGCATAATGTTTTCAAGGTTCAGCCACATTGTAGCATGTATCAGGGCTTCATTTTTAAAGTTGCCAGACAATATTCCATTGTGTGGATATACCACATTTTATTTATCCTTTCATCAGTTCATAGTCATTTGGAGTTTTTCTACCTTTTGGCTGTTATGAATAATTCTGCTATGAACTTTTGTGTGCAGTACAAGTTTTTGTAAGGACATGTTTTCATTTCTCTTGGGTATATACAGGAATAGAATTACTGGGTCATATGATAAGTCTCTTTAACATTTTAAGGAACTGCCAGAGTGTTTCCCAAAGCAGTTAAATCATTTTACTTTTTCCCAGAAATGTATGAGGGTTTCAATTTCTCCACATCCTCACCAACACTCATTACTATCTGTCGTTTAGAGTATAGCCTTCCTAGTGAGTATAAAGTTGTATCTCATTGTACTTTTTTCTTTTTGCTGAGGAAGATTTGCCCTGAGCTAACATCTGTGCCAATCCTTCTCTATTTTGTATGTGGGTCACTGCCACAACATGGCCACTGAGAAGTGGTATGTCTGCACCTGGGAACCGAACCCTGGCCGCCAAAATGGAGTATGCTGAAATTAACCTGTAGGCTACAGGGCCAGCCCCTCACTGTAGTTTTGATCTGCATTTCTCTGATTGCTAATTATGTTGAGCATTTTTTCCTATACTTATAGCCATTTGTATATCTTCTTTGGAGAAATATCTATCAAAATCTGCTTACCATTTTTAAAAATTATATTATTTGTCTATTTGTAATTGAGTTGTAATCATTCTTTATATTTTCTGGATACAAATTCCTGATCAGATATGATTTGCAAAAATTTTGTCCCATTTTATGGGTTGGCTTAACTCATCACATTTTTTCAGGCTTTTTTTCTTTCTGCTTACTAACGTATACCCATAGGAGTGGTCTAGTAAGTCATTGTCATGATAGTTTTAATCATATTAACGTAATCCTTCTTCCCATCATCTATCACATTCATTCGTCTGAGCACCTACCAGGTACCAATCTTAATCATCAGGGGTGCAGTGGTCAGTATGCAGTCTTATTTCTGCCTTCATGGCACTTATAATCTATCGTGGGAGGAAGACCTGCATCGACCATTGAGACGTTATCTTACTGCTAAAATCAACATCTAGATCACTTACCTTTGCATTCATTAGCTCTTTTTCTAATCCAGTGCCAGTGCCTCTTGCTGTTTATAGCTTTGATCCAATACATTCTCCCTTTTTGTAAAGGGCTGGGGTTTCTGTCAGCAGAAGGAAACATTTCAAGAACAGTTACATGGATTAGAGAACATTTGAAAGTAGGGGTACAAGGTAAACAGCACAAAGGACCAGAAGTTTGTCAAGATTGGTATAAACACCAGAAGTTATCCAAAGAGCTAATGCAACTTAACCTCCCACTAGCAATATAATGAAATTCCGCATGAACACTTGGTATTTTGTGTGTTGTTAAGCCATTTTTGTGGGTGATTGTTCACATTTTGAAAATGGAGACCCAGAGGCACTGCTGCAGGAAAAGCCTAGAGCGCAAGTCTACTGGCCCAGTGTTCCGAGTGTTCTTTACACTGCGCCAAATACCATGACGTTGCTTCTCTCGGCAGATGAGGCTGAGGCATCAGGAGCACAGAACGTAACAAAAAATATCAAAATATACCTTAAGACTTCTGCTTTCAGCTGTGACATGTTTAGAGGTTGGAAGTTGTCATTTCCACCCTTACAACAAGAAAAAACTGGACAAGCTGAAAACTCAATGACTTATCTTGGATTCATTGGAGAACTGAGGTCTCAGGACAAAGTTTTACCCTAAAATCTAGAGAGACAGGTGAATCTAGAGAATCTGAGTTGAGATCTGCTTACCTGGGGTCAAAGCCACTGGAGGAGTAAACTGGTAGGTACCCTGCAGAGCAATTTGGATGAACAGCCAGAGGCTGAGCATGAAACAGCATGAGAGTGAGAAAGCGTGCCTCACCCGCTCCCTAACACTGCCCCCTGCCCCCAACACACTGTCATCGTGCTCTCCAGGGGAAAGATATTGGAGACAGATGCATTCTTATTGTGAGGCAGGACCAAATCTTCTCTTCAAACTCAGTCCTAGATCCTCAGAAAGGAAGCTGGAGCAGCCTAGGAGTAGTTAGCTTCTATCAATTCCCGGGTGCTCTGCACTTACTGGCGCAGTACTGAGAAGATAGACTTTTGGCTACAGAGAGAATTTAACTGAAGACTCAGGATCTGTTAACCTCTAAACAGTCAGAGGAGAGGGCAGCCCAAAGGACAAGGTAACAGCGCTAAGTGTGTCACCACTTCTCCTTGCTCAAGGCACCTTTCTAAAGCAGGTTTCTAATAAGCCTAGCCACGAAGAAAGGCAATTACAGCCATTGTGCCTACAATTTATAATGCAAATTGGATAGAACACAATAGATTAATTAGAGAACATAGTTTGAATTTGCACTATGCAGACAGCAATTGGTTATAATGTGATTGAGTTCAGGAACTAGCACCTTGGGAGCAGGAAAAAAATGTTGTTGGCAAGATGCACAAATGCACACCTTTCCAGTGTCTGAGTGGCTGCCTGCTCAGTTTGCCTCCAGTTCATTTTTCCCCTGGTGCACAGATACTGGGGAATTGCAGGTATGCTGAGGTATTGGAGACCAGAATTGGTAGGCAAGGTTCTATATTTATAGATCACAGAAGAGAACAAAGTTGTGTGCTCAATTAAGCTCTCTTAGTCACAATTCTCTTCTAAGTGTTCAGAGTTAAAATCTATAATCTTGTATATAATTTATAGGAATTCCAGAATCCCAGCATCCAGGAGCTTTCCAAATAAATCAAGAACCCAAACGTACACCTGCCTGTGATTCAGGAAGGCACAGGGGTTAAGAGAAGGAGCCAGGGCCAACAGGTACAGCAGCAGAAATTTCAACATACATTCTCTTCCTCCCCGACCTCCCAATGCCCTTTATCAAGGAAATGTGAGCACCACTACAAATGACTACAGAAAGCCTTTGCCCTCATACAGGTCCTATAGGGCAGCATAAAAATTAATTCTTAACTTTATAAAAATAATTTAAAATTATGTTTATAGAAGAGAATGGACTCCAACATCTCCCCAGAAACATGTGCAATTGTGAAGTATAAGGTCCTCCTAAGGTATCAAGGTTGAGTAAGGAGTGAAATGCTCTCATCTCATTGGCCGTGATGTCTATGTTACTAACTCAATGCTAGGCATCAAATTAGTGTGAAATAAAGCAAAACAAAACACAAACAAGGCATAGTCTGATCCGCTCTTTCCTCTGAGTGTTAGAGACACATTAGCTTCCTCTTCATGTGGATCTTGGATCAAGATTTAGGAATGGTTATAAGTGGGTGGTGAAGCCATTGCTGTGGACGACCTCTAGAGTGTGGAAGAAACGATGACTGAGCACAGAGTCCTGGGAAGCACTGCCATTTAAGGAGAAAATGGAGGAAGAGAAGCTCGTAAAGGACACGCTAAAGGAGGGATCAGAAAGGAACAAGCAAAACCAGAAAAAATAGCATATCTCAGAACTGAAGGGAGGAGGGAGTTCCAAGAAGGGGATGATGGGCCTATCAAATGCCACTGAGTTTGTACTAGCCTGGGTTCCTCTCAGGAAACAGACCCTGAAACACAAGCTAGCATTCAGGTAGTTTACTTTGGGAGGTAATGCCGAGGACAGAGGGAGACCATTATCAGATGAATTATCTAGTTGACCCCCACACACAAGTGGGCCTGGAACTCTCTGGACCTTTTGACAAGCTGTGAAGAATATACCTCTGAATTGACTGCCTGAGGCATGGAAAAGGGGAGAAATATTCCACCAGCTCCAGTCCTCCACTACTCAGGGTTTGCCCCTTATGGTAGGAAGTCCTTTGTATTTCCAGGTTTGTACATGTTTCTGGAAGCTCCCTCTCAGAGAGAGAAATCATGGAAGCAAATGAGAGCTTCATGGTACAGGTAAAGCAATGCTTTTTGATGCTTTGAGTTTTTACCTGCTGGAACTGATGGCCACAGCAACAATAAAGTCTTGGTGCAGATGATGTAAGAGAGAGCACAAGAGGTGTCCAATGTGGGGGTGAAGTAAAAATTAGAAAGATTAAGTAGAAAGTGGCACATTAGCTTGAGCTATGAAGGAACATTTTTCTGCTCCCATAACCCAGTAGTTTAGGACTTTACTAGCTTCAGGTATAGCTGGATCTAGAGGCTCAATTAATATCTTCAGCTTCCTTAAATCTTCTCTCAGTTTTGCTTCCCTTCATATTGGCTTCATTCTCAGAAAGCTCTCTTCAGAATAGAAAAATGGCTTCAGGAAGTTTTAGGTTATATGGTATTTACAGGTCATACTCTCACAAGAATGTGTAACTTCTCTCTTCCATCATTAATATCAATCCCTTAAAAATAACTGATCAGGGGCTGGCCCTGTGGTCGAGTGGTTAAGTTCGCGTGCTCCGCTGCAGTCAGCCCAGTGTTTCATAGGTTTGAATCCTGGGTGCGGACATGGCACTGCTCATCAAACCACGCTGAGGCAGCGTCCCACATGCCACAACTAGAAGGACCCACAATGAAGAATATACAACTATGTACCAGGGGGCTTTGGGGAGAAAAAGGAAAAAAATAAAATCTTTAAAAAAAAAACAAAAACTGATCAGCCTTGTTAGGTCATATGCCCATTTGAGGCCCAACTGCTGTGCCCAAGGTGATGGTGTGTGCCTGTACCATGTGCTTCTGATGTGGCCTTTCAAGCAAGACTCCTTAATTGGTAGACCCAACAGTAGGAGCCATGAATGGGTAGCTGCAAAAAAGGAGAAGTTGAGGAGACTGCAGATGGAGCATAAAAAAGCATAATACTTTCCCTGTATGTAAGATATGGGAGGGAAAGTCTTCAGGGGAATGTTAACAGGGGGGGTCACTGAGTGACTTGACTCCTAGTCTCATCTCTGTTGCTTACCAGTTGTGAGAGGTTGAACAAATTACCTAATCTCTCTGAATCTCAGCTTCCAATCTAAAATGAAAGCAACAGTCTAAATCATAATTCTTCATCAGCATCAATCCACCTACTACATTTATGGATCAAAAACCAGACAATATCTACTATACAGTATTCATAGCCTTGACAAGGGGTAGTACAAGCATTATTTCACTTAACACATTTAACCAATTTAGTTACCCAGAAATCAAACCATGTCTTTCCACAGATATAGATGCCCCTTAATGCAAGAGGCGTTCATACATTATTTGCTATCATTGATCTTTGCAAACTCCCTCACCAAAGCTGTGTATTTGAGAGATATATCTGGACAAGTTAAGAAAATTGTCTTTTGCACCACTGAGTCTCTGCATGTGCTCTCTGCTTTGTCTCACCTTCTAGGCTTTTATGCCAGCATCACCATCAATCCCACTAACGGTTTCAAAAGTTCAAACACCTTCAGGTTCCATATCACAGTCTTGCATTCAGTGTTGGTATGACTCCATTGGAATAAAGAGTGGCGAATAAAAATAGGACACCCACTGTCAAAGACACAGCAAGTGCAGTCTGATATCATATTCTTAAGTGAAAAACTATGTCAACAGAAGGAATTCTATGGCAGGATATTTACAACACCATGAAGTGCTTCTTCCATGGAATTTGAAATAAGACTAACCACAGAGATTAAATGGATGCTTTTATATTGTATTTTATGACATGAAAGACAGACAATGTTAAAAATAATATAAGCAAAAATAAAATACTTGGTACTGTGATTTCCAAAGACGAGAATTTGCTGAGGAAAAAATACACGCTAGCATTAAAATTAAAATAAGGAGGAAAGAATATGATTTTAACCAGTAAGTTCTATTTTGAACATTAAAATAATTTACTTGGATGTCTAGAGATAAACTGTACCAGCAGAACTCTCTGATGTCAATTGGTTTGCCTATCTGCAAACAACATTTCATTTTCAACCACTCTATTTCAACCCTTTCTGTAACAAAACTTCAATAGTCCTTTACTTCTCTTTGTCTAAAGAATAATGTACAAAATACTAATACATCACATTGAACAGAATAATTCTGAAAGTGTTATTACAGAAGTATTCTTACAATATACTTACTCTTAGTTTAGAAAACTGAATTTTCACCAGTCTATTCTAACCAGAACTGTGTTCTGCGTTCCCTAACCAGAAGCAGTGGAACCAGGGTTGTGGCCAATGCCTGCTTTAAACTTTTGCCTGATCTTGCTATCATGTCATCTTATCAGCAGACTCAGCAATGGGTAGTAGTCAAGGGAGGGGCACTCATAGGAGATAAGGATAGAAACAACTAGTAAGAGACAATGGAGCAGGGAGTGGAGCATCCATGGGGTTGCCTCTCACCAAAAAGTAACCCCCTTGGGCTGCTTTTCCCTGATTAAAGAAAAGCTCTTTCTGCTCTTTTGCTCTGATAAGAAATGCAATTCCATCAAGGCAGGCATCTTGTGTTCATTTCTCCTTTAGTAGGTGCCTCATAGCTTAAGTCGTTAGCATTGCAAAGTTTACCAGTTAGATAAAGTGGACACTGAGTTATTTTCAATCCATAAGCAGCCCAGGGTAAACTTTGATTTGTCAGAATTCATTCATTCAACTTTTATTGAGGGCTGATTTTGTGCAAGGCACAGACAAGGATCCTTCAGGAATACAAAGATGAACGAGACATGATTCCTTCCCTTGAGGAGTTTAGCAGCTAGCTCAGGAGATGAAATATGTACTAAATATGTAAGTTGAGTAAATGTCAAATAATGTAGATCAAAAAAAGGTAAAAAAAAACAAAAGTTCCATAAAAGAGACA
This sequence comes from Equus quagga, assembly GCF_021613505.1. Classification (NCBI taxonomy): domain Eukaryota; kingdom Metazoa; phylum Chordata; class Mammalia; order Perissodactyla; family Equidae; genus Equus; species Equus quagga. The sequence goes on along the minus strand of NC_060275.1, from coordinate 24,050,447 downwards.
TCCAAAGAAATGCTATTTAAGGTCATAAAACACAAAACTTAATTTTACGTGTCATGGAGCACAGTAGAGATTGGGAAGATCTCCTTTGCATAAGTGGCATTCCATGCGTCTGATTTCTTGAAAAGATATTTGGTGGGTGCCAACCATATGCCAGGCACTGTGCTTGGCTTTTAGGCTGGATCTTGAGAGAGGCTATGAGTTTGGACCTACAGCAAATGGGATTGGGGGTTTGGAGGTATAGTAGTTGGTGGTGTGCTGTTGGTAGCTTTTACTAGCCCATGAGAGCCAACTGTTAAATGCTCAGGAATTTCGCAGCCGGGTTGACCAACGCTTGGTTGATATCATCGTTGTGGGCATTTGCCATAGAAATCAGCAAACACTATACTTTAGGGTCTCCCCCTCTCCCCACCGCCTGCCCAGAGCTGTGTGCTATACTTTTGCAGCCATGGATATGTTCCAGGAGGGAAGATGAATAATAATCCACTAATTAGTCATGTGATTTCCAGCAAGTACTTTGCTGGTCTATGGTTTTTCCTTTCTGTAGAAAGTTTGATACTTATGGTTTTTCTTACTCTAACAACCTATGAACTATAGAGGGGAGAGTGGAATGAAACCCAATGATGAAAGGGTTAATAAGGATCAGGGCATTTCTCCAGCCTGCCTGCTTCATGTTGAGCAGGTGCTCAGGGAGAAGTGCTAATAAGAATCGATCTACAGGCTGTAATGAGGGGCTGGCTGCCTGAGTCGAGTCTCTCCATAGGAGTGCCGTTTTCCCTGCTATGAGGTTATCTGAAGTGGCAGAATAGAGCCCTGAGCTGGAGAAATTGGGAGCCCTCCCTATATCTCTCCTCCTTGCCAGGTCTCTGTGGGGCCCCAGGGCAAGTCATTTAACCTCTCAGTGCCTGGTGGTCGTCACCTGCAAATTAGACTTCCTCTCTTTTCCCTCTGCCTCTGCTTGGATGATGTTTGGAGGTTTTACACACCAAGCCCAAGTTGTCTATAGGTGTCACTGAGTAAGTATCATGAGAGTATAAAAGACTGTTGTCTTATTTGCCCAGGAGGGGAAGAAGGCATTGGAGATCTAGCTCACCCATGTAACAGCATCAGGTAGCCCAGTCTGAATGGTATCTGGATATAGAGATGATGGGCGTGACTTTGGTCCCACTGAGATTTCCTACTAGTTCCTGTCAGGGGTCTTAACCATCTCTTTTTTGAGCCTTTTTACCTAGATTTTCTTTTTTCTGTTCAGTGAGCAAGAGCAGAGCAGTATGTGGAGGGATGTAGGCAGCTACAGAGAGGAATGAGTTTCCTTCCCTTTTCGCTAACATGTCCTGGGAAATTTCAAGGGTAATTATTTTCTTGTTCATCAAGTCATAGTTTCCATGCCTCCATGACATTTCCAAGCAATACAAATGAATTCTGATTCGTTGGAATAGCTTTTGATTCCTTCACCAAAGCAATTCTGTCTGCTACAGATGAGTACTCTGGGCATTCATGAAACTGGCAACTGTGACATTCAGACAAGAGTAGGCTTGGAGTCAGCACGGGGTCCATATATCAGCTCTGCTAGTTACTGAGTGATATGGGTCAGGTCACCTCCATCATTCTGCACCTGAATTTCTTATCAGTAAAGGGAATTTGCGTCAGTCCTGGCCTGTGTCCCTTTGTCCACAGATGCGTTTCTGACCTGCCCCTGTTCCGCTTCATATTGAAAGGGTTCACCCCATAGGCAGAAGATTCTCAGGTGGTCAGGTCAGCTGGTTTCTGCCTGGGTTTGGCTACAGAGAGGCACTGGCAGGAGGTAGGAGAGGGGACAGAAAGGAGAAGCCAGGAGGCCACTCTGCCTCTCTCCTTCTCAGGTGCATCCTCTAGAGTGGCTGAATCTCATTTGTGATTCTAACTGCTCCAGAGACTGTGACCCTGGCCCCAGGCTCCTGTCATTCATCTCCCGTTGTTCCTCACTGCCTTCCTGCTTTGGTCAATATTTGTGCTGCCTCAGTTTCCTGCTTTATATGACCTTGGTTATAAATATTGGAAGCAGTTTGTTTCCCTGGCTAGATCCTGACTGATACAGAGCTGACGATATGCCTGTTTTACAAGGATGTTGTGATATTTAAAGAAAATCCTATACAGTTCCTTATTAGGGTGAAGGCTCAATAAATGTCCATAGGATCCAACCTGTTATCAACCCTTCTTTTGCTTCCCAACATCGTCATCTTTTTGCCTTTTGAAGTTCTAAACATCCTTCAAATCTCGACGCAGATGCTACTTACTTCATGAAGTTTTGCTCATCCCTGATCACGTAGAATTTTTCCTGATTCTCTCTTATAGCACTTTATGTATGCATCTCTAACAGAATTTAGTGTATTCTGCCAAGTTGTTAATTATTTGTGAATTTTCCTTCTCCTGCTAATCTTTTAAAGTTCTTGCTGTCTCTTTCATCTTTATATCTCTCCCAAACCTCCAAAACAGAAAAGGTGCTTAAAAATATTTGCTAAACTGAATTGGAGTGACTTTCATGTTACTTTTCTCTGCAACTTGATTCCTATAATCTGAGGGGCTGTGGCAGACACTGGGACTGACTCTCCAAATCGAGTGTTAGATGAATTCTTGATCCAGTTCATAATGATAGGAACTTCTTGAAGAGTGCCACTGTCCCATACTTTCTTGGGCTTACTTTGATATCAGAAGCTCATCAGATGTTTCATCTATCCTAAATTCGGTAGATGTTCCATACTAGGGATATTTACATAAAAATGCAGGGGTTGTGAGAAACTGTTTGTTTTTGCAAATGAATAATAGAATCAGGTGTTTGATTTGTGTTATCACGTGGGATCCGAGAGCATATATATGAAACCATATATCTAGTGTCTAGAATTGTGCCTGTCATAGACGCTCAATAAATATTCATTGAATGCTTGAGTATCTATGTTTGGGGTGAGATTTTAGAGAAAATTACATGTTTGTAGTTACCCTCCAGAAACCATTCTCTCCTGTGAATTTCAAATTGATTTTTCCTGTTTTTTTGTAGTCTTATTATTTTATTTTTAATTTTAAAGGAAACTCACCCCTCAGGCTATCTCTTCTATTATCCGATTTTTTTTTCTTGCTCAAATATGTTATCCATTATTTGGACTCTGAAAAGCTTCTTGAAAATGTGGCATGGTTTATATTGTTCCTGAGATGTTAATGGTAGAAAAGTCAGCAACAGAAGACTTCTATGCTGTGCAATGAAGATTCCTTCTTGTCTTTCTTCTTGCTTTCCCACCCAGCTCTCCTCCCTACCCCTTCTCTAGTTCACTGTCCTCCCATCCTTGCTGCCTGTCCCTCCCCGCCCAGAACCTCCACCCCAAACTACCCTGCAGTTGTGGACGAGGTGGCATGAGCTGAGGATGATTCCTTAGGAAACCTTACAAATGAAGTGAGTCCTAGAGTTTAACCTGGTAAAAATCTCTTGATTTACAGATTGGCAACCCGAGGCCAAGGGTGAAGTGAACCTTTCAAGCTCACAAAAGAAGTTAGCAAACGAGCCAGAATTTGGGTTTTCCTGATTTCCACTGGAGTAGCAAGCAGTGACAGTAATTTGATATTGCCCCTGGCACGATCCCGCCTGCAGGAATTGCCTCTCCCATGCTGTGTTGCCCCAGGCCTGGCAGACCAGTGAATGAAACACAAAGATTCTTTGTGACTGTCTAGATTAGATGGCCACTCTAGTTTTTCCTACTCTGGCCTTCCAGCTTTCAAAGCCTGTCTCATCCTCATACAGAACAAGAGTTCTTTTAGCTTAGGCAGTATTTTTCTTAACCTCTCCAAGCCTTAGAGGGTTGAGCTAAATTTCCCTGGAGACATGAGCCAGGCTTCTGTCAGCTTGTTCATTCTTCCCTAGGGTCCCTGAGTCAGGGTTCCTTCTACAGATTGTTCCTTTTCATTGAGCGTCCTTGCCAAGATTTATGATACACTAAAGAGAGAAAGAGCCACATCAACTGTCCTGTGAAGGAAAATGAGATTCTGCTAAATTTAGAGACTTTAAATGAATAAAAAGATCATCAGGTTAAATACCATAAAGTAAGATAATAGATTAATTTTGGAAAATACAGGAGTCATTCTAATTACAGGTACAACAGAGTAGAAAACTGGATAAGTCCCACATAGTCCTTTTATAGGCCATGACATAATTAAATGACTATTCATTTTATAGGTAAGACTATGTCTTTGACATAGACACTGTGTACTGGGAAATCAACTCTGGGCCCTTAACCTGACACAGACTCATTCTCACTGAACAAGAGCCAAGAATATTCAGGCCAGCACTAAATCTCTGAGAAAAATCATGAGCTCTGGAAAGGAAAGAGATTTCTCCATTTAAAAACAAAAGCTTGAGGATGCTGGAGTACATCAGTAAAAGTACAATGTAGCTCACCCCAGGTACAGTGGTGGTGGAGTCAAGCAACAAATTGGGAAGGGTTGGCCCCTCTCTCATAGTATTCATCTGTTTCACCACAAACCCCATTCTGTGATGTGGCTGATTGATGACATTTTCTCATCTGTGGGAAGTGTAGCTTCAGGACTGTCTCCCTAATTCTCTCCTTCCTTCCATATTGCCAAACCTTTTGGAAATTTCAGAACTGTTACACAAGATCTTGACACAATTTCAATCAGTGCACATGAAATAAAGCATTGTTCTTGGGCATTTTACACTTCCGGGCGGATATGTTCTCCCTGGTCATCTTTCCCTAGATGTTCCGCAGACTTCTCTTAACATCTGCCCTGCTCCCGGCTCACTCTTCCCAGTCGCTCAGCTTCTAACATTGGTGTTATCATTGATTCTTCTTTCTTTGGTTTTCATACCCCATCTGTCACCAAGTCCTGTGGGTTCTTCCTTGGCTCTATTTTTCATGAGTCTTTTGCCTCCCCATTTCCATCAGCACCACTTGATATTTATTTTCAGTTTCTTGACAGCACCACCAACTTTTAAAGTATGTTTTCCTCTCCTCTAGCATTTCCCTTCCATTCCATCCTACACATTTTTTCCCTATTACACTTTCTGATTCATTCTACCTATATGTATTAAACCCACATTATATGTTAAGCGCTGAGTGAACAAAGATGAAAAGTTTGTAGGCCTTCACCTCAAGAAATTCAGGCTAGGCTGAGACAGAGACACAGGGACCGAGGCAGGTAATGGTGAAGAGGGTAGTCAGAGGGACTTGATTCCAGTCCTGGCTCTGACTCTTCCCACCCACGTGACTATGGGTAATCTAGGTGGTTCATGCCTGCAAAATGGGGATAACCTACCTCTTACGTCTAAGACAAGGATGGAATGAGATCATCTATGTAAGCACTTACAGTTGTTCTTGACACAGAATAAACAATAAATAATAACCATTATTATAAAGCAATTCTCCATTATTATATAGAAAGCTTTCTGTGGTTAAGAACCACTTTTGGGTTTGTTTTGTTTTGATTTCCAGTACATCAGGAGCTGATTTGTGGCGTTACTTTGTATAACTTGTATGAAGCTCACACAACATACAACTCAACATTTGAGTTGGACAACATGCAAACTGGTTCACTCTATTTCATTGTCTTTAAAAACTTCCAACTATTGGAAATTGTCTTATTTATTATCTGTCTTTCTTCAAAAATCCAGCCTGGTCTTATTAGTTACTATATTCTTGATGCCCAGAAGAGTATTTGGCATACAATAAGTGTTGAATAAATATACATCGGATGAATAAGTGAATAATAAAAAGATTTTCCTGGTAAACAGATTTAAAATCCAAACCTCTAGATATATTACTCAACTGTTCACACTTTAAAATTTGGAATTTATTGCTTTTGGTGAGAAGTAGTTCTTCTCTTTTCACCTAGGATGACATTTTCTTCCTATTTATCTTCCTTGACATTGAAGTTTTGGTTACTGTTAATCCACTAAAACTTAACTGAGTGATTTCTTCCAACGCAGCCTCCAAGAATCTTCTTCTGCCTTGCCATTCTACTGTATGTGATCTCCATTACAGCACTCCTAACATGTTTTATTTTTTATGTTGTATGCCCTTTACTAAATTACAAGGTCACAGGGGACAAGAGTCTGGCATAATTCATGTTTTCATTTTAAAAGTGTTTAACACAGTGTCAAGTAGGTAGTGGGAATCTAATGTTGAATTATGTGGATTATATCGGAATTCATCAGAATCTGTTTTAAGAACTAGTTCAAGCTTTGCCTCCTTCATAGAACCTTTCATGAATATTCCCACCTGTAGCAGTGTATCTGTCCTATAAATCCTTATAGCCTTTTTGACGTTTATCCTTGAATTAGTGTTTTAAAATTTCATTCATGATTTTACTTCCTTATCAAATGTTTATGTTTTGCTATCGTGTCTAAGGGATTGTTACAGATATCAAGACAGATAATGAAGAATAAGGAAAACCCTGCCTTCAATAACTGCAATAAAGTTTTCATTATGCAGTTTCTAGTAGTGCGCATATGTGTGCACTTGTGTGTTATCGATGTTGTTTTTCTCAACTTGAATACATACGCACGTACACACGTCCCAAGATCTTGAGGACAGGGATCACTGTGACCCTTCTAACATAAAATAGCTTAGCCTGCGGGGCCTAGCGAATACTCAGTACAAATGGGATTAGTTGGTGTTCCACACTCATATACTGGTATATCCACATGGCACAAGCTTATTAGTTCTTATTAGAAGGCAATTATCGGTCTTTTGTAGTGAAATGTGATAACCATGTGACACTGATACTATGAACCACTAATGCAGGGGAGGTCTGACAATGTTGATATCTTCACCTGTAGAGAAAGCCTGTAATAACCCATGCTCCACAGACCACTTAAATCTGGTGCCTCAAGAAATAATCAGATGCAAATAGAATGTGATAGGAAACATTTACCAGCCAGGTAGAGTAAAAACTTTGTTAATTTGAAATTCAAGGGACCAGAAAAATGAGCTCTGAATTAATTGGGTTTGGATTATCTGATATTTTTATTAAGGGTATTTAGTCATTTAGGCAGTAACAGCTGCTGTTTGAATTTCTCAGTGTCGGCCCTCTGAGGTTTTGCTCTCAAGCCATGATTTCTTATGGCGGTAATGTAATGAATGCATTTAACTATTAACCTTTGCGGCTGGACATACATATCGTGCAGTTTGACCAGATATTCACCAGCCCACCCAAGTGCCCATCTATAAGGTTTTGTTTGATTTCATTCCTGTTTTTAATGACTGCCACTATCCATGGCTCTCTCTAACTTAATTCTGTCCTCTCTGATAGCAGAGAGAATTGATGGGTGCCTTCCAAGCAACCAGAGGAAAAGGCCATCTGATTGCTGGTATACCTCAAGTCATCTGAGGGTTTAATTGCATAGCTGATCAATCTCTTTATTTGCATGATAAATATTATCGAAATCCATCCATTAGAAAGCGTTATGGAATAGTAAGTTCCTGACCAAGCTGGGAAGTTCTTTGGGACTATTCTAAGTCATTTTGAAAGCTGGTATTCATAATACACAAGTCAAGGTTACTTCTGATGTTCTTTAAGTAGACAAAACAAAAAACCCATTAGAATATATTCATGAGTCATTCTAAATTTGAAAACCTTGCTTTGATGATTTTGTTAGGCGAGAAGTGACAGCTCACTGGCAGAAATTAAGATTTGCCTATTCTGCTTGTTAAATCTATCAATAGCCTAGAATTTAGTAAGAAAGACAAGATAACTACACATAAAAGGTAACAACATCTAAATAGACCCAAAACAATATATTGTAAGTTCAAATTAATGATAGAGACAATGCTTGTTAGATTCAGGGAAGGGATACTGATTACATGTGAGGACAGACATCACAGGATTGAACCAGAGTTCAAATAATGTTGGAAGTGCTTCACATATAATGGGTGCCAAATATACGCTTACTGCACAACTGATAGGCCCTCCTAACATGTCAAGGCCAATCTAATTATTAATGGCAGCTTTCCATTTTACTTACTGATATCCATCTACTTGTAATACTGGCAGCGCTTCTCCACTTCTTCATTTAAGTTACTGCAGAGGTTCATAGTCTTTCAAAGCGGGGAGTCCTGTCATTGCGCAAATGTGAAGACGAATGACACCAGAGTCCTGGTCCCTTGACTTCCTCCCAGTCATAACTCCTGGGGTCTCCTTTATCTTTCACCATCACCATTGTCTCATTCAACTTTACAGAAGAGAGGCATCTAGACACGTTCTGGATGGAGCCGAACATAAAATACACTCCTTTCCATTTTTAGAAAATGCTTTTTGGTTTTGTCTGGCATTTTTAATCTTTTTCCTTACATTGTTTCATTAATAGACTTTATTTTTTAGAGAGGTTTTAGGTTCACAGCAAAAATGAGGTGAAGGCACAGAGAGTTCTCGTGTACTCCTACCCCTACACGAGCACAGCCTCCCCCATTGTCAACATCTCCCACCAGAGTGACGCATTTGCTATAAATGATGAACCTACATTCACACACCATTATCACCCAAAGTCTGTAGTTTACAGTAAGGTTCTCTCTCGGTGTTGCACATTCTGTGTGTTTGGACAAACGTATAATGGCATGTGCCCACCTTTATAACATCACACAGAGTAGTTTCACTGCCCTCTGTGCTCTGCCTATTCACCTTTTCCTCCCTCCTAACCTCTGATCTTTTTATTGTCTCCATAGTTGTGCCTTCTCTTTTTTTTTGCTTTTATTCCCTCCTTTTCACAGAAGCTCTATTTGTGGAATAGATGAACATGAACACTCAGAGTAATTTGTTTTAGCCTTGTGTTCTACGAGTAAATGAATGGATATATTCTCATTATCCTTTAGACTCACATAAGTACTAATTACCCAAAATACATTTTTGGCTCAGAAGGAAGACTGGATTTACAGGCTTCCTCTTAAAGTGGGCCGATTTCAGACTAATGACCTTGAGATGAAGGTCTCTGTAACTCAAAACCACTGAGCCATCCAATACCTGCTCTTTTTTAATAGGTACAAATTATATTATTTATGAGATCTGGAGAGGTCATTCAACTGAACTGGTTCCATCCGTTGAATGAGTTAGAATTTGCTTTCTCTTTGAGAATTCCTAATCACTTCAAGCTTTCTTCTTTTAAAATGTTAGAGGCACTGATTAAAAAAATACTTATGGAGCCCATAGTTCTGGGGTTGAAAGTTACTTTAGCTATGTGAGGACAAATGTAGTCTTCTGGTCTCATCAGTGGCTGACTTGAAGGATTTATCTGGGTCTTGTCTCTGAACAACTTTCCCAAAGCAGTATTTTGAAGAACTTGGTAAAATATGCTCAGGGTGCTATGAAGGAATGTTCTTTTAATGAGGTCTCAGAATTCCAGGGGAAAAGTTCTTAATAAGTATATTGAAGATTGCCCTGAATTGAAAACTTCAGAAAATGGACTTGAGTTATAATTACCTTGGGTAGTAGAAGATTGTGAAATGAGAAGAATAAAAAATAAGAAGTCTAGGATAAGAGAAAGGCAGATGTCTTAGTCTTTTCAGGTTGCTGCAACACAAATCCTATGGACTGGGTAGCTTGTAAACAACAGAAATTTATTTCTCACAGTTCTGGAGGCTGGAAAGTTTAAGATCAAGGTGCCAGCAGATTTGGTGTCTGGTCAGGACCCACTTTCTGGTTCTTAGGTATCTTCTCACTGTGTCTTCAGGAGGAGTGAGGGAGCTCAGTCTATTTTATAAGGGCACTAATCACATTCTGAGGGATCCACCCTCATGACCTAAGCACTTCCCAAAGGCCCCACCTCCCAATACCGTCATATTGGGGAATAGGTTTTAACATATGAATTTTCATGGGGGGGGACACATGAATATTCAGTCTGTAACAGCATAATAGTGAATCAATGTCAGAGAAGGGACTCAAATGCATTTATCATTTACATGGTGCTTACTGTGTGCTGTCACTCCAAACCCTTTATAGACACTAACTGTTGAAAATTTATCATAGTACTGTATGATAGGTTGTAACATTAGCCCCATTTTACTGATGAAGAAATTGAGGCACAGAGAGGTTATCTAACCTGCCAAGGGTTACCCAACAGAGAAGTGGCAGAGCTAGGTTTGAACTCAGGTAAGCAGGCTGCAGAGACCAGGCAATAGTCAGCACTGCTCCTCTGCTCTCAGGGAGGCACATTATAAAGCCAGGAGCCAGGACAAAAGATAGAGTATTTGGTGACCTGATTAGAGGATAGTCAGAACTGTAGTACTGGCCCAGTCATCAGAGGGAGGATGGGGTAGGCAGGGAGGTAGTCCTCTGAGCAGCTGGGGAGGCAACTTGGCAGGCACTCAAGCCAGAGTGCATTCATGAAGAAGCCATTGGAAGACCAAGTATCCATTTGAACAGTCCAGGGTTTCCTGGGAATCTGCACAGCAGGCTTGAGCACCCTACTACCGAGATATTTTTATTCTAAGAACAAGTATCCTCACTGCCAGGAAGGCTGCTTGCCACTTCCTATAGATGTAGAATGGAATCACAGGACAGGGGCAGCTCACATCCCAGAGAACAGATAGATAACTGCGTCCTTCGTGGGAAGAAGTAGGGAATTTCAAGGTCCTGACAATTAATTTAGAAATCTAGGACAATGACACAATTGTCACTTCGCTGTGACTTTCCCAATGGCTGTTTCAAATCTACTTCTCTCTCTGTCTCTGTTTTTCTGTCTCTCTCTCAGTTTAGGAAAATTCACCACAGATAGAATACGGATCTCTGGAGGCCTTTGTCCAGGATGAAAGGCCTCTGAAATTATGATGCTCTGGTTCTCAGGATTGCCTCTCATCCTCCAGAGAACATTCTGTTCAACATGTTGAGAGCTTCTATCATCTACTGCTCCAAAGAAATGTGACAGTGGGGCAGACTGTCCCTCAGGGATTCCTGCCCACCCATGGGTTATTTTCCTAGCACTCTTGTGCCCCACACAGACTTTCCATATTTTCAGACTCCGGTTCTGCCAAGCCTGTCAGTTGCTGGGAAGTTTTGTGTGTCCGACCAAGCAAATCTTTTACTTCCATGTCCTGTCTTGCTTTGCCTGGAGCAGTGAGGTATAGAAATGGTTGCAAAGTAAAGGCACCGAGCAAGCATTTCTTTCCCCTGGATTCCTTTAGTCATGCTACACGGCATTTAGACACACTGCATGACTCATGGACGGAGCCACCAGTGTGGATTCAGGTGTATGACAGACAGCTACCAGCAATCAGCTCTCCAACCACCAGTCAAGAAAGCGCTCATCCCTCACCTGATTATCTCATTTTGCTTGGGTTGTACCTTATTGCTGGGTAGGAAATGTAGCTGAGCTGATTTTGTTTCCAAATATATTGACCTGGTGAGCACAATTCCTGAGTGATCATGTTACATATCTATGTGAAATACAGGATAAACCTTTGTAGTGTCTTGGTTTTCCTATCTGTAAAACTGGATTAGTTCATGTTAAAACAGCAATCCTTTGTACTATATTAGACTATCCTTAAACTGTGTTGCTACATTTCTTTGAAACTCTGGTAAAAATTAGAGAACATTTATTTCCCAGATAATTCACGCTACTGCAAATCTCTTAGAGTCAAGATGCAAAGAAATATTCCCAAGGCTTGTCATAGGCTGTTGACAGAAATATGAAAGAAGAAGCATGCTTGAAAAATCATTTATTTGGTTGATGCAAAAAGGCAACCTGCGATCCAGCACATTCTTCAGGTAATTTGTTGTAAGTCCTTTGAAAAATGCAGTTTAGCAGTTCAGCCACTTATTGCGTCCTTCAGAGTTCCACATCATCTAGAGCACGAAGAAATGGGTCTGCATTCAGAGATATTCCAACCACATACAAATGTAGGGCACTTTTCTTAAATTGGACAAAGTTTAACTTTTCAGAAATTTGTGATAAGAAGCTTCAAAAGAGGAAGTGTTAGGAGTGCCAGATCAGAAAATGAGAGCAATTAGACAAAGTTATATCTTGTACACACAAAAACTTCCTCAACATTCCATTTCCTTTTTTCTCTCCCATTGTATCCCCTTTTTAAAAACTAAGTACTATCTAAATGCATTTGACTGGAGTGGACCCTAATATCAAAGCGTACAACTGCTGAAGCTGTCTTAACCCCACTTAATCAAGGCACTAATGTTAATCCATACTCATTAGATTAAAATGAACTCTTGCCCTCCAAACCAGTAGTTCTCAAAGTGAGTTCTTGGGACCAACAATATGAGCATCAGCTGGGCTCCATGCTAGACCTGCAGACTTAGAAACGCTGAAGGTAGAGTCCAGCAGTCTGCATTTAACAAGGTCCCCCAGGTGATTCTGATGCACTTCCACTTTGAGAACAAATTAACTTTAGCTGCATATTGGAATCACCTGGTGAGTAGTGAGCTTTTTGTTTTCTTTTTTTAAAGTATGGTGTTTCCACTCCCAGAAATTCTGAAATAATTGATCTGGAGTGAGCCTTCAGGGATTTTAAGAGCTCCCCGGGGTTTTAAGATGCAGTCAGGGTGGAGACCAGTTGAAAGTCTTGCTGGTAAAATTTGAGAAGCTTCTCAAATTGTGATGTGCATGAAACTCACCTGGGGATTCTGCTAAGATGCAGGTACAATTTGGTGGGGCTGGGATGGGGCCCCAGATCTTGCATTTCTAAGAAGCTCCCCAGTGATACCCATTCTGGTGGTGAGGGGACCACAGTCTGAATCCCAGGCATAGAGACATATACTGACCATTGAACACTCCACCATGGGTGCTCGAGGCTGGTAGAGACCAACTCCTTGCTGCTTTTACCAATTGAGAATTAGCTGTGTTAGTTCCCAAATAGGCCAAGCTGTTTCCAACAGGCATAACTTATAATTTAGTTAAATATTTTAAAAGCCAATAAAATATTAATGTGAAAAGTGTTTTCCCCCCCCTATGTTACTGTGAAAAATAAATTGAGGTCTTTTGAAAATCTCAATAAAGGCAAATTGTCCTAGGGAAAAAAATGGTTCAATTAAGCATTGTCAAAATCTAGATAGATTCTGCACTCAATGCTTTGTCAGTGATTTCAAAACTTTTGCTCACTTTAAAGAAACTGGAAATACCAAGGGTGTGGCTTAGGCAATACAGGTGGCATAAAATTCTAATTGGAGGACTAACACTCAAAAATATTTCTATATCAAAATTTTTGCAAATAAATCCACATTTACCTGTTTCAGTTAAAATAAAATATTTGATACCTGCATGCATCATTTTAATGATTTCCTGCTTTAATGAACTTTATTGGTTGACTGCTAGTTTTGATTGTGACAGGTAAAGAGGCTGTCCTGTAATTTTGTTTTATAAGAGCATTACTAACAACTACCTTGTATGGCACATTAGCTGCATACCAGGCACTATGAAAAGTGTCTGGCATTTATTCTAGTTAATCCTCACAAATCCTAGGAAATAGCATTAATATTCTCCTTTTAGAGCTGAGAAATGCAGTGTGGTTTCTTCTGTCTCACATTTTGCTGGCATTCTAACTTGCAACACAGATTAAAAAATATGAGATTCCTTGTAGACTAGTAAATTTGTTTAAGACAAAAGTTAGAAACATTCAAGGTACATTGAATAACAAGTGCATAATTATTACCTGATACAGGATTGAATCTGCTAATAGGTAACACACTGTTGTGTTCCTAACTAACGAAGTGACGTATAGTACAAAAGGTGGAAGGCAAAAAATAACAACTCCTCATAGTCTGGCCGTAACCTAGTTTTCAAGTTCATCAACAGCTCCAACCCCAATACACACATGCATACGCAGACATACACAGAGGCCCAGGTGCAGTGGGCCCTTGACCTTCTCCATGTACTTGCTTGTCATCATGACATTTCTCATGCCCTTTCCTTTTGCCTGAAATGCCTTTCACCTCTTTTCTCACTTAGTAGTCTTGATTTATCTTTAAGATTAGGAAGTTCCTCCTCTAAGAACACTTAGCCAAATGAATCACTGTTTTTGGTGACTGTGTATGTAGACAACTAGTTAGTTAATAGAAGCTCTAGCTGAGAAGGATGAATTTGGCAGAATGCGTTCATTCAACGCATTCTTGGTAAGTGCCTGCTGCACCAGCCATGACCATGGACGGCATGGCCCCGCCTTTACGGGACTTACATGTATCTGTTTTCATGTTCCACGTTCCTGCCACCTTGCCTGCACTTCCTGGTTTTCATACTTAGCTCAGGGCTTCAGTTTTAGCACCTGTCTTTCTGAATTCTCAAGTTCTCTGTTTCACTTCCCAAGATCAGCCTTGGTCACCCATCACCAGTCTGCTCTTTAGGAAATGATTGTACCCAACATCTTGTTTGATTGTAGAAAAAATTTTGCAATCTCATGATTTTTGTCTCTTCTCAGCACTAAATGATTCTGGAGAAGTGAAGCCCCTTCTTTTGTTGCCCCTAAAACAGTTAATCCTGCTTTTCTCAGACTTATAGCTGTTGTCGACGAAAATAATCCATATCCAATCTATAAATGAAAATTTGGGTGAGTTTATTCTGAGCTTAAATCTGAGGATTATAACCCGGGAGAGTCTTTCCACAAAGGAACAGAGCACTCCAAAGAGGTGGGGGGGTATACAGGGTCGTTATATACCCTCAAAGAGGATGTTTCACATATGATTGGAATGTCCCTTTTACAATAGTCGCAAGACTACTCTGTCGGCACAGCCGATTGATGGAAATAGCAGGTAGGTCTTCTGTCTCGGTGAACACAGCAGGGTGGCAGTCTCTTGTCTCCAGCTGGGTGGTCACAGGTGAGCTGGGAGGTGAGTGCAGCAATCAGTTCCTAGCCTAAGGAAAAATGCTAATGTGGGGGGGAAGTTGCATCTTTATCACAAGGGCCTTTGTTCTGGCCATAGGAAATGTCTAAGCAGATATGCAATGCGTGCTCAATAGCCATTCAGGCCCTTTTGGAGGAAAAAACGAGAAGTCAGGCCAAATTAGGTTTATACCAAATGGCTTCCTCATATACTCCAATATATCCTATTGCTTGCCATTTTTATTTGTCACTGTGTATATGACAGCCTCTCTTTATTGTGCACACTTTCTATCTTATGAATCTTTGTTTTCCTATTTTTTATTATAAAATATACATAATATAAAATTCACCATTTTAACCATTTTTAAGGATATAATTCTGTGGTATTAAGTACATTCACAATGTTGGGCAACCATTATCACCATGCATCTCAAGAACTTTTTCATCACCCCAGGCTGAAATTCCACACCCATTAGACAATGATTCCTCCTTCTCCCCCTCCCCCAACCCCTGTCAACCTCTATTCTACTTTCTGTCTCTGAATTTGCCTACTTTAAGTACCTCATATAGAATAATACCATATTTGCTTTTTTATATCTGGCTTATTTCACTTAACATTTTCAAGGTTCATCCATGTGGTAGCATTTAATTAGCATTTAATTCATTTTTAAGGCTGAATAATGTTCCATTGTATGGATATACCATGTTTCGTTTGTTCATTCATTCGCTGATGGACATTTGGGTTGTTGCTACCTTTTGGTTGTTGGGAATAGTGCTGCTATGAATGTGAATATTGATGTACAAATATTTGTTCATCCCTGCTTTTAATTCTTTGGGGTCTCATTTTGTTTTTAAACTAGTGCCTAGCACAATGCTTAGTTCAATAATTACTAAATAAATGAAGGAATTATTTATTGAATAAATGATAAGTAATATCTTTAAAAGTTCTACATTATTTCTATTGTTTCTATTTTTTCCAAATTCCCATTGCTTCTTACACTTTCGTTTTCCTTTTTCTTACCTCAAACCACCAGCAAATAAAACAAAGCATTGAAAATTTATATTTATTTTGAATATAAATGTTATATTCTGACCTAAAATTGTCCAGAAATTTAAAATTTCTTGCTAGGTTGAGATGGAAGATTCCTTGGACCAGAGCTCTTTTGGAAGATGATTGCCCAGAATGGGCTCAAAATGAGGAGTCAGAGAACGAATGGAAGCTGCATCCCAACCAGAGGTCCAAACTTCTGGAAGCCAAGTCAGTTGTTAGTTTCCACTTGCCTAGGCTACACCACTAAAGTCAAGAAGACAGAGACCTAGACATTTGTAACAACAGGATATTGAGTAAGAGACAACCATGAGGGAGAGCAAGAGGGTCCAAATCAATTGCAGTGAAAGATGTCTTGAAGCTGGCTGTTGGCTCTGGCCAAGCACAGCCTTGTGGCATTCTAGTGAGCTCCATTAAAGGCCATAAGCTTGCTTTTCTGATTACATCCTCCTATTATTCAATCTGACCATCTGAGAGAAAAACATGAGATGGTAGAACAGATTGGGGTTTGAGGTCTTTTAAAGTAGTGATTCTGTACTAGGGCCATTTATTTCCTCTTTGCCTTCAGTGGATATTTGGCAACATCTGGAGACCTGTAGATACTTTTGGTCATTACAACTGGGTAAGGGGTTGCTAATAGCTTCTAATGGGTGGAGGCCAGGGATGCTACTAAATATCCTCTAATTCACAGGGTAACCCCCTACAATAAAGAAGTCTCCAGCCCAAAATGTGAATAATGCCAAGGTTGAGAAACATGTTCTAGAATAACCCCCTCATTTTACAGAAATATAAAATGACTTATGCATGGCACTATTGCCAGTTAGAACCACAGCTGGAATATCTTGACCCCAACCCTGGTGTTTTTATTACTGGTGTTCCCAGTGTGGGTTTTATAGCTTGATGATTATTTCCAAAATGCTTGCATGAACTTGAATAAAATGTGCTATTTTAAAAGGAAAAGGAACTCTGCATATAGCATTTCCTCTGCTGAATCTATAAACTATGCAACCCAATAATTGCTTTCTCCTCTACTTCCACTGGAAATGTTCTTAGGAATAATAAGTTGATATTTGCTAAGTGCTTTGAGCTCCTTTTGAAAGAGGTGCTAAAAACTTCTCTAGATTATTTTTATCACCTCTATAAAATTTAAAAGCAAAGTATCGTTCCTTGTCAAAAGCAGGCCTTACCCTGAGTTTCTTAAATTATAACCTCTGATTAGCTATTGAAACTCCCTGATTACAGGCTGACATTGTGTTATCCTGGGAATCATACCGGTTAAATCTATGAAATAATTGATTGTAGCCTGACAAGACTGTGAACTCTTATAGTTAGGAACAGAGCTTCAAAATACTGTAAAAGATTTGTTGCTTAAGATTTCCTTGTTTCAAATATGAGGTCAATGCTATGGCTTTATACATTGATTAATATTGTCAATTTGATTTATTAACTTCCTAATTATGAGACGGCAATCTAACGATTTATACTCTTCATGAAAAAACATCATACTGCAAGGAACCTTGAGGAGTCCTCATAGTTTCTCTGCTTGTCTTCAGGGAGGACCACAACCTGATGAATTCCATCTACTACCACCATCGCTCCCTCATGAAAATTCTCCCACTTTCCTTGGATTATCAAATTTAAGCTACTTTTTGAGTAGCTTAAATCTCCATCATAAGAGTTCATTATTCTCTCTAAATAGAGGAAGTGAGGAGCAAATAGAAGAACTGACTCATCTTGGAAATTAGTAATAATGGACCGCACATGATCTGTGTCCCAAACCCTGGTCCAAGAGAGACTATATAATGAATAAGGGTTCAAATGAAAGACATGTGCATGCTCAGGCAAGTTTATCTTAGGGGTCTCTGAGGAAAAATGGTCAATAAGGCCATCTTACCTCTGTCAACTCTAAAGCACACAGATCATTACCAGAGAGGGATTGTTCCTTCTTCTTACAGCCCCTCAGGCATCCTTAGCTAAGGTTGCACCTCAGTGTGTTCCAGCAGCTGCTACAGATTTTCCACTTGTTAGACCAGCAGGAGCAGCAATTGGGTGGGAAGGCTGGCACCCAGGGGACTTTTTCTGGAAGTTGTATTTGCACAGCAAGTGTGAGGTTTTATTTAGATTGTATGAGTATCCGGAAATGGCTTGGGAAGGCCAGTGGTGATTGTGGAGGCACTAAGGACCCCAAATTGCCTCTTAGTTCAGCTACTGTGTTTCACATGTTCAAACTCGCAATTGAGATCTGCTAAAATGTGAATGGGAGCAGAGAGCAGGCAGCAGGGCCAGAGGGGTGGATATTAGAAACTCTTCTCATTACAGGTTGTTCGAAACTCTAGTTGATTGATTCAGGGCCTTATAATTCTCTGAGTGTTTGAGCTCTCTTGTGTTGCATTTTTTCCTTCCTCCCAAACCCTCACCTTGGACATTCCTCATGATTCTGGATCTCTATTGCCCTGCGCTCCATTCTCCTTACACTCACCGTTGGAGATGTCATTTATTAGGCTACAGAACCTCAGATCAGGTGATTCCCAAATCTGCATCCTTAGCCTTGCCCACTTACACAGCTGCAGCTGCTGACTGAGCACAGCCACCTGCGTGGTCTCTTGGCCTCTTAAGCTCAGTGTGTCTGAAGCCACGCACATGGGTTTACTCTGTGGATCATCACCTTGTCTGGCTTTCCCTACTTTTCCCCCAGTGAGGTCTTTATCTTCCCAATCCCTCCGCTCTGAAGTTGGAGATGTCTTGCGTTCTCTCATTTTCTTGGCTCCCCAAATCTAGTGTTATTGACTCTTTCCTTTCTGAAACTATCAATCTGATCCTTTCCCACTTCCATTCCCTGATTATGGCTCTCATCACTTGATACTATGTAGGACTACAGCTTCTGTGCCTGCCTGGCCTCAGGCTCTTTCCTCTTTTCCAATCTACCTGAGAGCCATGAAAAAGTTTCTAAAATGCCACTTTGGAGGAATTTTTTTTTCTAGTAAATATTCAAGGGATAGTTATTAAGTGTCCCCTACATGCTACCAGGTACCACGTTATGTGCTTGTTATGGAATGATGAACAAAAGAGGCATTGTCTCTACTTTCATGATTTTAGTGTAAGGAAGAGGCAGACAATTAAAAGTAAGGAAAAAAAGTAAATTTATCACTTGTGTAGCAAAATGTTTGATAAGTCTTATTGAAGATATTCCTAAACACAAGGACGATGGTTTACCCATAGTATTCCTTCAGTCAATCAATATTATATATTCTCTCACAATGCAGTGAAATAATTTTAATTTACTAGGTGCTATGAAAAACAAAACAAAACAGTATAATAATAGAGAATAACTGGGACCAAAGGTGGTAACATCTAATGAGGGACGTAAGAGTTGAGAAGAGCCCAGCTATGATCTGTGGCTCTGTTTTTTCTACTAAATTGAGTTGAAATTTCTTGTCTAAAATAAAATCATTATTTTTCAGACTTTTTCATTGCTCCCTTTATAAACTCCATATGCCAATCCAAATAGCCCATATGTTATTATTGAATTCTGTTCTGTGCATTCCCATCTATATCTTTGTCAAGCATTTTTCTTTGTGTTTCCCTGCCCCCTCTGCATCTCTTTCTAGTAAGACCATGTCTATCTTTTAATGGAGAGCCAAAACATACCTACTTCATGAGGCATTCATCAGTCTTCTTAGTTGGAAACCATCTATTCATTCTCAACTGTGGTTGAATAATAAGAATATAGGAATAATGACATTAATAATATTTACTTATTAAGAAATTATTGTTGTTGCAACTCCTACCTAGCACTTACCTTACACGCTAGTACACAGTAGTTATTTGAGTGCATGCTTGTCATTCAAACAAACAAGTTCATACTTCTTTGTCCCCTGAGATTGTCCAACACAGTCCCTTGACCTACATAAGCATCCAATGATCATTTGTCAAATTAATAAATAAGCCATCTTTAAAAAGGATACCAAAAGAATCTCACATCCAGTGATTGGCACAGGAAAGGAATGTGTTCTACTCTTCTCTAGGTTCCTATCACTTTGCAGATTGTCCAGCATATAAGAGGTTTTCAGTAAATATTTGTTGAACTAAAAGTCCAAGAACATACAGACAGTTAGAAGTGAGGAGGAGACTGGGGCTCATATCTGCTAATCCTTGAGTTCCTTCAAACCCTGGGCTACGAGTTTGCCAACCACAGAACATTTTGACTCCAATGATCCTATTTCATTTTGGCTTAGTTGTTTCCATAATGTCAGCATCAGCTCCATCATTGCAAGGAAATTACTGGATGCCACAAGTTTGTACTGACTTCCTTTTCATGTTGGCAATATTTTGTCTCCTGAATGTTACAAAATGTTTGGGAGAGTTTTTCACTCTTTTCTGAAAATCACACATAGAAATGTATTATCATTTTCAATGCGTCAAAGTTCTGGCTCTTTCAGTGCCATAGCTGGCCCCTCTGGCTTCCACGGCTATGTTTTTTCATTTTTTCAAAGTCAAACCAGATAAAAATATACTCCACAGATGCTATTCTGAATGTATGTTCATCAGCATCAGTAGTATCTGGAAGCAAGATGAGAAAAGAAACAGCATCACACCAGCTTGTTGGAGGTAGTAATAAAAATCAGTGGAGGTGTCTCCATAGGGCTGAGACATGAGACCTAAAGACATGGGGAAGTTTAACGTAAAGTTACGTCAGTAGGTGGAGTGTTACAGGAGGCAAAAATACACTTCCCCTGGGGAGGAAATACCTAACAATGTAAAAGGAAGGAAGGAAAAATCAAGCAAGCAAGGGAGAGAGCAAGGAAGGAAGAGAATCTTTTATTTGATTCTCCTGTGTAGTAACTCAAGCATGAAAGACACTCCCCAGTTAAATTAGTCAAGATTGTAGTCCTCATTATTATGAGAGAAAATTGAGTCATTAAAATAATTATTCTAAAATGCATATGTTGATGATAATAAGATATGTTTTATTGCTTCTCTCTTTCAGGTTATTGAAATCCCTTAAGAACCATTATCTTATTAAGTCTTATTATATGGTTATAAGGTGGGGGTTGGGAAAATTATTCCTCCTTTGTAGTCTAGGAGATAAGGATAGAGATTTGTGTGAATTGTTTTGGGCCACCCTGCAACAGAAATTAACAGCAGAAATTATACTGGATTTCAAAGCTGCCCATTCTTGAACTAATGTTTCCCCTTTGTAGTTCATCTTAACTTATGTGTAAGCTATTGGCTGAGCCTATAATTTGAATGAGCCTAAAACGCCTCATTTAGAGTTCTTACATCTCTGTTTACTTCTTTGTTTCTCAGAAAGATGAACACAAAAAACCTACAACAACAATAGCAAAAATATTTTTACTCAAATAAGCCAGAATCTGGCACAAAAAAGTATAAGCCAGGTGGATTATTCCCGTTGAAAGTCTTTAGTTCATATTAAGAGGAACAATTGTCTTCCCCTAAGGAGAATATCTCCCTTAAATCTCAAAAGATAGTGTATTCTGACTTGCAAGCATTTGCACTTTTTATTTATGATCTTTTTCTTTTTCCCCTTTGGGCGGAGAGATGCTGACAGAATTTGGGGACTTGGACTGTTGGCATGTTCTGTGTCTTACTCTTCACCTCCCTTCTCTTCATTATATTCTTATAGAAATAGATCTTCATGTTCTTTGTGGCTGCCTGTTTCTCCTTGCCTTAGTAGCAAAGCTCATCTGGGGTGTCTGCCCCTGAAGTGGTTAAATTAATCAATTACACTCTGATTCTACCTTTTCAGGGTTAAAGAGATGTTGATCTGACTTCTAAAACTCTGAAAAGCCTTTGAGTTCAGATTGGAATCTTTTCCATATCAAGTGGATTTTTTGCCCACGGTTCCCTCACTGCTTTTCTCTCTTGAGGCTATTAACATGGAGATAGTATCTTTTTTAGATAAAATCTCCTCGGGCTGCCACCGCCTCTTTCCTACCTGAAATCCTAATCTTTCATTTTTGATATCACAATCATTTTCAAAGTAACAACCTGACATATTGTAACCACTTGACATGCTTGAAAAAGATGGAATATATTTTTAGCTGCCTAATTTCATACAGGCTTTGGAGAAATAGGCTTGCTATGTAGACAGTTTATTTCTACTCTCAATAGACTATAGAAGAGAAAGGAAAGAACAGTCTTCTTTGCAAGTGTTTTTTATTCAATCACCATACAACTTCAAAACTCCAAATTACAAATTGTTTATGAAAATTCACAACAGAACATACCCTCCAAATGCCACTGTTCTTTGGAAACATAAGAAGGGATGCTAAAAGGCCTGTCAATGAAAGATAAAGGATTTGAGGTTGTTGGATGAAGAAGACAGAACAGTGCTGTCAGAGAATCACAGCTCTTTCGAGCCCTCCTGTCCTCCACAGTTCAACTCCATTTGCCTGCTGTCCCTGACCTTCTGATACCATTTCCTCTCTGCAGCCCTCTGGTTTTCACATCCCTCTTTCTAATCAAATTATCTTTTAACACTATTGCTCTGTTCTTGTCCTTTGGGGTTTCACTATTTCCTCCTTTGTTGACGGTCCTCTGAACGTTTTGCTCAGAGTCACTGTCAGAGAACTGTCACTTCCCCACCATCCAGAGACAGTGCCCTTTGAGATTCAACAGAGAGCCTCAAGGTGCTGTCTTTTAAGAGTGTTTCAGTGTGGAAGAGTCACCTGCATGATGTGACTGGACTCTCTTGCGTCTCTCAGTCTGTTGTCCCATCTCCTGCATTTCCTGGGCTATCACTACATCCCTTATCCAAAATGTTAGCAGAAACAGGAATATCGTGAACCCTAAGCTTATATCTATTTCAGATGTTTTTCTTTATTCTTAAAATACATTTCAGTAATGGGATTTTCTCTTCTCTGCTCCTCCTGTGTTTTTATTGGTGATTTGAAGGAATTAATTGAGGCCTCTGGATGTCACTTCACATATGACCATCCACATGGAGCCATGTAGAGTCATTTTGCAGCTTTGGACCTCTGGATCAGTAGGCTACTAATGTCTTCAGTGAATGCTGACAATCCTGAGGTCAGATTATCCAGGTGAAGATAAGAGATCCAAAGTGGAGCCAAGGGAACCTACTTAAAGTCCAAGTGGTCCGTGGGAGAGGACTGAGAATGTACCAGAGAGAGCAGGAAAAACAGCACTACATAAAACAGAACATGGGCTAAAATCAAGAAAGAGAGACCTGTATTCAAACTCTTCATGACTTACTGAGCAAATAACCTAACCTAGTGTCTCTGAATCCTATCCATCTGAATTTTCTGTAAAACATTTTTTTAAGCATATAAATTTTTAAGCCAAAGTTCATAATCTGTAACATATAGGCTCTCAGTATAAAGCCAAAGAATCCATATTTTAATCAACTCCTTGGATAATTCCAATAGCCAGCCTTGCATGTGGGGTATGCATTTGGGATGTCCCCACATATATGTTTGGAAATCACTAACTTTACTTCTCTAAGCCTTATCTATAAAATGAGTGTAATAATATTGACTGTACCATGGGGGTATTATAAATATTAAATGATATAATAGATGTAAAGTGCTTTGCACAATGCCTTCCATATGAAAGATGCATAATGGTGGTTGTGATTAAAAAGGAATTGAGGCAAAGGGGTCCTAAAATAATGGCTGATGGAATTTAGAGTCTGAGGTCTAAAACAATTCTGAGCTAGCAATTGACAATGGCTGTCTCTCGGTTTCTGCTCTATTTTATTTGGAAAGATTTTAGGCAAATCATCATGGTTTAGGCACGTAAAATCAAAACCTCGAGTGCTAAAAAGCCTTTGTGTTCTCTGGTCAACTCTTGCCTTTATTTCCCTCAAGTGCCCACAGCTATTTTTTCCCTTTTTTTAATTTCAGAAATGAGAAGTATAAGTAACATCATTCCTAGCCATGGCATCCAAATAACCTGTAGGTCTTAGAATCCACTATGTCCAAATAAACTGAAGTTTACTGCATTCTGCTTTGATCTTCACTCTGTGGTCCTCCTGTTTATCCCACCTCCTTCTCAGTCTCAGACCCACACATTTGACAAGAT
Organism: Equus quagga; assembly: GCF_021613505.1. Classification (NCBI taxonomy): domain Eukaryota; kingdom Metazoa; phylum Chordata; class Mammalia; order Perissodactyla; family Equidae; genus Equus; species Equus quagga. The sequence continues at coordinate 24,026,546 of NC_060275.1, read as the reverse complement.
TTGTGAAACCTGGATGTAAACTGCATCACCAATAAATGATCTATTGTCGACCACATTGTTATAAAAGTGCCCCAGCTATGTCTTACTCCTTTCTCCCGTGTGTGTGTCGGTGTGTGCTCAATCCAGTTCATTGTACTTATGGGCATCTCTGAAGAGCTTCTCATGAATGAAAAAGATTGTCTAGGAGCTTCCTGGGCCCTCTCAATACTGTGGGCCATCTGGCTAGTTGAGGCTGATCTTTGCAGTCAGGGTGGTGTCAAGTGGTCCCTTGCTGTGAGCTAGACACTGGCCATATATTTAAATGCATCTTTCATTACTCAGTTGTCACTTGATCTCAGTTCCCTTAGATTCAGTTTCAACATTAATCCACTGTAGAAGAAATTCATGATTCATGCATCTTCACCCAGGAAAGGTGAATGGCTGGAAATAATTCTTGAAGTTGTGAAATACCTTTGTCTTGAGTTACTTGGTTTATAAATGTTTTTGTTTTTTTAATTGTTTTAACAGCACAAATTTTTCCCAAAGGATTCATATCTTACTTCCCTTGTTTTTCAGATGATAAAATATAAAATTAGTGGATGGACCAGTTGGGTTATGCCCAAATGAGTTTGATTTAAAATTAGAATTGCTTATGGAGATTGAGAATTCCATAATGTAGTAAATATGGCTTACTTAGTAAATATATCTTTCTTGAATTGTGAAGAGTCTTTAGAGGAAGGGGAGGAATTTTAATGTATACAAAATGACAATAGATCATTACATTGGGACATAGATGGTAGTTATGTTATTTTTCTACAAGGGGGACAGGAAAATATTAGAAGGACCAAGGCATTTTGCATATTTTACCAAAGAAAACTTCCTAAAACGTTTTACTATGTCATATCTCTGCATAAATTTCTTCGATGGATTGAGTCCAAACTCTAAACCTAGGCCCAGTCTTCCACTCAAGTCTCAGGTTTTATTGGTGTCCAGCATGAATCCCCTCTTTGAGCTAGACTTGGACGCTCACCATGCCCTGAACACACTGTGCCCCTTCTTTCCTCTGGAACTTCTCATGTATTTCTTCCCAGTGTGTGGAACTCCTCCCCAAATTACTCCAAATGCGTAGTGATTTCTCCCTGATATGGGAGATTGGGGAGGGTAATTAAAATTTCTTTTACGCCTCTCTCATACTTGAATTTGCTACCTGGGCCTGCAAGTTACATGTTGTAAACTCTTTGAGGACAAGGACTATTTCTTTTCATCTTTCTATCCCTCATAACACCTAATACATAATGTGATTCTCAACAAATACTTGTTTGATTACTAGAGGCTTCTATTGCAATAAAAGAGAGGACCTGCTGTGTTTATGTGTATTAACCTGAGGTCACATTATTGTGGACCAAGGTTCCCACTATCCGACCTTATAGCACAGTTTCCAAGAGCATTTCTCTGCACTCCTGCAGTTGTTTTGCAAAGCTATATTATCTCAACAAGAGAGCTGATCCAGTGGTTCAGGCTATCATTTAAACAGTCATTAATTGAACAGTGAAGTGTTCTGCTCACCTATGATTGTATAGGGAACTATAAATATATGAGCAGTTGTGTAATTATCTCCACCAACGCTACCTTTCAAAATGGCTAGTTATCACAAACATATGAAATGCAAATGCTATCTCTAGATGCTATTCAAAAGGACTCATGCAGCTACTATAATTCTATTAGAAATATCAACTGTGATTTCATTTTCTTAAATTTATAGTGCCTGGCATTTTGCTTTCCCAGTAACTCGTGATTCTGGCTTTCCCTCCAAGACCCCGAGGATTGGACCAATGATTTTGATAACTAATTTCTGCTTTGAACACTAGCTTCCAAGAGATGAATTTTCTGAGCTGGAACCTCAGTCTTGCCTTGACTGAGTTCCTATACCTCTTGTATTCATTGCTTCAGAGTATTGGATCCAACCACTAGCTGTGTGACCTAGGAAAAATTATTTACCTTCTCTTTTCTTTTCTGTAAAATGAAGTTAATGTGAAATTGACATGGTTGTTGTGAGAATTAAATAATGTGACATGTATAATGCACATTGCACATGTTCAGTATATATTCTTTTTCTATTTCCTGATCCCATCCTGCCTATCCTTTAACCTATTGGTCTTGATATGCTCAACCCCAGCTTTATTCTCCCTTGCTGTCTCTTTGCTCCTGTGCCTAGACCAAGTAGCAGGGGCAGATGAGGCATCGTCCAAATGTACCTGAAACATGGCAAATCATGTCAAATAGTGATTATTACTTTTACAATGATTGTTATGTCACAGACCAACAAGATCATCTTGGAAGAGAAAGGGTAATGTTGTAGCTAGAGGATGGAAATCAAGGGGGAAGGGAGATGTAAGGTGATGCTGGAAAGCTAAACAAAAACCAGATCATTTGGAGCTTGGGAGGCCATGGTCAGATGTTGTATTCCTCAGGATTCTGTCACTGATTTATTTTCTCTGCTGCCTCCTTTCTTTGCAGGATTTCTCTCTCCCGATATGTCAGATGCCATCTCCGTGATATGTCAGTTGACCCAAACTTACTATAGGATTCCAGTAATGCATCTCTACCTGCTTTATGTATATACCAAGAATTCGACTCCTTACCATCAGCTCCTGCCCCATGCTTTCCTGTTTCCCATCCTCCCAGTCACTGAGTCACTGAGCCCCTGAGTCCCTACCCTGTCTTCCTATAGTTCAACATTTATTTATCCAAAAACTATTTATTTTTGAGTTTCTACAGACATTGTGCTGGAAATTCAGAGAGGGAAAGATAGCAGTTCCTGTTGTCATATAGCTTATGCTTTGTTTGGAAAATAATTACAGAAAACTCACATTTCCTTGTGTTTCTTCTACAGATTTTTTTTTTTTTTTTTTTTTTTTTTACTGTTCATTCTCATCTTCTTTGCTGCTTCTGCCTCATCTCTCCAATCTTTAAGTTTTGGAGTGTCCTAGGACTTCATATAAGGATCTCTTCTCTGGCTCCCAAATTTGTATTTCCAGCTTGGATCTCTGCTCTGAATTCTAGGCTGGTGAATCTAAGCCTCTCCTTGTCACCTGTACTTAGAAGTCTAAAGGACATCTTGCTTATCACATTAGTGGGGACTTGAAAAATATGTCCACAAATGCTTTGTCACTACTTCCTCTAAAGTGGAGTCTAAATCCCCTTTCCTTGAAAGTGATCTGACCTTAGTGACTTACTTCTAATGATGCTGTGTGACTTTTGAGACTAGTCTAGAAAAACTAATAAGGTTAATAAGCTTCTGTCTGGCTGTGTCTCTCTTATAATACACATTTAGGGAGTCCTGAGTTGAGATGTAATAAGTCTGGCTACCCTGAAACTGCCAAACAACAAGACAATATGATGAGAGCACATAAAAATAGAGATGTATGAGGAGCCCCAGCTGTTTGAGTCCTCCCAGCATCAACTGCCAGGTGCGTGAGAGAGCAAACCTTCAGATGATTCTAGTCCCCACCTTCAAGCCATTCCAGCTGATGCTAAATGGGGCAAAGATGAGTTATTCCTCTTGAGCCTTGCCCAAACCACAGATTCATGAGCAATATTGATGTGGTTATTGTTACAAGCCTCTAAATTTTGAGATGGTTTGTTTTGCAGCTATCTTAGCTGAAACAATGGCCAAAATGAAGGTCTTAATATTCTCCTTTACACCAGTTTGTTGTTCAGTCTTTCCACCTCAATTAATGCCAAACCTATCCTCCTACATAGTCGGGCTGAACTTTTGTCTACCTCAATTTTTCTTTCTTTCATATGCTTCATCTGGTCAGTCAGAATATTCTATCATCTTGATCTCCATAAAGAGCCAGAATTGGGCTATTTTCCACCACTCCCTGTGCCACCAAGACATCATCATTTTTTTGAGCCAGCCCTGATTGCCTAGTGGTTAAAGTTCAGCACGCTCTGCTTTAGCAGCCCAGGTTCAGTTCCCAGGTGCAGAAGCACACCACTTGTCTGTCAGCAGCCATGCCGTGATGGCAGCTCACATAGAAGAACTAGAAGGACTGACAACTAGGATATGCAACTATGTACTGGGGCTTTGGGGAGAAAATAAGAAAGAGAAAGATTGGCAACAGCAGTTAGCTCAGAGTAAATTAAAAAAAAGACATCATAATTTTTGATATGAATGATGGTGATAATCTCTTTGGTAGATTTACTATGTTAATAGCCCCAGTGATTTTCCCTCCCTGTATCCATGCCCTTCACATGTGGCTTTGCAGTTGCTCCCATCAGAGGTGGAGAGGAGTTCTGTTCTTTTTGATTTGGAGTTCAGCCATGTGATTTGCTTTGACAGATGTGAGGCAAGCAGAGAAGTCCTTCCTATTTCCACCTGCTCTATTTCTTCTCTTTGATTACCTTAAGTACAAATGTGGGCTGGCTCACTGGAGAATGAAAGACGTGGCGCAGAGTCAAGTCATTCCAATTACCCACATTGAGCCCATTCTAGATCAACAAAGCTGCCTAGCTAACCTGCAGCTGATCACAGACATGAATGAGCTCAGCCATGACCAGAAGACCTACCCAGCCAACCCACAGGTTCACGAGTACTTATTTACTACTTTAAGCCAGTGTGTTTTGTGGTTGGTTGTTATGTGATATTTTTATGGCAGAAGATAGCTTATATGGAAGTTGATCCCAGGAGTGAGGTGTTGAAACCTAAAATACGTGTCATTGGCTTCATTTCTGGAAATGGGCCAGAGGCCGGAAATGTCAAGGAAATTGCTATAGAAAATTGGAAAAAATGAGAGCCATTCTATATAATTGTGAAATAGTTGGGAAAGTAGTCTCCTATGGTAACTTGGAAGATGGAAAATGTAACTAACGATCTTTTGGATATGGACAAAGATCGCCAGGCAATATAGGGTGTCAGCTGGTTTTACCAGCTATATAAAATACATTACTTTAAGGAAGAGATGAAATCTACAAAGTATTGGCTAGTTTGAAAATCGAATTTAAAGAGATTGTGTATACCTAGAGCCTAGAATAGTGCTTGGCACTCAGTAGGTGCTCAATAAATATTTGCGGAAAGAATTATTTATTTACAGTTTCAATAAGTATTATGAATAAAAAGTATAAAGCTCCATAAGAATCTATAGCACAAAAGCAGTCATCAACTTAATCCGTTCCCAGGGGTATTTAAATTAGAAGTGAGGCTTCCTTCACCATCATTAAAGCATCGTGGTGTGCCGACACGAGCATTTATTGTGGACTTTTCAGCTACTGTGAGGTGAAGGCACCCTTCCTGAAGTCACTCACATAATGCTTCTTAGAAATCTACGTACATGATATTTCCTGCTCATGTAATTCCTTTTAGGTCTTATTTCTCAGCCATATCACCATGTCTGATATTTTTTTTTATATATCTTTACAGGCAGACATTAGAACTCAGAAATAAAAAGAGACCTCAAAGTGATGCCTGACTAGCTCTTGGTATAAAAGCATGATTTTTCTTCCATTGTCTGTGATTCACAGAATGGGTTTTCTGGCTAAATACTGACTGAAGGCTTGTTATCTGCTCTGAGCCTGAGGTTTAATTGTAAGCAGTTCTTCACCTAGATTTTGGCCATCACTTTTTCCACATCTTAAATACTTCTATTTTCCCTCCTTCTGTTTGTTTTTCTACTTCACTTTTCCAATTTACTAGTATAATTTGAATTCTGTTTTTGTCTCCAAAATGCTGCTTCCTTTCTGACTATTTGGTACCTTCTCCGCCTTTGATGAGCTTGTCTTACAGGGGACAAGAGATCATTAAGCAGCACTGGGCCCAGGACAGACCCCTGCCAGCACCAGTTAATATGTCCCTCAGGTTGGTCCTAATTCAACAGGAGACTCTCTGAGTTGTCCCTAGGGCCAAAAGATAACTGTGAAATAAGTATTTTCCCCAGTTCTTCAAATACACATTTGTTTAGGGAAGAACAATTTTAACAAGGGGGTCTCCGGGGATGTAGTTAGAAAGCTGCTTATTATGTGGATTTTGCATTTGGCAGAAGGCTTTTGCGGGAACCTAAAACTAGTAGAATTTCAGCTACTGAGAAGGCTTCTTGGTCTGCAAAGGAAACCCTCAGCTTCAAAGCATATCCCCAATTTATAAACGGTACTCCTGCAGCTCCAATTGCCAGAATCCACTCTGAAGCTTGCCTCACAATGTCAGATTTCTCTATTAAGTATAACCAAATATAAGCTACGTTTCTCACCCTGTCGACTGTTTCAGGAAAGGTTCCTTTGAGAACTGAAGAGTCAGAGGTCAGTAGAGGGTCCCTGAATTAAGGTGTGGGGACACAACATCTGTCTAACTTTAACACACTGTCAGCACTTTGACACCACAGAGTGTGCCTCCCTTCCACAGAGCCACCTTGGGAGGATAGCTTGTCCCACAAGTTGATTTTATTCTAAATCTTGGCACTTCTTTCTCCCTCTGTCTCTAGTATTTTCTTTTTAAATCTCGAAGGTAATACTTGCATACGGCAAAAAATTCACTGCATAATGAAAAGTAAATGTCTCTCACCTCAGACCTTCAGTCCCTTCTTCACAAATACTGTTAGTTTCTTGTATACCTTCCAGAAACTTCACATGCATGTGCAAGCACATTGCCTTATTTTAACAATATAAGTGAGAGAAGACTATTCCCACAATTCTGCACCTTGCCTTTATCCCTTATAAATACTGACAATCTTTCCATAGGGATGTATTTCAGACTCAATAATGGCTGTCAAGTATTTCACTGTCTGTATGTAACATACTTTATTTAACTGATGGGCAGTTAAACTGTTTTAGTTTTTGCAACTAGAAAAAAAATGCTGTAATAAAAATCTGTACTTTCATATCTGCACACATATGATACCCTTTGGGAGATTCCTATCAGACATTCCCATAGTTTAAAAGTCATACATGCATTGAACAAGCTGCTGGATGCTGTTAAGAGGTTACATCAATTAACATTCTCCCAAAATGTATGAGACTAATACATTCAGAAACGGTCCTAATACTTTCAGAAACATTGTGTTTTATTAGACATTTTTATATTTGCCAATATGATTGATGAAAATGGTATTTCAGCTTGAAAAATTATTACTCAGTTTGCATATCTACCCTCATTTATAATAATCATACTTCATCTATGCTCATTAGTTTCCTTATTGGTAAAATGAGGATGATAGTAATACCAAGCTCAAAGTGTATCTTTGAGGTTTAAATAAATTAATAAAGTAAAGCACTTTGAACAGTGCCTGACACAATGTAAGCATGTGGAAATTTACTGCTGTTTATCATTACTTTTATTATTATTATCATTGTTACCTTGTTATATGCTTGTGCACAGATTATGTTTCTATGACATATGACTAGTCTGTTCATGAACTTTGCTTATTTTCCTATTGGGGTATTGGTATTTATCACTGATATTTAATAACACTTTATGTTTCAAATAAATTAGCACTTTGCCATTTCAGTTTGATATTTTCCTCAGTTGGTCATATATTTTTCAACTATGTTTATAATATTTTCTTTCTTGTGCAGACATTTAAATTTTTATATAGATAAATACACTAATCTTTATAGTGTCTGAGTTTTGTGTCTTTGTTGGGAAAAACCAATCCACCTCCAAGCTTATGACAACATTCTCCCAAATTTGTACATTTTTGTTTCATTTCTCCATGGTGGATTTGACTTTCTGGAAATAGCCAATAATTACTTACAGGATATAAAGGAAAAGAAGCCCCACTAATAATAATAACCTAAAGGTGAAATACTTAGGAATAAACTGAACAACATAAACGTAAAATTCACATGAATAAAACTTCAGATACTCCTGAAAGGCATAAAATTAGACTTGGACACTTAGACAGTTCTTATTCTTGGATAGGATTTACTCAAGATCACACAAATATAAACTCACCTTGAGTTAACATATAAACTTAGCATGAACTCAATAAAACACTACTTTCTTTCTAGACAAGTTGATTCTAAAGTTCATATGGAAAAATAAACATGCCAAAATAACTAGGAATAAAACCCTGGAAAAAGAGTCCCAGTAAACTATCTATGGTAAGAGTAGTGTGGTGTTTGCCCATGATTAGAAAAATGAATCAATTGAATAGAATACAAGATCCACAAAAAGAAACAAGTAAATATGGAAATTTGATATATGATAAATGCAGCATCAAATATCATTGGAGAAAATATTGGCTCTTGAATAAATGGTGCTAGGACAACTGGGTAGCCATTTAGAAGAGATATAAAGCTGTATCTATACCTCACATTGTATATTAAACTCTAAATGGATCAGAGATTGCAAATTAAAAAATTAAACTTAAAACTACCAGCAGGTCTCATTGGTAAATTCTAAACTTAAGGTCTTTCCAACTATGATTCCAGATCCAGAAGCAAAAATAAGAAGAGAGATAAACTTTATTAAATAAAATTTTCTGGTAAAATATACCATTAGTAAAGTCAACAGAAAAATTTTCCAACTTATATCACAGAGTCCATAACTCTGATACATAAAGAACTCTTAAAAATTAAGAAAAAGACTAAACCTGATAGAAGAATAGATAAAAGGCATGAATAGATAGTTCACAAAAAATAAGACAAATAGCTTTCAAACATACGAAAAAAATTAAATCTTACTAATGAAAGAAAACTTAGAACTACTCATTGAGATACCATCAGACTGGCAAAAGTCCAAAATCTTGACAAAAACTCTGTAGGTAAAGCTCTGGAGAAACAGGCACTCACTTTGCTGGTAAGAATTCAAAATAGCACAATTGCTAAGGGAGGAAATTTGGCATCATATCTCAAAACTGCATATGCATTTCCTCTCTAATCCTTAAATACCACTTCTTGAAATTGATCCTGGAGATACATCTCCACAAAAATAACACAAAACATCAACAACCACAGCCACAGCAAAACATGCATAAGGTTATTTATTGTTGAATTCTTTGTAATAGGAAGGGATTGGTAATAACTTAAACGTCCATCAAAAGGACAGGTTGAATAAATGATTGTAGATTTATATGACTGAATACTATACACTCTTTAAAAAGAGTGAGAAATAGCTCCATGAGCCAATTTAAGGTGAATCCCAAGTTATTTTGCTAAATGAAAAAAGCAAGATTATTGTTACATTTTTCTACAGGAAAGAGGAGGAAATAAGGGTGCGTATTTACAGGAAGGACAAATGAGAAACTAATGAACATGTTTTCCTTAGAGGGTATATGAGAATAGTGTAGAAAACATAGTGATGAGTTGAGTTTACCATTTTATGTCTTGACTTTTTAACCTGCAAATGTTTATACATTTAAAAATGAAGTTAAATAAGAAATAATAAAAGCAAAACCTAAAATTGAACCAAAGAGTAACTGGTGAACCTAAAGTTATATCAGATTGATAACATATCCAATCAGAGAAAAGAGCGAGTTCAAGTGATTTTTTGAACCTGGTACTATGACTGTATATCATTCATGGGGAATATTCAAAAACAAAGAAACAAAAAGAATTGCACAGAAAGCTCAGTCATTCAGTAGGTTTATTATTAATAGTAATATTTTAGTAACATTAATAGTAATACTTTTAGAAGTAGGCTATATTATTGTAGGATGAAGCAAATAACTTTATAATAAACCAGGATTTTCAGGGTAAAAAAGATGAGATAATAAAAAGTAGGCTAAAACTTCCTTTAATGGTAAATTTAATTATAAATATTAATACAAACTTATAATTTTTCAAATGATTTTCCCCTCTCTGTCCACTGAAAATGTTTAGAAGCAAAAGTACCCAGCAGCAATGAGTGAATCAGCACCGAAGTCTTATTTCTAACACCGTTTTCCACTAAAAGAAAATGGTGCTCTGTGAAAAACTGACTGATGTCAGATTGTTCTAGTTATCTACTGCTGTACAATAAACCACCCCAAAACTTAGAGGCTTACAAAACAACAGCATCAATATTGCTCATGAACCTGCAATTTGGGCAGGATTCAGCAGAGTCAACTCATCTCTGTTCTGCTCAGTGTCAGCTGGGGAAGCTTGTAGCCTGGGAGCTGGATTCACTTGATTCCATGTCTGGCAAATGATTCTAAAAGACCCAAATAGCTGGGGTCTGGAGGAGCAGGGGACTTAGAACAGCTAGGGATCCTTGCACACCTTTTTCATCTCCGTGTGCACCTTAATGGCTTCAGAATAACTAGACCTTATATGTCGGCTCAGCACTCCCAAGAAATATGTCTCAGAAAAGAGAAAACCAGACATAAGCTGTATGTCCTTTCATGATCGAGTCTTGGAAGCATCACTTCTGTTGCATTCTTTCTGATGTAAATGAGTCATTAAAGCTAGCTCATATTCAAGGGAAAAAGAGCTAGAATCCACCTTTTGATGGGAGTATGTCAAAAAACTTTTGAATCTGTTGTAAAAACAACCACACAGATCTATAGGAAAATACAATGTTGGGACCTCTGCTTTTGCTGAAAATCAAGGAAATGCTCAAAGACTAAGGTAAATATGTCGATAAGATACAAGAGCTTGCTTAAACACGGTCTTACTGACCAAATTTGGGACAATTTAAGCTTCATAGTGAATAATGAGTGTAACTAATTATAACATTTGAATAAATAAACACTTCTGAGTCTATAGTGATATTCAAAAGATAGAGGATAGGTACCAAAAGCTCTTCTTCTAGATGAATGCTGGCTAATACACAGAGAAACAAATGATAGAACTTGAATATCACTATTTTGGAAACTCCAATGTAAGATCTGGTTTAGGCAAGGGACAAACATGTATGTTAAAACCATTAGGTGAAAATTTGTTGGGAAATATTATTTTTACATTGTGCCAAAGAATGAATCCACAGATTACTTTCTAATTGCAAAGGGGGGAAATATCTCTTAACATGGACATATTTGGTTGTCACTATTTTAACCAAGTGATCAAATTTGGCATCATCAATGGGAGGTGACTTGACCTTCCATGACCTTTTAAGCTTCCTGGTGTTATCCCATATAAGGTAGCAAACAGCTCCTGTGACATATTCTTGTTTCCAATGATTAACACAGATATAATCAGGCCTCTAGTTCTAACATCGGATGTACAGAAAAAAGAAAAGCAGTAGGGAAACATCAAAAAGAAATCAGAGAAGAAAAAGTCCAACAAATCCCAATTGTGAGATGCCTGTTACAAAACTGGCCTGTATTTTTCAAAAAGGTGAATGTTAGAGCAAAAAAAAAAAAGGTGGAGGCTGTTTTTTAATCTGTTAAAAGTGATTAAAGGGCCATAAAAAACAAGGAGAATGCATTAACCTTGATAGGATCTTGGATCAGTAACAGATAACTCAAGACAGAGAGAGGGAGAAGGAGGGAAAAAATAGCCATAATAGACATTATTGGAACAATTGGGGACATTTGCATATGGACTGCATATTAAATTATACATGCCTAAAATCATGTTTGAACAGCAATAGATTGGACTGAACTAGATTTATAGGGCTAATTAATTGCATGATTTTCAAGCAGACTCTAAAGTCCATCCTCAAAGAAGAATACCAACAATTTGTGGGCAATACCTGCATTATTGAAATAAGCATAGTAGCCACCAGGTGACTATTTTGGATATAACTATGTAACTAAAACTACACACACATAAAATAGAATAATTTTTAAAAGTAATTTCACGATATTCATTAGTCACGCTATCTACTCATAGAGGTTCATAAAAAAGGGATGGAAATTGATGACTGTCAGGATGAGGAAAGGTTATGGGGCTCTGGTGGTCTGAGATCATCTGCCCCTCCATTTGTTACATGTATTCCTTTATAGAAACTCCATCCCCAAGTTGGCTCTATCACAAGTAATAGAGAAAATAAATTTCAAAAGGCACAAGATCAAAAGTTGAAATTCAACCTAGTTGTCCAAGTTATGATGCCAGGTCTCCGACCAACAATGTGAACTCAAAGAGAAAACAATGAAACCCAGGTGATTGCTTCTTAATCTCTTCAGATTTCAGAAACTGCATCTCCTTGAGAGGAAGTCAAATTTTGTCTTGGAAGTAATCTTTCTTTTAATGTACATTTGTCAATACTTTCCTCTATCACTGTCTTGCTGTCTTTTAAATTGCTATGCGCTATTGAATTTTTAAATTAAATATGCAGGTTCATGCTTGAATTCAAAATTAGCAGTACAGAAAAAATCATGATAACCAATATCATAAGAAAAAAGAGATTGTGTTTATAGTGCAGAGGAAGAAAGCCATATTGTCCCGAGACGGGAAGAATAAAAAGCTTAGCTGGGTCAAGATTTATGGGTAGAATTCTCTTCTTGGATTTTGGAATGTATTTACTCAAAAATCTTTGATAATAGACATGAAGAACACATGTGAAAATTAACTGATTCACCAATAGTCCTACTCCTTGCCCTTATCCAACTATAATTTGGGGGAAAAATGTATAGTTTGGTACAGATATATTTTGATCTTTGTCCAATATGGTCCATTTCCTCCTAGGACTACATCATCTTTATATGATCCCTGTACTGCTCCAAAGGACTTTTGAGGTCTTAGAATTTCTCCAACCCCAGACCTCTTGGCAATCTGGCCGAATTTAACCATAGCCTCTGTCTATCCTGCTGTTCTAGCACGTGTCCTGGTTGAGGTTAGCATCATGTACTTGTTGATGGTTAGTTATCACGTATATAGTGCATAAGTGTAGTCCAGCTTATAAATTACTTTTCTATACATCATATCTAATCTTCACATCAAACTTGTGGGTTATGGTCTTGCTATCATCTTTTCTACTTTATAGAAAAGAAGAGAGACAATTGAAATAATATTCTCTGCTTTTCCACTTCACCAACTGTAAAACTTCCTATAAACTAAAGGAACTTCCTTCTTGCAAAGCACTTGGCACAATGCCTGGCACATAGTACAGTCCATAAATTGTCATTGTTGATAAATCCACAGTTCTCCAGTTGGAGGACATACACCCTGGGAGGGTGCCCAGGTCACCAAACTTGTGCATATTCTTAAAGCATTTATTTTACTTCATGTTAAATTATTTCAAGCATTATTTTTATTAAAACAAACATCATGGAGTAAAAGATACAACTGGCATGAATTTCAAGATAAGATCTGACTCAGCCAGCCTGCCAAGGCACTTTTCCTTCAATATAAAATCAAGATTTGTGCACCGATCCAGTTATTGGGGGATGCTGCTGGGTTGATGAACGGATCCTAGGAAGTTCTCCTATCCCGTAATATCTACCTTTCAAGCCTTCCAAGAGCCTTACATTTCCACCACAAGTATACATTTTTAAAGCAAATATTCAGAGAGAAATTATTCTAATTTGCTGATTTTACACATTAGGAAGGTGAGGACCTAAGAAGTGGGGTGATTTGCTTGAGGTCACAAAGGAATATAAAAGTAGAACTGAAATGGATTTTAGTTTCTTAGCTCCCAGTCCTGTGCGATACCATCTTTTTTTATTTGAACGTAAGCAATTATATTACCTAGAAGGAAGATATCAAATGTGGACACTAACAGTCAAAGCACAGAGGAGCCAGGAGCAGAGGCATAGACAAATGAGCCTGTAGAAGGTCAATTTGTGGGAGTGGGACATGGAACCTGGGGAGATGTCCAGGAGACAGACCCTGCCCTACCCCTGCCAACCTCCCTCAGCAGCCTGGAGGTCTGGAATTGCCAGGGGGCGGTCCTCCAAAGGGCTCTGGGTATCAGTAACTGTGATGACAAAGAAGAGTAATGCTGAGAGGGACAAGAAAAACTTTCCAAAACTTTCTATGGGGTGGCAAACTGAAGGTGTTCTCAAAGAAGAAATGAAACCAACTCTCCACCCCCTGCCTCTGTCTATGAAGCTCCCCAGGGCCTCAAACCCAATTCCTCTCCAGCTTCTTTGCAGAACTAAAGCAAACACACTAAGCACTGTTTACCAGAAGCAGCCAACGATGCCCCAAGGAGCAGTATCCCTGAACTTGTAGTGCTGTCAGCAGAGAAAATGCTGACGTGATATTTGAAACCCAGAGTTCAGGGAAGAGAGCAAGTCAGCCAGAAAAAGAATGAATAGGCGTGTCGGTGTTTCAATGTGGGTTCCTTTAAATGTCCCCCACAAGGACAGCGTGTTCTGGTATCACCCTGAGATCAGTAATTAGAACTGACATCTAAGAATCACAATCTCCAAATCTCTCTAAAGTGATAAAGTAGCCCAAGGTGACCATGTATTCCAATCCTGATTTCCAGCTATTGAGTCGATAGGCTTCTATGGAAACTCTACTAATTATTATTCCTAATAATGGCAGCCTTGTGTAGTTTTTGTCTGTGCCAGGCACTGTTCTTAAGCTTTTTCTTTCACTAACTCTTTTGCTCCTCAGCACAAACTTATGAGATAGGTACTGTCATTGTTTTCATTATATGAATAAAAAACTGAAGCTCAGGGAATATAAATAACTTGCCCAAAGTTTGGTGGCCAGTAAGTAGTGGGACTGAAATTCCAGCTTCAAAGTTTGTGTTCTTAACCTGTACCTTGTAGGCGGGAGACTAGGCACCAGGGAATCGGTGGGAACAACACAGAGTGTGATGGGAACAAGAGGCCAAGCCCCATACTGGGTGAGAGAGTCAGGGAAGAGTTCCTGTGCAAAGATGCTCAATTAGTCATCTGAACAAGGAGCGAGAATTAGGCCAACAAGGAGGGGCCCCTGCAGAGGCAGCCCCGAGTACCTTTACCTGCAGGGGAAAGAGGTTGGAGCATTTTCAGGTAAATGAGTCCATTTCAATATGATTGGAGTGTAGAATTTGAAAGGAAAGAGGGAAAATGTGAGGCTGAAAAAGTAAGCAGGGATCAATCCCCAAGGGGCCTTGAGTTGCATTAACAAGTGGGGTGTGGGTTGGGGGCTGGATAGGGTACTCTCTTTTCAGTGCTCCTTTTAGAACACATGGACAATGTTAGATGGTTTTGCTTTCTTTCATATCTAACATATGCAGATACAATTGTTGACAAATTTGTTCAGCATTGATAAGCAATTTATCAGCACACTGGCATTCTAAACTTCTGTTCTCATTCTCTTGTAGCCTTTAGAAAAAGCTTGAAGGGGAAAAATGTTGTCTCTGGCCACCCTCTGTTTTCTCTTAATGATTATTTCTGCATTGTTAGGATCAACTTCTCTTCCAGATCCTGCCTCAACCATAACAGCCACAAAATAATAGTTGCAATGGATTGATTCTCAAGTACATAGGCCAGAAAAGCAGCAACAGCTTGACATAGTTAAGAGCATAGATTATAGAAACGAAGAAAGTCTGTGTTCAGACCTTGGCTCTACCACTTCCCAGCTGGAGAACGTTAGGCGAATGCCTTAGCTGATCTGTGCCTTAGTTACATAAAAGGGGGCAATCATAGCACCTCCCTCTTAGACTTAAGGAGATGAATAAATGGTTCATTATATGTCAAGCACTTTGAATAGTGCCTGTCATATAACAAGTACTTAATAAACATTAGCCATTACTGGTATTTGTCATAGATAGATAGAGATGGTGGCATAAGCAATGTGCTCGTGTGCTATAGAAATAGAGAGAAAGGAGCAATTTGCTGGGGTAGAGAAGTGTTTAGGAAAGATACACAGAAGATTTGGCATTTTTCTAAGTCTTCTTTTTTGGAGGAAAAATAGAGATAATATCATCCTTTTTCCCTCTCATCATTAGAGCAAGTAATTCTTGTCTCTGGAGGAGCCAATTATTGCAGCCTTCTTGAAAGACACTCCTAACCTGTAGATCACCAGGTCACACTGTCTCTGATGTAGAAAGTCTCAGGACATCATTTGTTCAAATCATGTCCTAAAAAGTTGATGTGGGCTCCTATAGTAAGAAAATCTCATTTATAAAACTCTAAACTTGAACAACAAGCCATTGGCCACATTTCAGCCAAATTATTTACTTTATAAAATGCTTTGTAGCAAGATTATTTATTCAAAATAACAGACTATCCTTGAATATTAATTTCCAGCATCTTGATTTGTACTTTCTGTCGAACTGAAAAGACATTAGTTATGGAATTTAAATTACTTAGCTGTGTGGCACTGAGCAACTGACTAACATTATTTCTAATTTTTACAACAGCTGTAAGATGCGCGATGCAGGTATTATTATCCACGTTTTACAGTTAAAGAAACCAAAACTCAAAAAAGTTGAGTCAGTTGTCTTAGTTTACAAAACCAGTACATGAAAGAGCCTGGATCAAAGACTGGGTTCCAATGCCCATGCTCTTCTCTATGTGACACAATTCCCAAACACGTAGGTTTCAACATTTTCCAATAGGAATCATCATTTACCTGCTATTACTTTCTCTGCACTAAGAAAACTACAAGTCTTTAAATCAGAAGAGGTTTCAGGTTCTAATTTGTTTTTGCAGAGCTGCCTGGCTGCCTTTGGTTCTCTCTTCAGGTAGCAACATAAAACCATCAGCTCAGCTTCCTATTCCTGCTGAATTCAACTTTGCACCTCAGTTAGCAAAATGCCAACTTCAGGATGGAATTCTCTGCTTTCCAAGACATAATAAGATGCTAAGTGGAAATTTTACTCAATAACCCAATCCTTTTAACTCTAATTAAGCCTATTTCAAGTCTCTGTCTAAATTTGGAGCTGACAACTTAATTGGTTGTCCGAGTAGAAGAGAAGAGAGAATGCTCTCCCTGACTAGGTTACAACTGGGCCTATAATCCTTTTTACATTGACTGAGAAAAATCTCTAAAGCATAAAGTGCTCTTGATGTAGTAAGTATTTGCCACGATGCTCTCAGTTTTTCCCGATCACTTCTAGAGATTATACTTAAACCATTCACGGGTTAATCCCAAACATTTTTTTTCTTTGTGGTTGATATTGCTGACACTTTGCCTTGAATCCACTCAAGAAAGCATTATCTTAACTGCTACCCCAAAGGAAATAAATTCCCAAGATTTTGTCCAGCTGTATCTTTCCTTCCAGACCAAGCTGTTCTTGATCTGCCCAACTGAGAAGGAGTTAATTCTGTATTGCCTAACATTATCTAGGGTTGGATCCTATCTGGCAAAACTTAATTATCAGATTCTGTTTCTTTAAGGCAGCAGACTACTGAAAAGCAGTGTGTGTGTGTGTGTGTGTGTGTGTGTGTGTTGTTTGCATGTGTACACATCTGTTACTTATGTGATCTCAGCCCAATGGGTCAAGAGATCTACTTTGACTTCAGTAACACAAGGTCTAAAAGAAGGGATGAGGAAAACCATGGACCAGCCCAAAACAATGTGTAAAATAACCAAGAAGTCTTTTGTCTCCGCTCCAAATTAATCTTCCTAATGATGAAGCTCGTATGGTGGGAACATCGAAAAAGATAAACAAAAATGTCAAAATTGAAAGGGACCTCAGAGATTACATAATGCACCTACCTCCCTTTACTGGTGATTTTATTGAGATTCAGATACATGAATTGCCCAAGGTGATAGAGGGGGTCAGAAAGCCAGGTCTCTGATATTTAGTCTGTTGCTCTATCTACCAGAAGCTAGGTAACTTGCTCATTTTCTGTGGTCTACATCTGGCATCATTTAGTGTGTCATTCTTCACTTCTTACAGCCACAGAAGTTGAAAACTACAGTCAAGCATAGAGTCAATGAGGCATGAATTCATCAACACAATAGAAAAATAAGAGATTGTGCAGAATACGAGATGGTATTCTGGAGGTAGAATGCTTCCTTGTCTTTTAAACTTCCAGTATACTTAGATTGGGTCTTTAGGAGTTTTTAAAATGTAATTTTATGAGCAGACTTTTGTTTGAATGGATAATATGGTGCCTAGAAATGAGAAAAAAACTAGTGTGATGGAATCGAGATCTGACTCCATAAATCCAGTGACCTGCATGATTCCTAAGTTCATTGGTAGAACCAAGATGTTTCCCTTTTGCTTTCCACTTGACTCTTAACTTACCATCCATTTATCTTATCTTATGCCTGAAAAATGAAAAATCTATAGATTTTAAATGGCCTTTAGTGTCTAGAGTTTATTTTTCCCTCATTCAGATCCATGTTTCTTGCAGGAAAAACATAACAGTATCATAGGTATTGGACGTGCCAGCCAATACTGAGCTCCAGAAGTCAGGGTGGATTGTGGGTCTTCCTCAGCAGGCTGCTCTGTGTGCTGAGCAGCTTGATCCTGTCAGGGCTGGGATCTTTATATTTGTTTTGTGCTGCCCCTGGTCAATTAAAATATTGATTCAATATCTCAGTTCCTTTTGGCTTTGCTTCAGCCTGTCAGAACTTTTAACATTTGCCTTTATCTAAATTGCTATGGGCAGGGCTGAGTTTAACAAAATTGTAAGTTTGGAAAAATTGGTCTTTACCTGCATCTCTCCCTTCTGTGCTCATTCTTCATTCCTGGCTTTCTCCTGTCACATCTCTGCAGGAACAAGATCTGCAATGAGGTATGAGCTTATAGTATTTGATGAAGCATCACTCATCCATTCCATTCATCTAACAGTTTCTTTACTGAGCACCTACTATGTTAAAGGCAATAATTATTTGCCTAACACATTAATAATTTCTGTCATAGGCTCACACCCCTTATACTACCTCTACAATTCTTGCCATATCACCTCAAAAAATAACTTAATAATTTTAGTAGAGATCAATTCACTGTTTACTTAAAGTTATATCAAAAAATAGATTTTGGAGTTTGTGTTTCTTGTCAAGAAGGCAAACTAAGCACCGGCTGCTGACTCTGTCTTCTATATTAAACCTAGCAGTTTCTAGAGAAGATATAGTTCATGTGAGTGAAGGTGGAGCTTCTCTTAACAAGTGGTGCAAAACTGTGAAAATGCCTCAGGAGGCTTAAAGCCTCTGGGTTTCTTTTTAAGCGGAAGAAATGGCAACATGGAGCAACAGGCAGAGGAAGGGTTGGGTGGGGAGTCCCAGGGAGTACACCATTACCTCTTTCTCTTTTGGTTGCCTTGGGAAGCCCAGGCTGTAAGTCACAACCTGGCAGGACACTCCCTTGGCTGTAGCTGAGTGTAATCCCAATATAGTAATGCAAAATTTGGCTG
The DNA here is from genome assembly GCF_021613505.1 of Equus quagga. NCBI lineage: Eukaryota > Metazoa > Chordata > Mammalia > Perissodactyla > Equidae > Equus > Equus quagga. The sequence goes on along the minus strand of NC_060275.1, from coordinate 24,007,464 downwards.
GCACTCACCAAGTTCCCAGAACTCTAAAAAGAAAGGGATTGGAATAAACAACTACAGACTGCCCCTACCCTGGGTTATGAGATTTGCCCCATGTGTAGAATGATCAAGGAGGCTATAATAAAATCTAGACATGAATGAGTCACATCAAGTCAGTCCAGAGCCCTGATGGGATAGTTAGCTGACTGCTATATTGATCCATCCAACAGATATCTATGGAATGGCTAGTCTATGCTGGACATTGTTGTAAGCACTGAAGATAGTAAGAAATGATACAAAGTTCCCACCCTGAGGAGTTTACATTCTAAATAGAGAAAATAGACAACAAACATGTAGTAAGTGGATAATTTACCATAAGTACTTTCTGCCATGTTCTGTCTCCAGCATGTGCCAGTCAACTGCCACAAAGGGTGAATGTCTCTGGATAAAAGAGAGCCTGGAATGATGTGACACTTAATGTCATACAGGGCAAGATAGGTCCAGGAAAAGAGTAGAAGTGGTTAAGCAGATTACATCAGGAGACAATCCATCTAGAGTATAGCGCCCTGCCCCTAAAAGGAAGAAGCTAGAAGAACAAGGCTAGGATTAGCTTTCACCCTTCCCAGATCTGTAGACATTATAATTTAAGGGAGCTGACTCTCTAAAAGGAATACCAATAAGATAACAGTAAAATTAAAAAAATCAAAATATTTGATGTATGACAACAATACAAGGCAACAACAATGAAAGAGATGTATAGTAGAGAAAGCAAAGCTAATGGAGCCGAAAAAACAAACTTTAAATAAGCATAATACCTATCTTTGGGGAAAGAAATTTATTGCAAACATGAAAAAAGAGCAAATGTTTCTAAAGAAGAACCAATTAGAGATATTGGATGTGAAATAATGTAATTATTTAAATAAAGGATTCACTAGAAAATTTAAACAGCAGGATAGCTACAAAGAGTTAATGAGTGGGCTGGAAAAATCATATTGAGAAGATTATCCAGATTAAGGGGATGGCATCAATAGACAAAGTATTTGAAAAAATTTCACAGATATAGAAGATCGAATTAGAATGCAAACATTCTTTTAATAGGAATTCCAGAAAAAAGTATTAGACAATGTAGGAAGGCAATCTCTGAAGAAAAAGTGAGTATTTTCCAGAAGTAAAGGAAGACACTTGACCTTAGATTAAAAATCCTTTCCCAGGGTGAAGCAGCACCCAACAAACAAAGACACATTGGAGTGAAATTTAACAATGAGTTTCCAGAGTGAAAAACAAATCACCTATAAAGCCACAGGTACGCGATAGGACATCAGATTTCTCAAAGGCAATACAACAATGAGATTGTGGGTCGTTGTGGGAAAGGGTGGGAGAAGAAACTAAGTCTAGATTATCCAGAAAACAGTTTAAATGATAGGGTAAAGTTTAAACGATAGGGTGAAGTGAAAATCTTTTCACCTCAACACTCACAGACCTCATCTAAAGTGTTTTTTTTTAGCTTATTCTCTAATGAGAATACAAATTAGTCCATGAGGAAGCAATAATTATGGAAAACAGGAATAAATAAGAGCATTAATAAATATCATTTGTTTTAATAAACAGTGATTAAAAAGAAATATATATCCGCAAACTAATCTACAATTTAATGTCACCTCAAATTCACTGGTGAGGTGAATTGTGGTAGAGAACAAAGGAAGATGAGTTTAAACAAGCCCTGGGGAATAAAAGGAGGGAAGGAAGGAAAAAGAAAGATTGATCTAAGCAATAAACATTGTACTTAAAAATAAAACAAGAAAGTAGTGAAAATAAATGCTAATTCACTGGTATTATAATAAAACTGGGTTATAGGCTCAGACTAAAAAAAATAGACTCAGATAAGATTTAAAAATCCAGTTTTTTTTTTTTTTTTTACTTAAACTAAAGATAAAGGAAAGGTTGAAAATAAAGATATGGGAAAAGAACTAGTAGGCAGACAGGAAACAGAATAAAGCTGGGGTAGTTGCACTTTTAATATCAAACAAAATGGAATAAAAAGCATACACACGTATATATAAGTACACATATGTGAGAAAACAGCGTAGATCAGAGCTTGGCACGTTGAAAGGGCTATAGAAGAGTAGTTGTAATTATCATTAATATTTCATTACAAGACAATTTGTAGACAAATCTCCTATGCAGAAGAATTCCAAAGAATTTGTGTCAACATACTGCCCTCAGGAAGATGGAGTAAAACTCCCCATTTTTAAGTGTAAGAGCTTGTAATCACTTCCTCCAAAGAAAACAGTATGAAGAGGGAAAAACGTGTAGCTTTACAGTGGAAAAACCTCACCAATGCCAATTACCTCCACCAGGTGATTCAGATTTATATCAACAGATGAAAATGGTGCTGTACCTTGTGCTCTTCCTCCTCAAAATCCATAACCCCAGTCTAATCATGAGGAAAACATCAGACAACTCCCAACTGAGGAACAGTCCACATAATACCTGATCAGTACTTTTCAAAACTGGTCAGGGTAACCAAAAATAATCAGTCTGAAAAATTGTCACAGCCAAGAGAAACCTGAGGGAACTTGATGGCTAAATGTAATGTGGTATTCTGAATAGGATCCTGGAATAGAGAAAAATACTTTGGGTAAAAACTAAGGAAATCTGAATAGTGTACGAACGTCAGTTAATAATTATCAATATTGGTTCATTAATTGTAACAAATGTACTACACCAATGTAAGATGTTAATAATAGGGATACTGGTTGTGGAGTATATTAGAACTCTGTATCATCTTCACACTTTTTTCTGTAAATCTAAAAGTGTTTTAAGATTGTTTAAAAAGTTTATTTAAAAATACTTGCTAGCAAGTTTTTTTTTAAAGGATCATAGTCACAAATGTAAGAGCTAAGTCTTTAAAATTCTTAGAAGAAAACATAGGAGTAATTCTTGGATTAGACAATGATTTCTAGATATAACACTGAAAACATTAGCCATGAAGAAAAAAAAATAGGTTACACCAAAATTAAAAACTTTTGTGCTACAAACAATATATCAAGAAAGTGGAAAAAAAACCCACGGAATGGGAGAAAATATTAGCAAATGATATATCTGATAAGGGAATTGCATCCAGAATATAGAAAGCTCATACAACTCAATAAAAAGACAACCCAATTGAAAAATAGTCCAAGGATCTAAATACACATTTCTGTAAAGAAAATACAGAAATAGCCAACATTTCTATCAGTTGTTAGAGAAGTGCAAATCAAAACCACGATGATATCCCACTTCATACCCACTGGATGGTTAAAATAAAATGTTGTCTAGGATGTAGAGAAATTGGAAACCCATGGATTGTTGATGGGATTGTAAAATGGTGCAGCTGCTTTGGAAGTTCCTCAGTTTGGCAGTTCCTCAAAATGTTAGACATGGAGTTACCATTTGATCCAATGGTTGCACTCATGTGTATACCTAAGAGAAATGAAAACACACGTCCTCACAAAACATTGCACATGAATGTTCATAGCAGCATTATTCATAAGAGCTAAAATACAGAAACAGTAACAACCAGTGTCTACCAACTGATGAATGGATAAACAAAAGGTGGCATATCAATGCAATGAAATACTCTTTGGAAATAAAAAGAAATGAAATACTGATACATGCTACAACATGGATAAATCCTGAAAACATTGTCCTAAGTGAAAGAAGCCACACAGAAAAGACCACATGTTGTATGATTCCGTTTATATGAAATGTCCAAAATAGAAAAATTCATAGACACAGAAAGTAGGTTTGTGGTGGTTAGAGGTAGGAGGCAATGAGGAGTGGTTGCTAATGGGTACAGGTTTCTTTTGGCGATAAGGAAAATGTTCTAACTTAGAGAGTGATGACATTCATACAACTCTGTGAATAAACTAAAAACTATAGAGTTGTGCACTTTAAAAGAGTAAATTTTATGGTACATAGTTCTATCTCAATAAAGCTATTATATTAAAAAAAACAAGTGTTTAGAAAATTTGAAGACCACAAATACCACTCTTGATTGAGTAAACAGATTTCTTTGAGAACACATTTCTTCTTTGGCACACATGAACCATTCTTCAAAACCAATCATATATCAGGACTCAGAGGAACGTCAATAAATTCATAGAATCAGCACAATACACAGTATGGTCTTTGACAACTATGCCATAAAATTAGAAATTAATAACAAAAGAACACATTTGACATTCCCATGTGAATGGGAAATGTAATAATTATGCCTCTAAATAACTCATGGGTTAAAAAGGAATTTGAAAGTAAACTTGTAAACTATTACAGCCAAATAAAATGAAAGCAGTGTATTTCAAAATGTGTGCGATCTCCTAGAGAGTACCAAGAAGGAAATATATAGCTTTGACTATAATTACCAGAAAACAAGAAAGGCTGGAGATACGTGTGGTTCAATTCAATAAGCCAGAAAAATAGAAATGGAACACTTTTAAAGAAACAAAAAGAAAAACAATAAAAATGCGGTCAGAAATCAATGGAATAGAGTACAGGAAAACAGGATAATTTTTAAAAGCTATGTTCTTTGAAAAACCAAATATAACAGATAAACTTGTGGCTAAACAGATCAAGATGAAAAGAACAAGCCTATAATAAGCAAATTAAAAAAGAAAAATGTGAAAATCTGTAAAATACAGCAGATTGTATAAAGGCACAAAATATAATGAATGGTTGTCATATGCTAACAGATTGGAAAACCCAGTTGAAGGAATACATTTCTAGAAAAACACAGCATCAGAATACAAGAAGCTATAGAAAAACATGAAGGAACAATAGCTATTCAAAAAATTGAAATGATGAGAAATAACAAATGCAGCCCTGGACAGGTACTTCGTCCTCCTCCATCACACATTTTCTAGCTCAATTCTTGGGCTATTAGTTCTTTTACCTCCATTCCACTTGCAAGATTGCTGCTTGACTGGTCTTTTTAAATGACAAATGTCATCATGACCCACCCTGTTTGTAACTCTGAACTGGCTTCCTACAGCTTTAGGGTAAAGTTTGTAATCTTTGGCTTACTCTTTGCCCCAATCATTTTAAGTTGTAGTTCCTGAATAGGTTATGTTTCTACACGTTTCGATACCTTTGCACATGCTTTTCCCTCTCCCTGGAAAGCCCCTTTCAACATTTCCATTGTCTCACTATTTCTTATCCCTTAGAACTCAGCTCCAGTATTATCTTTTTCCTGGAATAGGCAACTCAGCCCAGGCTGATTGAGATTTACTCACTTTGCAGTGCTGATGCAATATCCACATAAATAAGTAGCATTTGCTCTCATAAATGCAAAACCAGCATCTCTTGCACAAAGAGAAGGTAGGTGAAAAACTAAATAATTTTTAACATATTTTAAATGGGTACTGTGGCCTGCTCTTGACTCTCTACCTGAGATCTGTTCTCCATTTGTTAAAAAGAATACTACCACATGTTTTACAAGTGGTAAAAACTAGCACTAAACTGAGACTTTTCTATTTGATGTTACAGAAAGATTGAGAAAATTGTAAATGGAATAATTTCCTGAATTCACTGGACATTATTTTATGTCCTAGACGTAGGAGTATAGCAAATTGCCTAAGATAGATTTCTGCCCTCAGAGACTTCATCTAAGGTGCCAGCTTTGCTATGGGATTTGCATTCACATGTGGAGCTCTTAAAGACAACAAAAATAACAACTAAACAAACAAAACAATAACAACAATGTGGACTCCCCAAAAATCATGGGGAAATTTCAGTCTAAAGACAGCTAGTTGAGTGCAAATGGTGCCCTTAAATTACATGTTGTAAACATGCAGTTGACTGTGTGCTCCTGCATTTGATGATGGCTGTTGACTGATGACTATGGATAGTGACTAATTCTCCAAAGGCACCACGTGAGAGTGAACTTGCTATGGAAAGTTGAATCCTGAGCAGAGATGAAAGTGGCAGATCTGCCCAGGCAAGCATTGTCCTTATTTTCCTTCAGGATCCCATGCAGGTCTGAACACTTGCTGAAGAGGGTTACCATTTCCAACAAATGGTGCATATAGATATGGATATATACATAAAATGTAAGATATATAGAGAAATAAAATTTAAACTTAAGCATGCATCACTTTTTGAAGTTCCTAAGTTCTTTTCATGGTAAAATTAGTTTTAAAGAAGTTGTTAAAATGCTCCTGATTTTCAGATCAAAACCACCTCCAAGTGTTATCATCTTTTAGATGTGATTAATCCCATTTTAAGTTAAGGCAATTTCTTGTTACTATATGGAACATTCATTTTATAAAAGCTCCAAACCTTAATAAAATAAAAATTTTGGCAAAATATTTCCTTCCTATTAAGTATTTCTGTAATCCGAAAAAAAATTTAATCAAACTTCTATTTCTAAGCCACGAAGAAACTAAAGTAAGTAGGCAAACATTAAATCAGAGTGCCTGTCTTGACAAATCATAAAATCTCAAAGTTAAAATAACCATAGGAAGAGAAGGTGAATTACAATTGTGGAAGAATTTCCATGTGCCATGCCCTTCACAAGCAGACTGAAGATACAGAAGCCCAGACAGAACATTTAATATCCAAGGTCAAGCAGATATAAGCAGCAGACCAAAAACCAGGATGCAGATCTGCCTGTCACCAAATACGTTTTTGCAGTGTCACACTGCTAATTTCACCCAACATGGTAACTTCTAGTTCAGGCTGGCGTTCTTGTTCTGCCTAACAAGCTGCATGCCTTTGAAAATGTTACCCTTGCTTTTTTTAAAAAAAATTCAGGTTTATTCAAGTACAATTTATAAAGTATATAAAATATAATCCACCCATTCTAAGTTCAACGAATTCTGACAAATGTGTTCAATCTCATAACCACCACTACAAATCAGTATATAGAATATTTCCATATGTTCAAAAAGTTTATCCATACTACTTCAGCCCTGAAAAGAGTGTGTAGACCCATTTTTCCCATACCTCCCTTTACAGGTATAAATACCTCCATTTACAGGATCCTGTAAATGGCACAAGAAGCAAACAAAAGGTGGTTAAAAAAAGAAAAGCAAATTGGCTTGGGACCTCGATGACTGCAAGAATGGCACAACAGCAAAATATCTTGCAATCCACCCACCCAACAGAACAAGGCCACCCAGACCCAGAGTTTTCCCAACCTCTGACCTAGGCAATGATTGAAGCCCAGGTAGGCTCATTCCTCTCCACATTGAACAGGAGTCCCTCTGACAATATCAGAAGGTGAATGGAACCCCAAAAAACAAAAGACTTAGACACAGCAAGGAGCCCCAAATGGGAAGCCATTTTGTCCCCCTGGTTGTGAACCCTACTCTCCCACCCAGAGACACCAGAGTAGGCAGATGAAACTGGAAAAGGAACTTGGTCACAGCAAGCAGCCCAATCTGAGAAAGCTCCTTATCTCCATGTGTCCACATCTCTCCTCCCCTGTTCAGAGGCACTGGGGTAGCTATGGGGGTAATGGTAGACAGGTCCCATGACACCACTCCCCCAAAGAGAGACACTTCCAGGTCTTGCCTGGGGAAATCCCTTCCATACCTCAGGCAGCACCAGCAGCAACCAGTCGAAGCCCCAACACCACCAGATAAAACAAGCAGAACAAACTAATACTAAAATGGCTCTGAAAATTAATCTACCATCAGAACCACAGCCCACAAGGGTAGGTCAAGACCTGCATACTAAATCTCAATAGAGTGACTGCCTGCCAAAATAAAAGATTTAAATAGGACCCAGAGTCTTCTAATAAAACTGATAAAATGTCCAGGATACAATAAATAATGACCAGTCCTAACAAGCACTGAAAATATGAGAACTTGAACGAGAAACAATAATCAACTGATGCTAACACCAACGTGAATTGGATGGTGGAATCTTAAAAGATTTTAAGATAGCTGCCGTAAAAATACTTCAACAATTAATTACAAATTTTCTTGAAACACATGAAAAAATAGGAAATCTCAGCAATGAAATAGAAGTTATAAAAAAAACAAAATGGGAATTATTGAGCTGAAAAACACAATAACAAATAAAAAAACTCAATAGGTGGACTTGATAGCGGAATGAGATGACAGAGAATAGAATTGATGAACTTGAGGACAGAACAATAGAATTCACCCCATAGGAGCAACACAGAGAAAATAGATGGAAAAAAAGAAAAGGAGCAGAAGCACAGATGTCTGTGTAGCAATAACAAAAGTTCCAACATGCATATTATTTGAGTCCCAGGAGAGGAGCAAAAGAGTGGAGCTGAGAGAGTATTTGAAGAAATAATGTCTGAAAACTTCCAAATTTGGTGAAAGACATAAACCTACAGCTCTAAGAACCAGAGCAAAACCCAGGTAGGATACATACAAAGAAATCTACACAATCATATCGTAATTAAACTTTTGAAAACTAAAGGTAAAAACAACAACAACTGAGGGCAACCAGAGAGAACTGACTCATTATGTATAAAGATCACTAATTTGAATAATAAAAATTCCTCATCTGAAATCAAGGAAGTCAAAGGAAAATGGCACAACATTTTTTAAGTACTGAAAGAAAAAAACTGTCAACCATGCATAGTATAGCTGACAAAACTATTCTTCATGAATGAAGGGGAAATAAAAACATTCTCAGATGAAGGAAAATTATAAGAATTTGTCACTATCAGGTATACTCTTAAACATTGGCTTAAGGAAGTTCTTCAAACAGAAAGGAAATTATAAATGAATACTGTAACATCAGGAAAGAAAAAGGAACACTGGGAAGAACAGAGGTATAGGTACATATATTAGATTCTCTATTATGGACAGAATGTGTCCTCCCATAATTCATATGCTGAAGCTCTAAACCCCACTGTGACTTTATTTGGAAACAGGGCCTGGGAAGAAGTGACAAGGTTTAAGTGTGGTTGTAAGGGTTGGCCATAATCTAACAATGCTGTTATTTTAATCGGTCTATGATATTTTGTTATGGCAGCCCCAGGTGACTTATACACTATCCTTTTCTTCATGAGTTTTACAATTCATATTTAATGATTGAAATGAAGATTGTAGCATTATCTAATCACCCAGACAATAAAATTTAAAAGTGAGGAAGGTAATGGGACCTAAATGGAAGTGAGGTTTCACACTTCAGTTGAAGTGGTTAAATGTTGATTCCAGCTGATTGTGATAAGTCAGATATGTATATCATAATACACAAAGCAACTACTAAAATGGAACAGATATGCACTCAAAAACAATACAAATAAATTAACATGGAATCTTAAAAGATTACAAATAATCCACAGGAATGCAAAAAGAGGAATGAGAGTCAAAAGAAACAAATAGAAAACGGTAATATGACAGACTTAAGCACCAATATACCAATAATTACCTTAAATAGAAATGTCTAAATGTACCAATCAGAAGACAGAGATTGATGAGTAGATGTTTTTAAAAAATCACCCATCTATTTACTGTTTATAAAAATAAAAGCTTACCTTAAATTCAACAACATAGATGGATTAAAGGTCAAAGAATGGAAAATGATATACAATGCAAACATTAATTAAAAATTAAGGAATGGGGAAATATCTGAAAAAGCAGGCAAGATAGAGGAATATAAACAAATTCAGAACAAAGAAATCTCCTACAGACAAAGAGGGTTATTACATAATGAGAATAGGGCAAATCAGGGCCAGCCCAGTGGTGTAGTGGTCGAGTTGGTGCAGTGTGCTTCGGCGGCCCAGGGTTCATGGGTTTGGATTGCAAGCATAGACCTACACACCACTCATCAAGCCATACTGAGGTGGCCTTCTACATACAAAATAAAGGAAGATTGGCATAGATGTTAGCTCAATGACAATCTTCCTCAAGCAAAAAGAGGAGGATTGGCAACAGATGTTAAGGCCAATCTTCCTCACCAAAAAAATAAATAAAAAATAAGTAAAAGGACAAATCCCTGAAGACTGACATAACTATTCTAAATGTGTACACATCAAACAAAAGAGATATAAATCCACAATTATAGTTGGGGACTTCAACTCTCCTCCCTCTCAGCAACTGATAGAACTTCCAGACAGAAAATCATTAAGGACATAGAGGAACTAAAAAACACCATCCAACAAGGTCTAATCAATGTTTTATAGAACACTCGAATCAACACAAGCAGTATGCACATTTTTTTCCAAGCCTCTGCAAAACATATTAAGATAGACCATATCTTGGGCCAGAAAAAAACCTGAACAAATTAAAAATAATTGAAACCACACAGAATTTGTTCTTTACCATAATGGAATCAAACTAGAAATAGATAACAGAAAGACCAAGGAAAATAAGTATCAAAGGAAAGAAAAAATACATAGAACTCGATGAAAATTAAAATAATGCTAAGAAAGTTTGTGGAAATCAGCTAAAGCAATGTCAAGAGGGAAATTTATAGCACTAAAATGCATATATTGGAAAGGGGAAAAGGTCTCAAATAAAATAATCTGTACTCCCACCACAAGAACCCAGAAAAAGAATAAAATAAACCCTAAGCAAACAGAAGGAAAGGAATAAAAAAATAAGAAGCAGAAATCATGAAATTGAAAATAGGAAAAATGAAAAAAAAGCTAGTTCCATGAAAATAAAAACAATAAAATTGATAAAGCCCTAGCAAGACTGAAAATTTTAAAAAGAAGACACAAATGACCAATATTAGGAATGAAATGAGGGTTCTCACTACAGATTGTGCATCCATGAAGAGGTAATAAAGGAGTACTACAAACAACATTATGCTCATAAATTGGAAAATTTAGAAGAAACAGACCAATTTTCAAAACTCACAAACTACCAAAGCTCAAACAATGTAAATAGACAATCTGAATAGCACTATGGCCATCAAAGAAATTGAATTCCTGATTAAAATACTTCTGAGAAAAGAAACTTCCATGCTCAGACGTTTTCAGTGGAAAATTCTAACATTTAAGGAAGCATTAACAGCAACTTTATACAATCTCTTCCAGAAAATAGAAGAGGAGAGGACACTTTCAACTCATTTTATGAGGCAAGGATTACCTTGATATCCAAACCAGACAAACATGGTATCAAAAAAGAAAACTATAGACCAATATCTCTCATGCACTTAGATGCAGAAATTCTCAACAAGATATTAGCACAATGAATCCAACAATGTATAAAAGCAATTATACACCATGGCCAAGTGGTATTTACTCCAGGATTACAAGGCTGATTCAACATTCAAAATCAATTAATCTAATCCATCATATTAATAAGCTAAAGAAGAAAAATCATATGATCATCTCAATTTATTTAAAACAATAAAAGCATTTGCAAAATCCAATACCCCTTCATGACAAAACATCTCAGCAAACTAGGATTAGAAGGGTATTACCTCAAATTGATAAACAGCGTCTACAAAAAACCTACATCTAATGTCATACTCACGGTGAAAGACCAAATACTTTTGCTCTAGGATTGGGAACAAAGCAAGGATGTTTTCTCTTACCATTCTTATTTTACATAACACTGGAAGTTCTAGCCAGTGCAATAAGGCAATCAAAAGAAAAGGCATTCAGATTGAAAAGGAATAGATAAAATGGTCTTTATTTGCTGATGACATGATTGTTTATTTAGAAAATCCTGAGAAATTACAAAAAAAACCTCCTAGAAATCGATATCAGAAGACAACAGGAAAGAATAATGACAGCACCAAATGCTGGCAGGATGCAGAGAAACTGGATCACTCATGAATTGCTGGTGGGAAAGTAAAATAATATAGCCACTCGGGAAAACAATTTAGAAATTCCTTAAAATGCTAAACCTGCCAATACATATAGTCCAGCAACTGTCCAGCAACTGCATCTCTAGGCAGCTATCCCAGAGAAACACATCCCTGTCAGCACTTTGTATTGTCAGGGTTTTATTTTTTAATTTTAGCCATTCTAGTTTTTGCTTAGTGTTGACCCCACACTACCTCCCACATTTATCTAAGATCTTTTAGACAAATGGAGTGATTACGGATATATAAAAATCGTGGCCAGATAACCTATTGCCTATTAGAGAAAACTCAGAGTCTTCTGCATGGTGTTGAAAATGTTGCATCACTTGTCCTCAGATAACTTTTCTGGGTTTATCTTTAGATATTTGACTCAGCTATATCTGTATCAGGTATCCTACTTTCTTGCCTCCCTGCTGTTTTCTAAACTTCTCAAGCAATTTCATGCTTTTATGTATATTTATTTACAATTATGATTTTCCCTCTATTTTGAACACACTTCCTCACCATATCCCTCATTTTCAAGATCCAAACAAAATTTCAATATTTCTCTGCATCATTTACCAATGCTACCAGCAGGTTGATGTTTCCTTTGCTTTGTGGTGGAGGCACTTTATGTGTAACCCTGTTGAGTAATTCATAATCAGCCTCTTGTGTTACAGGCATCTGCTTTGAAAGGGATGCTCTTTTGCTCCACTATGAGCAGTTCCTGAAGAAATGGAAGCTGTGTCTTCTTTTTCTTTCTATTCCCCAGGACATAACATCAACATTATTTGTTAAATTGAATTTAATAATGTTGATTTTATTGTTTTTGCAATATCCAGAAATGTTCTCTGAAATCTTAAACATAAAAATTATTTTCAGTGTTGTTTATAAGTGTTGCAGGTCATATGCTCTGGAAGCAGACGCTCAGAGGGCATCTTTGCACATGCTTCTTACTGACTTCTCCATGTGCTAGCTTCCTTTACCTCTAAGCTGGTGTTTCTCAACTGAGTTTATCCTAGACCCTCAAGGATGAATTATAGTTGGTTTTCTGCTACTACCCGTCAGCCAAAATCATTTTGTTGAGTTTGACTTCATGGAGTATGTATTATGAAATTGATAGGTATTTTGAATACGCTGTTTCAAACTACATGAGTCTCCCTGGTCACCATCCCCAACCCACCCTATCCTACCCTATCTTGGGAATCACTGCTCTGAACCTCTGTTCTCAATCTTGACAATTCACAGATGTGATAGAAAATGTTCAATAATTCTGAGAAGGGTCTGAGGACCCAATTTGAGAAACTCTCCATGAAAAATTAAGTATGGTTAGTCGTCACTTGGTGCCACCGGCTCAGAGGTACACGTGTAGATGCTGTGATCATATGGCAACACTCTGTTATATAAGATGGTCATTCAGGTAATCCTGAACAAGTGTGTATTAATTTGATTTAGATTATCAGCAAAAGAGAAACACAAAATTTAAAACAGTATCACAGAAAACTTGCAACTCTCTTCCCCAAGAATGTCTGTGAAAAGAGCGAAATTTGGGAAACAGTGTCCCAAATGATTTTCTCTCTCTTTTTTCCTCTTTGAAAACTTAAGAATCCCTTCCCATGAAGTGTGTTCTAGAATTGCAAGATTAATTTCCTTCTTCAGTCTCTAGTGTGAATGGCTTATTTCTTTTCTAATAAAGAAGTACCCATAGATGAAAGAAATAAAAAAGGAGTTTGGCGTGCTAGGTATTCATTAGGGATCAATTTTGGGAGGGAGGGGGATATGGAGCTGCAATGTAGATTTAACAGAGTCTTAGCTAACCTGAGAGGGTTCACTCCAGAGGTGTCTCATGTTGGGCCGAAAGGCTTGGGTCTCCACACACCAGTCTCAATCAGTCATTTGGATGTGGGCTGACAGCCAGAGGAGATGAATTTGCGTGAGGTGACTCTGCAGCTGAAGCAAATCATACAGAAGTGGACAGCTAGAGGCTATCTGCTAGAGGGTAGGGTGACAGGCTTTTTTTGAAGGGGGATCTGGGCAGCAAATCTCCAAATCTACTGCAATTAGTAACAGTAGCTATTATTTATTGTTTACCATGGGCCAGAATATTGCAAAAGCCTTTTATGCACATCATCTCATTAATTCTCACCTTCTCCCCCTAAAGTAGGTCTTATTGTTCTTCCTATTATACAGATGAGACAACAGGCTGAGAGGGGGTAATTGGCTTACCCCAAGTCACACAATGAGTTTAAATAGTGAAGCTTAGATTATAACCTAGGCAGTCTGACTCCGAAGCTCAAGTTTTTAACCACAATGGTATCCCGTGCGATGGTCTATACTGTACTGAACTGCAACTCCTTGAACTTGATAATCCACAAGCAATGAATAGTTTTCTGTTAAGGAGAAGGAATATTTGTTTACCTCCCATTCTAAACATATGTGGGCATGTTTTATTTAACAGAGGCATTTTTTGTTTGAGTCAAGTGTGGTACAGCCTAATATAAGTAGAATTTCCTTTTTGGTCTCCTGCAAATTCCATAGACTGGTATGTCAGTGGGCCAACATTTGAGGTGAGCCATGAGTTAGCCCCACCTACCTGCCATGTTTGTGTTGATGGGACACTCCCATTGTAGTGCTGAGAAGCTGTGGGGAGCCAGACCCAGTCATCAGCATTTCTAGGTTGTCCAATTTATAACCTTCTAGGGTTACAAAGAACAGATGAAAGTATAGCGGTCACAAAGTTGTTTTCAGCTTAAGAGCTTTTCAAGCTAATAATTCACCTTTAGATTTCTGTGCAGCTCTAGGTAACAGCATCAATTAGCACTGATGAATGCAGTGGTGGACCTCATTTTCCCTCAATTATCTTTCGATAGATCTATATTAAATAACCAAATAAACTTTGAACAGGTGTGATTTAAAAAAAAATTCCTGTCTTCTAAATCTTATGTATTTATTAACAAGGTAGTAATATACGTATGTATATTTTTTACTTTAGAGATTTCCAATGATTTTCTATGCCTTATCTTTTTCTATTGATAATTCAAATAAAATAGACTGTCCCAGTTATTATTAGAGGTGATAATTTGCAGTCTAAGTGTGTTGCCATGGATGCCTAAGAACACCCCTACCCCCACCCCACCCAGAGACTCAGGACTGGGAGTCAGGGCCTAATCCTGAGGTGCTTTTCAATGGCACCAGCTGTCCTGAGCCTGCAAGGCGTGGCTAATTACACCATTATTAGAGTGAAATGGTATGGCTAAGCTAATTATTTGTGGGCTTTAGACACAGGTGTTCATAAAAGGCTGAACGTGCACTCCTAATCAAGTCTGTTTGGGCCAGAACAACAGCCCAGCATGGGACTATCAAAGAGTTGTTTATAGTGTCTTTCATTTAAATAATAAAAGAGGCCACTGTGGGCCTTCTGTTCAGTAGAGTTTTCAATGCCGCTCTGAGTTCATCGCTACAGGTAATCATATTTGGTGTTCCCCTTTGACTTAGTCCAGTCATGGAGATCTGTTTTCTAATAATATTTTGCTTGATAGTCACACAACAATTTGACGTATTTTAGCCATTCCTATGACAATTTCCAGTATATGCTACTTTTAGTGAAAGCAACTTAACCTTAGAGAACTGAAGATTAGAATTTTATCGCAAACATTATATTTTGGCTATTACTCATCAGAGAATTGTTTATTCTCCAAGCATTTCCTTTTTGTTACCTGTGTTACTTCTCTGATAATTTTTGTGTTCATAATACAGTAGCATGGCGATTCAAAAATAGGCTTTACAATTTTCCCTCATTTAATAGTATTTGATTCATCTAATATTTAAGTATCATCAGTTGTTAAAATGCATGTTTAATAGGAAATGTTATATGGATTCATCATAGCTTGATATTGTACTGAGTAAGATAAATTACTCTGATTAGCAAAGCAGATCTGAATTTCCCTATCTTTGGTTCTTTAAAATAGTGAAAAGAATACTTCTTTGATATCCATAGGCCATAAAGAAATTTACATTCAATAGTTATTAAACAACACTTATATATCCAACATTTAACATCCAAATAATAACGTAGTAGATTCATTATGCTGACGTTACTGAGCAAGGAATTGGTTTGTCTATTTTAGTTTTCTATGGCTAATGCAGTGGGTACACATTTTAGACAGTAATACAATTGATAGTGCTACATAATAACAGTGGAATACGTAGCAGATATTTTGCTTTAAAATGTTTTTCACTCCACATCCTCACAAATGCTTGTAAATTTATAAAATGTGAAAACACATTTCTTTAGAGACATACCCTCTGCTACCACAATTGGATAAAGATGTACGTACCCACTCTCTAGAGGCAGAGAGTGACCTGTTAAGAGAGACAGATGACCTCATATATGTGTCTGTGTGCAGATCAATATGATGGAGCCTACTAAGAGTATGGATATACTCTTGGATGATTAAGAGCACTGAGTTGTGTCCCAGTCCTTGGGAGGAGAGTGGGAGTTGGTAGTTTCCGGAAATGATTATGTAGCCTTTAAAGACAATGATTAGTGGCATTTATAATATGCAAAAGAACAAGACTTCCTACACACAGGTAGAAAGCAAATATAGTACCTCCCTACCCAGATCAGTAAGCATTGGACATAGGAAAGAGTGCTCTCAGAGGCGGTTAGAGGGAGACCTTGGCAGTAGCCACCTTGAAGCTGCGATGGTCGTATGAATTATCACTCAGTTAAAATTCAACAGTTATCTACCAAACACTGACCATGCCCGCAGCTCTTCAAGAAGGACTGGCCTCAGACAGAGTTAGGTAAGTACCAGCACTAGTTGCTCTTACATTTCCTTCTAATAAAATATATGTTTTGCTTTCATCTCTCATAGCCCAGAGATATAACTAGTCAATCATTTCTAGGGACTGTAACTATATCTTGACTCTTTGTGACTCTGGAAGAGAAAAAAAGTGCCCGCTCATTTTTTGTGAGAGTAACATCTCTAGTGAAGGGGGGCTCAAGACCTCTGACTACGAAAAGGAGTTATTTGAGCACATGCATCGATTAGGAGTAGATAGGCTATGATGTAGTAGCAAGTTCCCAAACTCTCGGGGGCTAAACACAAAAGCTTATTTCCCATGTAACATGTTTGTATAAGGTGAGCAGGCGATTCTGCTCATTTTAGTCGTTAGGCGCCCAGACTGATGGATGCTGCATATTGATTCCTGCTTCTATAATCACCACAGTAGAGGGAAGGTGAATCATGAACTGGCTCTTAAAGTTTATGCACTAGTGACACAAGATACTTCTGCTTACATTTTATTAGCCCAACAAATCATATGGCCAGGTTTAAATTCAAAGGGCAGTGTTCAGAAAGCAGAGAGCAGAGAAATATTTAGTGAGCAGAAATAATGACTACTACAGCACCCTCTAAATCATTTGTCACAGGTGAATTCTTCACAGACTAGACCAGCTCAAGAACCGTGTACTTAACTAGACCTAATTAAAATGGGAATTCATAGAAAGAAAATAGGGGAAGAAATTGTATCAAAATATCAGACATGCACCTACCCTTTCTTCTGTTTGAAATCACCTGAAATGACAAATACAGAAAAAAATACTACATGTAGAACAAGGAGAAAGCTTCTCCAGAAAATTCTTAATCTTAAATATCTATATTAGAAACAAAGTTTAAAATTAAATGGATTAAACCTTCAACTAAGAAATGAGAGAGAAAATTATAAAATAAACACAAAGAACCTGGAGGAAAGCAATTAAAATATATTTACAAGAGTAATAATGAAATTGAAAATATTAAATCAGTAAATTTGATCTGTTATAAAAATCCAGTTCTTTCAACATATCAATAAAATAGAAAAGCCCTGGTAAATTTGATCAAGTAAAAAAGATGTGAATATAGAATAAACAGTATTAACTATGAGAATAAGAACAAATGTAAACAAAAATACAGAGAAGAAATTTAAAACTATTAGACAACAATATGTACTACTCTATGCCTTAAAAATGGTAATTACTTAAATTAACTCTTGAAAAGATAGAAAAATTAAAGAGGCAACTGTGGAAAAAAATGAAAAGGCAGTCAAAGCCTTCACCTAAAAAAGGCACTAAGTACAAATAATTTTGCGGATGAGTTCTACCAAACATCCATAAAGAGAAAAATATCTATATTCCATGTGCTATTCCAGAGCATAGACAATGACCCAAAGCTTTCTAACTTTTCCCAAGCCAGATAAGGAGAGTACACACCCACAGAGAGAAGAGAAACTCAGAACCGAATCTCACTTACATACAAAAAAAGAAATAATCCAAATTAAAATGTTAGCAAATCAAAGCTAAGATTGTATTAGAAGAGAATTGCATCATAGTCAATCAGGGCTTAAGTATCAATGCAAATATAACTTACAATCAAAAACTAAATTGCTCACAAACAAGTTAAATGGTAAATCTTGATAAGATTCCCCAAATTATAGAGTTAGATGTGTGTAGATTTAAAAAATAACTGAATAAATTAAGAATAGAAAGAGGCTTCCTTAGTGTGATAAAGGATAACTACCGATAAAGATAAGATACATCATAATTAATGATGAAACATTAGAATAATGCTACTAAAATCAGTAAAATGGTTGGGATGCTCACTATTATTGCTATAAGACATGCTAGAGATCTTAACCCGGTAATAAGATGAGAAAAAGAAATAAAATAATTTAGGTTGCAAGAAATTATCTATCAACTTGATTAAAAATAACAGTTTTAACAAAGGGAAATGGTAGGAACAGACATTTGACAAGAGAGTTAAACAGAAGGACATAAAAGGACAGGTGCTACACTAGTCAGGATTCTCCAGAGAAACAGAACCAGGGATGTGTATGCGTGTGTATGCAGTGTGTATATGTATAGCTGTCTGTCTGTCTTTCTATAGGAAGATTTATTTTGAGGAATTGATTCACATGATTATGGAAGGTGGCAATTCAAAATCTGCAGGTTAGGCTGGCAGGCCAGAGATCCAGGGAAGAATTGATGTTGCACTTTGAGTCTAAAGGCAGTCTGCTGGCAGAATTTTGTCTTCCTCAGAGAAGATGAGTCTGTCACGATTAAGGCCTTCAACTGATTGGATGAGGCCCACCCACATCATGGAGGGTAATTGAATATTATTGAAATTGTGCATATCTTTTCCTTCTTATGAGAATGACAGAAGTTATAAACTGGCAATTCACTTAAGGAGAAGTAAAAAATACTTAACATCATCTGTAAGCAGAAATATGCCAAGTGAAACAATAAGTTACTTTTTACCCATCGGAATGGTGAAATTTATAATTCTGATAATATTCGATGTTTTTTTAAATTAATTTTTTTCTTAATCGAGACATAATTGACACAAAATTGTATTAGTTTTTTTAGGTATATAACATAATGATTTGATATATGTATATATTGTCAAATGATTATCACACTAAGTTTAGATAACGTCTATCATTACACAGTTACAGTGTTTTCCTCCTGTGATGAGAACTTTTAAGATCTACTGTCTTAGCAACTTTCAAATACACAATACAGTATTCTTAACTATAGTCACCATGCTGTACATTACATCCCCAGGACCTATTTATCTTATAACTGGAGGTTTGTATCTTTTGACCACTTTCACCCGTTTTGCCCACCTCCCACCCCTCACCTCTGGCAACCAACAATGTGTTCTCCATATCTGTGAGTTAGATTTTTTTTTTTTTTTTTAGATTTCACATATAAGTGAGATCATATGATATTTGTCTTTCTCTGTGTGACTTATTGCACTTAGCATAATGCCCTCAAGGTCTATCCATGTTGTCGCCAAGGGCAAGATTTTCTTCTGTTTTATGGCTGAATAATACCCCATTGTACCTATATACCACATCTTTATCAGTTCATCCATTGATGGGCTCTTAGGTTATTTCCATGTCTTGCCTATTGTAAATAATGCTGAATGAACATGAGAGTACTGATATCTTTTCAAGATAGTGATTTTGTTTCTTTCAGATAAATACCTAGAAGTAGAATTGCTGGATCATATGATAGTTCTACTTTTAATTTTTTGAGGAACCTCTGTGCTGTTTCCCATAGTGGCTGCACCAATTTGCATTTCCACAACAGTGCACTAGTGCACCACATCCTTGGCAACACTTGTATTTCTTTGCTTTTTGATAATACCCATTCTAACAGGCATGAGATGCTATCTTATTTGATTTACATTTCCCTGATGATTAGCGATGCTGAGTATTTTTCATGTACCTGTTGGCCATCTGTATGTCTTCTTTGGAAAAATATCTATTCAGATCCTCTGCCCATTTTCTAACAGGATTGGGTTTTTTTTCTATTGCAGTGTATGAGTTCTTTATATATTTTAGATATTAATCTCTTATCAGGCATATGATTTGCAAATATTCTCTCCCATTCCATGGGTTGCCATTTCATTTTGTTAATGGTTTTCTTTGCTCTGCAGAAGCTTTTTGAGGTACTCCTACTTGTTGATTTTTGCTTTTGTTGCCTTTGATTTTGGTATCAGATCCAAAAAATCATTGCCAAGACCAATGTTAAGTAGCTTACCCCCTATGTTTTCTTCTAGGAGTTTAACGGTTTCAGGTCTTACATTCAAATCTTAATTCCAGTTTGAATTAATTTTTGAGTATAGTGTAAGATAGCGGTCCAGTTTCACTATTTTGCATTGGCTGTCTAGTTTTCCCAGCATCATTTATTGAAGAGACTGTCCTTTCCCCATTGTATGTTCTTGGTTCCTTTCTCATAAATTAATTTACCATATATATATATATGGTCTTATTTCTGGGCTCTCTATTCTGTTCCATTGACATATGTGTCTGTTTTAATGCCAATATTATACTATTTTGATTACTATAGCTTTGTAATATAATTTGAAATTAAGAAGCGTGATGCCCCCAGCTTTGTTCTTTCTCAAGGTTGCTTTGACTATTTGGGGGTCTTCTGTGGTTCCATATGATTTTAGGATTGTTCTACTTCTGTGAAAAATGCCATTGGAATTTTGATAGGGATTGCATTGAATCTGTAGATTGCTCTGGGTAGTATGGACAATATTCAATGCTAACAATGACGTGAAGTTACTGACACTCTAATTCACTGTTGGTTGGAGTGGAAATAGAGAATACATTTTAGAAGCGAATATTACAGAATCTACCAATGTATATACCTTCATACTCAGCCATATTAAATTCTAAGGATCTAATCTACATTGCAGAAGAAACTCTTGCCCATTTGCACAAGGACAGTCATTGCTTTATCATTTGTAATAATAAAAAATTGAAAGTGACCTAAATGTCCAACAATAGAAAAATGTACATATGAAAGTAGATGAATGAAAATAGTAAATTACAAAACAATAGATACAGTATATGTGTAAAGCAAGAAAATAGATAGATATAGATACAGACATAGATGATTGAGATCAAATTACCCTTGGTAATTAAAACTGCTTATTTCATCTAGAAGGAAAACATTGTGATAGCTACGTGTTTGGTCTTTAACGGCCTCTTTACCTTCCTCTTCTTCAAATTCAATAAGTCAGGCTTTGCATGGAGTTATAATTGCCTCATAACATCCCTCCCTGGGAAATTTTCATTTTAACAGAAAATGTGAGGAAAGGCATAAAAAAGGTATGTGCTCTAAGAATAGAATATCAGAACTTAGCATTCAAATAAAGAGAGGGAATAGGGAAGGGAGAAGTAGGACCTTTCTCGATTACCCTGAAAACACATTTCCAGGCAGCAAACACTCAGGCCCCTGGAAAGTTTAGTCCTGACTGCGGATGATGAGCAAAAGCGAGAACCCACAGGGAGCAAAGAAGTGTTAATAGATGGCCCCACCAGCTAAGCTGAGGAGTGAGGATTTTAACTGTCAGCCATGCACAGAGTAACTGGATGAAAAGTGAGTGAGGTGAGTAGTTGTGGGAAATCATAATTTTTCAGGTCTCCATGACAGCATGAAGATAAGAAGGACTTGGATAAAAAGAGCCAACACTGACGTAGCAATGAGTGAGCCGGGTTCTAATCTAACCATTTCACTTGTCCTAACTCATTTCATCCTCACAAAACTCCTTTGATGTAAATATTGTTTCTATAAGCCCATGTCATGGATGAAGAAAAGGAAGCAAGGTCACCGAAGCAAGCATGTAACAGAGCAAGGAATTGAGCCCAAGCAGGCTGGCTCCAAAGTGTCTCTCCTAGCCCCTGATGGAAGTGGGAGAGGCAGGAATGCTTAGATGCAAAGTTGATTGAATCTTCCATGTAATATCTTCTTGCACTAAAAGTTATAGACTGGGATGTGTGGAGGTAAAAAAAAATAAAACACCTCTTGAGACAGAGGGTTGTCACCTGTGGTTCCTTAAATGTCATAATTTCATGCTTTGGAGTTTCTGCTAATGCTGATTCTACCTCCTTGTATATTTCTTTAAAAAAATTCAATTTGCGTATTTTCTCCCTGTAAAGACTTTCCTGACTTTGCCCCTTCCTCTACAGATAATCACCCAGGCCCCATTACACTCCCAGCATACCTCTAGCCTGTAATTGACAAACATTAGCACATTCATTGATTGCCACATCTATCTTACCACTGGACTCTGATATCTGATTTCCTTGAAGGCAGTGGCTGTACCATTTGAGTTAATCAGACTCTTTCCAATGGTGAGAAGCAGAACCATACCCTGGCTGGCTCAATTAATGGATTTCATTATAAAAATACCCACAGAAGAACAGAAAGTGCTCTCAGTGGTCTCCTGAAGTGCTAGACGATTCTTTAGGACATAGCCCATGTGTTGGTCTATTAGCCCATTCGCACTGGGTAAGTGCCTCCTCTCTGATGATAGTGCTCATCATCTGAGGACTCAACTTCTGTCTCTCTTCTACTGAACCTGCTTTTTCCGCTGCTGACTCACATTTTTTTCTATGTATCTCATATGCATATTTCCCAAGAGATTTAAATTAGCCACTCTCCAGAATGGTGAGCCATTGGAGACCAGCATTCATGTAGAAGGACACCTCAGAGATTACTGGCCAGCCTATAGCTAGCCGTATTTGTGCTAGGCACTGACTCCTATATAGTCAATCATGGCCAAAGTAGTAATCTATGGTAGCTAATAACATACCATGCTGACTGATGAGTAATAGGCCACTTTTGATCAGTTCCACCCAAGGAAGATTTAGTCATGGGGCCATTAAGCTCGCCATGTCTTATACAATCATATAGCTATCTATGTGTTCAAAGAATCTAACATACTGCTTTTCATACATCAGACACTTAACTTGTGTTGAGTAAGCATGAATGAAGATGACCTGAAATGACAAAAGATACATCAAAGACAGCAGGAAACCGAGGAGTTTCCTGAGTTCTTCTTTTGTTCAATCATTTAGCAGTCATTAATGAAATGTGTATTAGGTTCAATAGGTATAGTGTGCTGGGTGTGAGGGATGCAAAATTGAATAGGATAAGGTCCCAGACTTTGAGAATTTTGGTCTAATGGAAGACACTGGCAAGTAAGCCAACTATCACAACACAATACACTAAGCGATGCAGAGGAAAGTCAGTGTATCTCCGGCTTGAGAAGATCAGGAATATTTTGGCTCCCAAAATCACAAAAGAGAGGCAATCAGGGTGAAGGAGAGGAAAGTGTAAAGAAGTTGTAAGTCTGCTATAAAAGAGTTTACCACAAAATCATTGAGTCATGCAGCTGAAAGAGATATTTAAAAAGTCTGCATTAAATTAAATTACTGGTTTCTAATCACTCTCCCTTGAACAATAGCTACACATTAGGAAAACTCTCAAGTAAGCGGAAGGCTACCCAAATACAATTATTGGAAAATGATCAAATGGCAGAATCTGAAGGATTAAGCTGCTTTTCTTCTCCTCCCTTTTTCGTTAGTTAACAGGACTGTGCTCCTGAGTTTCTCCTCTATAGTTAGTGATCTCTATGGATTTCAATGTGTGTACTGTAACGCATTTAACTGAATTATCAAGATGCTCCAGTTTCCGGCTACTTTTAATTCATCAAGACTTAGGAAGGATATAGTATATGTATCAGAGAAACTTTAAATGCTTAGAGCTGTTTTTCAGTCCTCCTAATTGGGCAAATAAGATAACATCATCTTCCTAGCTGAAAAGCATGCTTTGAGTGGCAGTTAGTAAATAGAGCTGATATTCCTATGGCTGGGACAAGATTCTCCCTGTGTAGAAAGTTCCTAAGTGTTAGAAAAAAGGTGGGTGTGGAGATACCAAATAGCTGCTAAAGCAGTGGGAAGGATAGTGAGGTATCTGGATACCATTTCACATCATCAGAGAGGGTACTAAGGATGTTTAACCAAGACATAAGTTTATGGGAGAAAGAGAGAGAGGCAATTCTGAAAAGCTAGAGCACGCAGGATGGAGGACATTGGTCCTGAGGGGCTCAAGAAGGCAAAATTAGGAGTAGGGGGCCAACAATTAGATCTATATGATATATGTGATAGTTGAATGGCCTGCTTTTATGATAGTGATCTTCCTATTCCTGGAACCATCAGGAAAATGCCAGAAAATCATCAGAATAAATCAGAAATGCTATAGAAGAGATTCCTGCATTGGTATGTGAAATGGGAGTGAGGGTGAAGTTGGTGAGATGGTCTCTTAGGGCCCCTTCCAAAAACAAGATTCTTTATTTGAGGTACAATGAAAAGTTCTGTCTTCCATAAGTATAACTCTCAGTGACTTGTCAAACTGCTTGACATATCCACATGCATGCATTAATTCATGCAGATCCTGACATTTCAAAAATATTTACAGCAGAAATTTCTACCGTTATTGAGTGGGGCACTGCCATCCCTCCTGGAGGCCTGGTTAAGATGCAAACATGATTATAATAACTCTTTAATGATCTCATTTGACCCCTCACAACAACCTCAGTGAAAGAGGTAGATGAGCTATTACCCTTATTTTATAGGTGAGGAAATTCATTTCAGAGGGACTATGCTACCTGGAGAATGAAAATAGGGCTCATTAAGAGATCACAAGACATTAATGTGGATGGATGAATTTTCTCATCAGGAGAGTTTGTATTGGGAATCCCTATCAAGCTACTGTGACTGGATATAGGAACATTTTTATGGGTAGGACCAGAAGAATCTAGAGTCCCGCTGGGCCAGCGCAAGACCACTATGTATTTACTACTGGTCAAAAACAACCATTACCTTCTTCTCAAATCTGCGTGAGGAGTGTTGAAAGCTTACTCAGTTGGAATTTACTGTGCTAGTAATTTACATGTGTTTTTTAAATTTAACACTTGCAACAACCCTATGAGTATCATTATCTCCAGTTTAAAAAACATCCACTTCATCAAAGAAAACCAGTTAAAAAATACAAAGGAAAGCTATAAATTAGGAGAAGGTTTTTGAAATAAATATCGCTCTCCAGAATATATAATATTACAAATCACCTAGAGAAAGAGAACCCGAAAGAAAAGTGGGCATTTTAGATTCCTCCAGGAAAACCTGTTTGTTAAGCAAATCTGAATGTCTCAGACTTAAAGCTGTAGGGGAGAATGTCATCTTTACAAAGTCTTATGGTACTGCAAAAGGAGAAAGTTAGGAAGGGGTATTTGTAGGTCTTTGAAGTCTGGGCTTAATGGTTTAAGCGGGTCTTTCACTGCAAGAAAGTGGTTGGAACAGAGCTAGATTTGATACATAGTAATTTAGAATCGCTAGACAATAGACATCAAGGGTCTGAAGACAAGCCCTTTTGAGTAAACTACTGTCCTGATAAGAGAGTTGTTTTTCCAGATGAGCAAACTGTTTGCTCAGATAACTTTGTATGGGAGAAGTTCCTGAAGCTAACAGGGAAATTATGTTGACCTGGGCCGTCTCGTCTTTTAAGTTATTTTATGTTGCGCCATCTAAACAGTTATGTTGGGAGGCCTCAGTTTCAGCTCTCCTTGCCCTACACTGTTAAAGTCATTCTGCGGCCTGAGCTGGAGGATGGATCATTACCCTCTTGGGACATGATCAATCCAGATCCATATCATTGATTGAGGTGTCGTGATCATCTAGCAAGTTTCTGATAGTGGCCATTTCTACTTTTATAAATATTGAGTATTTCTGCTCTTTCTATTGGATGGTCATTGTTGGATCACTTGACAGGGTAGGGGCTGAGCATTTGAACAGCAGAGATTTGAGCAAAAAGAAGAAACACTAAGATAGATTTTTGATCCGTTTTCAGTTCACTTCTAAGCCGTTAAGTCAAGGCTACTCAAACCAAATTCCATCTCCAATGTGAAAATCTGAATCATACATAGGACCAGATATAGGAGCACTAGCCAAATTATATCATTGCTTTCTCTTCCCTGCCTTCTCATTCACTATCTGTTTCAAATATTTTTAATAATATTACACATATCAAGATATAAACACAACGTTCTTCCCCTTAGATGGCATGTATTCTGCCTTGCGAGGCCAAAACTATATCTAGGACTGCTCTGTTTTGAAGCATCATTTGTTCAATCTCATGAACTCTTCAAATGAGGTGTTCTTTGGCCCTAGAAGCATTAGCTAGCTCATTTCTTAATATGTGAACCAAATAAACACAGGATGTTTCACTTTTCAGTTCTCCTATAAATCATGAAATGAAGAAACTAAAGGAGAAGAAAGTAGCTCAGAAATCAGTCTCAGTGGTTAAGGTTTTGCATATCAAATTAAGAACCAATTTTTCTCCTTCTTCAATTGTTACCTAGAGAGCTTATTTGCTGGAGAGGGCAAACAATTGAGCCAAAATGGACCACAGATGATATTAGGGGCTAATCTAACGGCAAGCACCAGTTTACCAAGGTAACAGATCCTTGTCCAGGTTGCAGTAATAGCCAATAGGCTGTTTATTTAAGCCACTATGTTTAGAATCCTGTAGCTGGAGGTATTCTTAATTGATACATATTCCTATGATAAGCCAACATCGTGCGTCATACTTGAGAACGAAATATTCAATGCATTCCTATTATATTCTAAGATCATTCAAAGATGGCCAGTGTCTTTCTACTAGTAATACATAATACTTATTGAGTAGCTACTATGTGCCATAAACTGAATTAATCACTTTACATATTTACTCATTTAATCTTCACATCCATCCTTTGAGGAAAAGACTATTAATATCCTCATTTTAAAGACAGAGAAAGTGATTAAGGTAATTTACTCAACCTGGCTCCAGAATTTTTTCCCCCCTCATCCAAGCCTGTTTCTTTGGTTTTCTGCACACTCAGGCCTGCATCTCCAGCCATGACTTTTGGGCCTGCAGAGCCGGTGCCATCCTGCTGCTGCGCTGTGATGCTGCAGTCCGTGAGCTTCTCTCGGATCACAGGTTTACCTCTGAATCATTCTGAATCAGCTTCTCCGTGTGCTCAAGGATGGCCCGGGCCCCGGGCCCATACGGAGTGGAGTTGCTCACGTTGTTGCGGTCATGGTGCATATACAGTGCTCACTGCGCGTGATGAGCCCCACAAGGTCCATGGAGCCGGAGCAGCATGAAGCACAAGGGTGTCAGGTCTGTCATACACATTGGCGTCCCTGATGTGGGTCAGGTCCCCATGCAAAACAGCTTCTCCAGCTTAGTGGCTTTGGCTTCAAGTCACTGACTGGATCTAGAAGCTGGGCAGCAGTTTGTCCGTGTCCTTACTTGAGGGGCCACACTAGGCCCTGGTCAGGCATCATCTGAGCCGCTCCCCTAGGCAGTCCAGGGCGTGACAAGGTTGAGGGGCCAGTCCATGATGGCAGTCTCCTTCTCCAGGAAGCCATGCACCTGGTCAGTCCAGCACAGGGCTGCTGCAGCTCTTTCTGCTCCTCACGCTGGATACCTGCTACTTCTCGCAGGTCATCATCTGCAGGGCGATCTCCTTCTTCTGTTGCAAAATGTACTCTAGCATGGCCTCGTGCTCATACAAGTAGCCATCTGGGGTGATGACAGGGCTGCAGAGAGAGGCAGCAGCAGTCAAAATCCTTGACAGCATCCTGCCTCAGTCGAATGTTCTGGGTCTTGTGGCCCGAGGCTGCTGTGTCCTTCTTCTCATGGTAAGTGTAGACAACCCCTATGGTGCAGTTTTCGCCACGCCCTGCAGCATCATCCTCACAAACCACCCCTCTTTCCTTCATGGCTTTTTCAGCTATGCCCTTCCATCAGAAAGGAACCAGATAATTTTGTCTCATGTTAATTTAGCCAGCTATCTCTTGATTAGTATTTTCATACTATATCTTTTCCTATCCTTTTACTGTTAACCTATCAATTCTTTATATTGAAAGTTGGTAATTTATCATTCTTGCTTTTCTTCTGTTTGACAATCTCTGTCTTTTACTTGCAGTTTTTAGACAATTTACATTTAATGTTATTATTGACATGGTTGGATTTAAATTTGTCATCTTGCTAGTTGTTTTCTATTTGTCCTATCTATTCTTGGATCCTTTTTTCCTCTTTTCCTGCCTTCTTTTGGGTTAATAGAGTATTTTTTTTAATGCCATTGTTCTGATAAATTCACATAAGCCTATCATGCATCTAGCTGAACAAACTCTTGTCCTTATAAAAGGGTTGTTTTTCCTAATGTGCAAACTATTTGCTTACATAAAGTAATTTGCAAGAATTTCCTGAAGATAATAGAGAAGTTATTTGTTAGGTTCAGTCTTATCTGTCTGTATGAGGCTCTTCTGGAACAAACAGCTATGTTATATTGACTGAGGTCACCTCAGCTCTCAGCACAAATAACTAAGTTTAATTTATCCCCAGAGTAGGAGAATAGATAAAGTATGGCATTGTTACACACTTGAATATTAAACAGCAGTGAAAATTAATATAGAAAAAGAAATTAATGTGAAAATGATGAATCTCCAAAACAGTGAAAAAAAACAAGTTAACGAATGCATATAGTATGAAATCATTCGTGTAAATTCCAGAACACGTAAGTAGTAAAACTACAAATAAAAATGGAGGAATGGTCAGGGCCAGCCTGGTGGCACAGCAGTTAAGTCACACATTGTGCTTCGGTGACCTGGGATCTGCTGGTTCGGATCCCGGGTGCGGACATGGTACCACTCATCAAGCCATGCTGTGGCAGGCTTCCCACGTATAAAGAAGAGGAAGATGGGCATGGATATTAGGGCCAGTCTTCCTCAGCAAAAAGAGGAGGACTGGCAGCAGATGTTAGCTCAGGGCTGATCTTCCTCAATAAATAGATAGATAGATAGATAGATAGAGGAATGGTGAAAACAAAATTCAGAATAGTTCCTTGCCCCTTCTTCCACAAGATAAAATAAGAGAGGAATGTGATCAGGTATTGTCACAGTTGGAGCTTCAGTATACTGCCCATTTGTTAAGACGAGTGGGCAATTCATGTTTAAACTCTGTATACGTTATGTACTTGTTATTCTTAAAGGTATTCATTAATTTAAGAAGGGAAAATGATAACTTGCATAGTACTCAAAACATACTCTGTCATCTTCTTCTCTTTTCAAATCAAGTATCACCTGGCATTCAGTCAACAGTAAATGGGGGCATTTTCAAATGGCCTACACACTCCAGCCCTCAGTTTTATCTCTGTAAGATAAGGAGAAACTGTTTTTATGACCACTCAAGTTCCTTACAGAAATTGAATGCTTTGATTTCATAACTATATTTGAACTTGCAAAATGCGTACTTCTTGGTTTCAGTTAATTGTTGTGTTCTAATTACTTATTTTTGATTCTAAGACTTCAATTGGGTGGAATCTTAAATAAATCTGATATGGTTTTCAGGTACATGGTAGGAATAAAGGTCAAGAAACACCTCTTGGTTTTAGTGGGTGGGTGGAAATAGCCTGCTAACCTTTCTCTTCCTATAAAAAGCTTTGTCTGGATCTGAAGATTTTTCATGTGTATAATTTTTGATGTTCTTCATGGAAGATTTGCCTTCATAAGGATTATAGCTTTCAGGATACTAGAAACTGGATTAACTCTCCTCTCTCCTTCAGTGCAGGAATTAATTAGGCTTTGATTTCTCTCTGTGTTGTTAACATTAATATCTGACACAGGAAAGATTTTTGCAAATATCTTTTTTGGCAAACTATGTTTTTCTCTGATTTTCTACAAGCCGGCATTTCCCATCTCGGAGATAGTTATGCCCATTAATCGAGGGCAGCATGTGTTTTACATGAAATCATGTACACACAGCCATGGGGAGCTGGAAATAATTGTTAATGAACTTCAGTCACTCTGCCAGAGCACGCAGCCTCTGACATCCTGCCTTGCCCCTGTTT
Source organism: Equus quagga (assembly GCF_021613505.1). NCBI lineage: Eukaryota > Metazoa > Chordata > Mammalia > Perissodactyla > Equidae > Equus > Equus quagga. The sequence continues at coordinate 23,977,432 of NC_060275.1, read as the reverse complement.
TTCCCCTCATTCTCCCTTAACCTAAAACCCCAAGTGGACACTTCTCAGTCTTCTCCCATTTTTCTTGCCCTCAGAATGTTCAGACTAAAGCCGCCAGGTTCAGATTGCTCATTTCCTAAAGATTTGGATTTGATGGCAAGGAAACTTAGAGGCCGGGCTATCACATCTGACTATAGTGTGAAGTCCCCAAAGACACAGGCCTCCTGAAACCCTCTTCAGATGCTAATATTCACACAAAGTGCCTCTGGCCCCAGCTGGCCTTCACCTGCAGCCCTGACAGGCAGGAGCCTCCAGAATGAGGTCCTGGTTTCCATAAAAATAGGAAGGGCACACATGGTAAATGGCAGAGATCTAGCACACGCTATAAAATTATTTCAACTCGGCTTCCAGTCAGTTAAAACTAATTGCTGTGAACACAAAGCCCAGGCAGGAGCCCCCTTTCTCCTTTCTTTTTTGTAATTCACTTGAGACGGGGTAGCTTGAATCCTCTGCTAATGCCCACACCTACAGTTATACAATGCCATTAGATTTAAGATGCAGCCAGCATTGGTTAATATTCAAATATTTTTTAAGCACAAGAGAAACGTGCTATGTGGGAGTGTGAAAAATATTAATGGGTCATTTAGAATTGTCCCTTGGTTTTTTTTATTTTATAGGCATACCTTGTTTAAATGTAACACTACAGTTATTATTGCTAGTCTTATGGCTGATTTTTTGCCATTGTTGTGTATAGTTTGCAGCCCATTCAGTCTACTTTCTGTAAAACAGATTTGTAAGTGAAAAGTTACTTAATTCACCAACACTTTCCAAGGTACAGTAAGCTGATTACATACAAGGCAGGAGGACTCCTTTCTTCATGCCCCTTTTTAGAGAAAAGCTGTGCAATCCTTTTCTTGTCCATCCCTGCTCTTTCCACATGGCATACTATATAGGATATCAGTGCGGAGAGCCGGGTGCTCCCTTTCCCAGATCTGAGAATTCTGCTCCAGCTTCTCCCTAGTTTGTAGGTAATTCATGAGACCCTTTGTTTAAAGAAAATTATGACTTAAAGCAATAGTTCCCTTGCTTTCTTAAGTTAGAGACCCTCTTTGATATTAAAAAAAGAAAGTATTCATTGAAGATTTCAGATGCCTTTTACTTCCTATTGCCTTGGAATATACATGGGTAATATGAATTCAATAACATCTTAAAATGAACTTATATTTAGCTAATTACAAATGTATCTTTATATGTATTTGAGAATGATTGTACATATATATACAAAACATTTATTAGGTTTACAGACAGTATTTAGTACAAGTATGGATGGATTCCAGATGCCTCTCAAAATCCTTATGACCTTTCCAGAAGTCCTCTGTCTCTTCCCTCGCTTAAAGAACTAAGAATCTAGAGAGAGAAAACTCAAGTAAGGAGTCAGGAGTCTAGAGTTTTGTCTGTATTCAGATGTTTGTAGGGATTTGGGCGTTTTCATCTCTCCATGCTTGTTTCCCCACTGTAAATTAAGGGTGGCTTATACCTGCCATATTTATCTCCTAGGTTGTAGTAAAAGCAACATCCAATAATAATGGCGGGAAATATGCTTTTCAAAGTATAAACCTACTATTCAGGATGCTATTATCTACTTAATTAAGGCAATATGTTTGTACTTTGACAAATGATAAGGTATATATATACATTCTCATACTGAACCAGGTAAGGAAAGCTTTGAGATTCTTTAAAAAAAAAAAATAGGGGCCAGCCCTGTGGCCAAGTGGTTAAGTCCGCATGCTCTGATTCGGTGGCCTAGGGCTTTGCTGGTTCAGATCCTGGGCATAGACCTAGCACTGTTCATCAAGCCATGCTGAGGCGGTGTCCCACATAATGAGCCAGAAGGACCTACAACTAGAATATACAACTATGTACTAGGGGGCTTTGGGGAGAAGAAGAAGAAGAAAAAAAAGATTGGCAACAGATGTTAACTCAAGTGCCAATCTTTTAAAGAAAAGAAAATATAACGCTAAAATTAAGAATTGGTTTAATCTCAAAATGCCTTAAAAGTGGCCATATTATTTTTCCTAAAATTCTTTAGACCTCAGAAGAAAGACAATTCAATGAAAAGGACCCAAAACTACATTTCTTTTCCAATTTGCCCATAGTCAAAAAACATATGTTAAGCACATGCTTCCTGCCAGAATAGTGCTTGATGCTCAGGATCAGAAATAGCTGCATTTAAATCTGTCTGTAGACCAGATAATTCCTACAACAAATATTTCTCCTTTATTCACCCTTTCTTTCTTGTGCTTCCTGTTTTGCCCCTACTTTTCCCAGTTTTTTTCCTTAGGGAACAGCTAAACACTTATGAAATTTTAAGTATTAAATTTGGCTGCTTATTGTTTGTAGATCCAGGTTTGATAAGTTCCAGGAATAATAATGCTCTTGTTAATGCAGTTTAGGTCTAACTTGTTTATTCTTTGGGGTTTTATGTCATCGTTATCCACTAGAAGGAAGAATATGTTACTTTGCATGTTAAAACAAAGTAGTTAGTTCTCTTATTAACATCAATTTTATTAAGTAAACAAATAGAGAAATGAATAAATGGGAAAAATCCATATTTCCAGCAGATTCAGCTTAAATGACTCTCTCTTAAATATCACCTAAAAATAATGTTGGCATTAATTAATATCTAGCTTAAACCCAGACTTTTACCTTTATATATATATATATTTTTATGCTGTTTAATTATTAGTCTTTCATCCAGTGTGTCATTATTAATGAGACCTCCTTCATGAAAAAATGAGGGATTCTGTAAAGTTGTAGGTAGATTTTCTTTGTTGGTTGATTGGTAAATTGAATGTTATTTTCCCAGTGAAATTCCGAAGTTATTTTATTTCATTTAAGATTTATCTTTCTTCAGCGACTTGTCCCCCGACTGCTTGTAGTTCTGCAGCGAGCGGGCAGACTGCAAAAGGAGACAGGCCTCTCTGGTTCTCTGTAACAGTAAAGTCGCCAATGGTTTGGGGGAGAAATGGAAAAATGTCAGGGGTGAGTAGGTGGTGACTTAGCACTGGCACAAAGGAGTGAGTTATACCATAAATAAGTATTCAATATTTGGCAACTGTGGACAATAGCATCATTTGCTTAGAGGGAGAAAACAGTAGGGCCCTATCAGGATGCTCTGTGGCATACTTGTGCAGAGGATAAAACTTCTTTAGCAAATGTATGGTTAAATTATATAAACCACTTCTTCCCGGAAGATGGAGTAGATATTCTTTTCCCTATCCTCGTGTGAAATACAACCCCAAACCCTGGGCATTATTGTGGTGGAAGGCCTGAAATTAAGATTCAATATTATCTGCCTTAACATCTGAAACCAGGAGGGCCTCGAAAGACCTAACCATGAGTTCCCCTGCTCTCGCCAGATGTGCTGTCCACCCAGCAGGAAAGGCTCCCCACCAGCTCATTCGCTATCAGCCAGACCAGCTGTTCTCTACCTGGCCTCAACCTAACGGATTTCACTTCCCTCACAGCCTGCAAAATTATTCAAGCAAGCCAATCACATTCTTTCCTGAGAACCAGGATCACCTCACTCCATAGAATTCCTGGTTCCCATGGGAGGATGTGATTGGCTTGTTTGAATAATTTTCAGACTGGGAGGGGCCTGCCTCTCACAGCCTTTTCTGGTTCACTCTCTTCCCGATTGCAGCTTCCATGTGATCTGTGTGGCATCTAGGAATTTTGAGAGTCAAGGAATAGCATGGTAGTGAGTTCACTGGGTTTTCTTTCTGTCTCATATATCTCAGACTTGGAGTTGAAGAAGATAGCAGCTGGAAACACAATGGGTGGAGGGAAAAAAAAAGCTGCAACCAAAGCCTTTTCTCTATAGTCCCAGAAAAGGGGGCAGACTGGTAGTGTTACCAAAACTGAAGAGGGTTCCTTCCTGGTGAGTTAAATCAGACTCTACACCAGAAGTGGTTGTCTCACAAAGTAAAGTGTATTTGTGGCAAATAGGAGACCATGAGGAATCATCTCCAAAGTCGTGGTGTCCCCAAACAAAGAGAAGCAGGGACGTTTATTTCGGATGGGGAATGAATATTCAAAAGGGAGAGGCGGGTATTCGCTTGCGCAGGCTCCATTGGAAACATGCTTCTACATACATTGCAGGCTACAGTAATAAGGCCTGAGCTCCTCCTGGAAAGATCTTAGCATCAAAAATAAGGCAAAGGTCATGGGCGGAGCTCTTGTGGTGAGACTTGGTCTGGTTCAGGGAGGTTGGTGATTGCATCTTCTTAACATAACAAAAGGAAAAAGAACAATTTGGAAAAACAGTTAAAATATCCAAACCCACCCTTGAGTTCCTGGTTCCAACTAGTCAGTGATAGTAAAAGAAAAATATTTAGACAATGACCACTGTTATGGTCAAACACCATGGAAAAAAAAAGTGTGGCTCCCACCCCCCCACATAGCAGTAAAATCTGAGTGAGGAACCTAGACTTCCACTCTCACCAGGCTGTGATGAGGCACACAGACTTGCTTGCCAGAGCAGTGTCAGAGAAAGCTGAGTAGGGAGCTGGGCCTGTCATAGCTGCTGAGTGACAGCAACCCAGACCCCCATGTGGTGGCTCTGAACTTCCACTCACCTCCACCCAGCAGTAACTAGGGAAACCTCCCACTTTGACAAGGGTGGTATCAAGAGAGGTGTGATAGGGGCCTAGAACTCAAATCTGCACCCAACAATACAAGGAGCCCCTCTGACCCTTTGTTATTGATGGACACCCAGCAAAGAACCTGGAATTCTACCCACATGTGACATTAATATAGAAGCACCAGTCTTTCTCTTCTGCAGTGATGTCAGCAAGCTGAAGCAGAAGATTTAGATAAGAACCAGAGTCTATTTTTTTTTTTTTTGAGAAAGATTAGCCCTGAGCTAACTACTGCCAATCCTCCTCTTTTTGCTGAGGAAGACTGGCCCTGAGCTAACATCCATGCCCATCTTCCTCTACTTTATACGCAGGATGCCTACCACAGCATGGCTCTTGTCAAGCGGTGCCATGTCTGCACCCGGGATCCGAACCCGTGAACCCCGGGCCGCTGCCAAGCGGAATGTGTGCTCTTAACTGGGCCGGCCCAGAACCAGAGTCTTATAACACAATAACATAACCCCAAAAGTCCAGGTTTCAATGAAAAATCAATCACTATGAAAAAGAACCAGGAAAAGTTCAACCCTAATGAAAAATGACAGTTATTAAATGTCAGCAGTGATAACATATGATTATATCAATTGATACAGAAATAGCATTTCACAAAATTCAACATCCATTCATGATACAAATTCTTATTAAACTAGGAATAGAGGGGAAATCCCCAACCTGATGGACAGTATCTACAAAACCGCTAAAGTTAATATTATCCTTAACAGTGAAAAACTGAATGTTTCCCCACTAAAATGAGAAATAAAGCAAGGTTGTCTGCTTTCACTGCTCTTATTCAAAAAAAGCACTGGAAGTTCTGGCCATTACAACAAGGCAAGAAAAGGAAATCAAAGGCATAAAGATATGAAGGCTAGATAAAACTATCCTTAATGGCCAGTGACATGATGTTCTATGTAGAAAATCTCACAGAAAAGAACAAAAACAACTCCTAGAACTCATAAGTGAGATCAGAAAAGTTGTAGAATACAAGATAAACATGAAAATTAATTTTATTTCTGTATAATAGCAATGAACATGTGGATACTGAAATTAAAATATGATGCCATTTATAATTCCTAAAAAAAAAGAAATACTTAGATGTAAACCTAACAAACATATACAGGACTTATATGCTCAAAATTACAAATTGGGGGCCTGCCCCGTGGCCGAGTGGTTAAGTTTGTTCCCTCTGCCTTGGCCACCCAGAGTTTCACCAGTTCGGATCCTGGGCGTGGACGTAGCACTGCTCATCAAGCCATGCTGAGGTTGTATCCCCCACAGCAGAACTAGAAGGACATACAACCAGAATGTACAACTATGTGCTAGAGTGTCTTGGAGGAGAAGAAGAAGAAGAAAAAAAGAAGATTGGCAACAAATGTTAGCCCAGGTGCTAACCTTTAAGAAAAAAAAGGACTACAAATTGCTGATGAAAGAAATCAAAGATGAACTAAACAAATGGAGAGATGTGCCATGTTTATAGATTGGAAAACTCAACATAGCAAAGATTCCAATTCTTCCCAAATTGATATACAGGTTTAATACAATCCCTTTTAAAATCCCCCCAGGATGTTTTGGTGATAGAGAAACAAAATATTCTAAATTTAAGTGTAAAGGTAAGGAATTAGAATGGCTAAAACTTTGAAAAAGAAGAATAAAGTGGAAAGAATTAGTCTACTTGATTAATAATAGCTTAATAATCAAGACTACTTGGAGAAGGTTTGGATAAGTAAATCAGTGAAACAGATTAGAGGACTCAGACATAGACCAGATAAATATGCCCAACTGATTTTTCATAAAGCTGCAAAAGCAATTCAGTGGAAGAAAGATAGCCTTTGTAACAAATGGCACTAAAGCAATTGGATATCCATAAGCAAGAAAATAAAGCCTCAACATCACACCTCATAAAAACTGAACTCAAAATTTATCACTAATTTAAATATAAAATGTAAAACTATAAACATTTTTTTCAAAAACATAGAAGAAAATCTTCAGGATCTAGGGCGAAGCAAAGAGTCTTAGATTTGACACCAAACATATCACCCATAAAAAGAAAAATTGATATATTGGATTCTTCACCAAATTAACAACTTTTGCTCCCATGAAATAAGCTGTTAAAAGGATAACAAGAAACTACGAGTAGGGAGAAAATATTTGCAAACCACTATCCAACAAATGACAAGCATCTGGACTATATAACTTTCAAACCTCAGTAGTAAAAAACCAAATAAACTAGAAAATGGGCAATAGTATTGAAGAGACATTTCTCCAAACACGATGTAAACATGACACATAAGTACAAGAAAATATATTTAACATCATTAACCATCAGGGAAATGCAAATTAAAACCATAATAAGATATCACTACCTACCTATCAGAATGACTATAATAAAAAATAGTGACAACATCAAATGCTAATGAGGATGCAGAGAAACTGTATCCCTCATATATTGTTGGGGAGAACGTAAAATGGTATAGCCATTCTGGAGAACAATTTGACAGCTTCTTAAAAATCTAAAAATGCAATTACCATATGACCCAGCAATTGCACTCCTAGATGTTTATTCCTCAGAAATGAAAAAAACTTATGCTTATACAAAAAAACTCATAAAAACATTCATAGCTTTTTTGTAATAGCTAGAAACTGGACACAACCCAGTTGTCTTTCAATGGATGAATGGTTCAACAAACTGGTACATCCATACTATGGAATATTATACAGCAACAAAAAGCAACGCATTGATGATACATATAACAACTTGGATGAATCTCCAGAGAATCATGTGTGAGCAAAACGTCAACCCCGAAAGATTACACAGCGTATGATTCTCTTTATATGGCTTTCTTGAAATGACAAAATTATCAAAATGGAGGTCAGACCAGGGGTGGAGGAGAGTGTAGAAGGGAATGTAAGGGAAGTAGGTGTGGCTATAAAAGGGCAAGATGAAGGATCTCTTGTAATGGATATGTCCTGTACCTTGACTGCATCAATGTCGACATCCTGGTTGCGATATTGTACTATAGATTTAGAAGATGTTATTATTGGGAGCATCAGGGTGAAGGGGATATGAAATCTCTCTGTACTGTTTTACAGCTGCATAAGAATATACAATTATCTCCAAATTAAAAGTTTAAATAATTATAAATAACTGGCTGTCTCCTCCTATAATTTTTACATAAGCTACTATATGATTACACAAAGATACCTGTGAAACTGCAAAATGGTCTTCACTGTATTATATTAATCTCCATGTACAGAATTTCTTTTTCTTTTTCGCTGTTGCTCAGTGTTTTTCGTGGGGAAGCTTGGCCCCGAGCTAGCATCTGTTGCCAATCTTCCTCTTTTTTTTCTCCCCAAAGCCCCAGTGCATAGTTGTATATCCTAGTTGTAGGTCATTCCAGTTCTGTGTGGGATGCTGCCGCAGCATTGATGAGTGGTGTGTAGGTTGGCGACCAGGATCTGAACCGACAAACCCAGGACCGTCGAAGTGGAGCACGTGAACTTAACCACTCGCCTCCGGAGCCAGCTCCTAGAATTTCTTCACGATCCTGGTTTGTAGTTGTCTTGGGAAAGTTTTTAAAATTCATGTTTCTTCTGGGTTCTTAAGGTCGATGCTATCTTTCTTACAAATGATACACACTTGATGAGTATGATAATGCTTTCATGGGACACCATCTATTAGATGAAGAGCCAGTGAAGTTCTCACAGGCTGGGCAGCCTTTCACCTTCATGCCACTGGAACGAGTCTCAGTGGGAAGTAATGAGGTTCATTTGAAACCATCATTTAATAGTAATAATAAAAAGAAAGCTCAGAGGCATGGAACTTAAAGCCCATTCATCATATCAGTAAACAACATTCGCATTTAAAAGGGACCTCCTGTTTTTGCCCATTAAGTGCACACCAGAGGCTCTGTTAGCTTGTGATTTATCGCCTCACATTTTCAGGCTTCCCTTTTCTTTAAATACATGGCTAGTTCAAATCCCAAATCAATATGCGTGGTGGTGGTGTACTGAATTTGAGGCGAGCGGCAAAAAGAAAAAAATAGTCATGAGACACAATTTTGTAATCTTTCACTGAATGACGTTCTTACTAAAAGGTTCGAGATAACAAGATACAAGTTTTCCTGTTTTCTTTCTCCTCCAAAATTTAGCTCCAGGAGTTTCAAAGTCATTCCACAGATAAGACCACAAACATTTGGTACAGTGAGCTCGGTGATGCTATTTCATGCCTCTATGCCTTTGGTTATGCTACTCCCTTGGCCTGGATTGCTATTGTCTTTTCTTACCTGGCTAACTCAAATTTATCTTTATCTCAATTAAATTATCTCAGATTAATTGCTCACCTCTTCCTCCAGGAAGTCTTCCTGGACGGCTCGAGGATGGGGCAGATTCCTTCTCTTTCTCTTGGTACCACGGCTTGCATATATCAGAGCATTTTATCATATTGCGTGGAAATTATCTCCACTAAGCTAAGCCTTGAACAGAGGAGCTGTGTTCTATCCATTTTTCCTGGTACTTCACACAGTGTGCTAGGTAAATGGTGGTACAATCAGGGCAATGATGAGACACGTTTATATAGTATAGTTGTCAGAAAAGTGGGAACAGATCACACAAGAAAAGGAATGAGTTTAATAGATTTTTCGTGTAGGGAATCCAGTTCAAAGTCAATGACTAGCAGCAGACAGGGTTTACTGTATGCTTTCCATGCCTGAGCCTTTCTCAAGGAGGAGGGTGGCTTTCATATTTTCATTATTATTCCAAGATTGCAAGTGTCATAAGGACAGAAACTCTGCTGCTCCTGCTTATAGAATTGGCCCTCAAACAGTGTGTCTTTGATCCCAACTTTGTTTATTTCCCTAAAATGGATAACTACAAGTAGAATTGATGGGGCAAAGAGTATGTACGTTGAATTCTTTTAGACACATACACCAAAAAAAGGGTATTTAAATACCCTTCAGAAGGAGTTTAAGAATTTGTACCTCTACCAGATTTCAGTTTTTAAAATAAAAACTGGCATTTTAGCTAAAAAAAAAAAATGAAAACTATAATACAATTCTCCAATTTAAGTAATACGGCTTAGAGGTTAGTACACATCTTGGAGTCAGACACACCTGGATTTGAAACCCAACTCCATGACTGCAAGCTGTGTGACATCAGGGAGCTTGTTTAACATCTCTAAGCCTCATCTCTAAAGTGGGATTAATAAATGGTTATTCATCTTGTAGCAAGATTGGGGAAACATTCAGATAATGTGTATAAATTATAAGTACAATGCCTGACACAATGTAATTACTCAATAAGTATTAGCTTTTATTTTTACAAGTATTAGTCTTTTATTACCAGTGAGGTTGAACATTTAGCTATGACTATTAAGAAATTATATCTCTGCTTTTCAGTGCCTTCTTTCTATGTCCTTTCTTCTTTCATACATTGGAGGTAACGTTCTCCCCAATTTTACTGAGTTCTAAAAGTTTGCCGTGCATAAAGATAGGAAATCTTTGTGACCCATGTATTTTGAGTAATTTGTCCTCTGTCATTTAACATTATCTGTAATATTTTGCTTTTATACCCAGAAAGGTAGTAGTCAGTTGTGGTCCCCAAACATTTTTAGCTCTGCACATCCTTTGCCGCCTTTGAAGTTAAACCCAGTCATATGGGTTGCTTTGTCAATAACATGGGAACAGTAGTGATTATGTCACTTCTGGGCAAATGCTTCAACAGCCAGCACACAATTTCCTCTTCCGTGCTTACCACGGCAGCATATGTAGAGATGGAAACTATGTCAGCCTGCATCCCCAAGTGACTAAAATGAGTGGTACCCCCCCTCCTACAAGACATGTAAATGAAACAAACCTTTGTTGATTGAACTGCTAACATTTGGAGGGTTATTACTGCAGCATAATCCAGCCTATTCTTACTGGTGCAAAGATATTTTTATTTGGTTCATTATTGTTTTTAAATGTAGTTAAATTTAGCCATCTTTTCCTTAGCTGTACTGCTTTCAATATTATAGTGAGAAAGTCCATGAAGAATCTTCTATCGGAGTGCCCAAACATGGGCTGAATGGCTTTTTGAAGTAGTAAGTTTTCTTTACATGAATGTTTTTAAGCAGAAGTTGTGGCTGTGTGTGAGGAATGCTGTGTAGTTATTATATGTTATAGGAGTAATCAGAGTGGTTGACCTTTAAGTTTCCTTCCAGCTGTTTGGATATTGAGTATAACGCGTAGTTACTACTCTCAAGGGACTTTTGCTGTACCTCAGTATTTGCAAAGGCAAGGTGGAATCTGGGGAAAAGAGTCTTCCAACTTCTTGCAAATAATAAATATGCAGATAAAATAATCCCCAATTTGTAGAAGTAGATTTCTGTGGCTGTATATTAAAGTTCTATGCTATTCAATATCTTTTCAATGACTCAATTTGGCCCAAATAGTACAAAACAGAAAGTAATATCTTCTTATATAACTTGAACAGATTCCCTATTGAGAAAATATTTTGCTGCTGTTGTTTGAGTTATTCTTTTTTGTGATTTTTGAGGAAGATTAGCCCTGAGCTAACTACTGATAATCCTCCTCTTTTTGCTGAGGAAGACTGGCCCTGAGCTAACATCCATGCCCAGCTTCCTCTACTTTATACGTGGGACGCCTACCACAGCATGGCTTTTGCCAAGCGGTGCCATGTCCACACCCGGGATCTGGGCCAGGGAATCCTGGGCCGCTGAGAAGCGGAATGCATGAACTTAAGGGCTGCGCCACCGGGCCGGCCCCTAAGTTATTCTATAGGCTGAACTAATAAGTCAAGTTAGGTATAAGGGATATAGAATTCTACTGGAAGCATGCAACATTTCAAAGCAACATTAATTAAAGGGAACAGTATTTCTTACCTTCTCTGACCAGGGCACGCTTTAAGAAGTTGACACAGGGGTGGGTGCTACTAAGTGTTGCGCATCAACAGCCTCCTTTATTCTCCATGCCACCAAATGACCCTTGAGGACAGAGCAAGCTCTCCCATTCAAACGAGCTCGAGAAGGTATTTTCCGTGTGCTCTTGCTGTCCCCTCCTTTTATTCTTCGTAGTTCTTGCTCTTTGGGGAAAAAAAACTCAATAAGTTTAAGACTTAACCAAGATAATTTGAAGAATTGTATAAAAATATTCTTCCAAACTATGTATTTGGGTTCTTTGAAAGAAGCGTCAAGGGATGAGCTATTAAGAAAACAGTAACCTCATTACATTTTGGTTAGGACAATTTCTGCTTTTGTCAATATCATGTGTATTTTTGTAATGATTTTTTTTTCACTTCTTATTAACTTTTTCTTCCAGCCTCTCTTAGCTTTTTCACCTTTGGCACTCAAGTGTGTGCGTGGGTGTCTGTTGCACAGAGAAGATGTATTGGAGAAAGCAGGAGAGAGGTGCAGTGGAGTCCTTTGCTACGAATGTTACAAATATCTGAACTTGTAGCTTTTCTAAAACTATCCTCTAACTTTTATCTTTTAACAATGATGTTGGGTGGCTAATGTTATGCACCAGATTCAAAATCCTAGGAGGAAGCATTCCAAAACATATAACATTTTCTTCAAAATCCACCATGATTCCCATTCTAAATGCAACTTTTGAAATTTAAGTATGTGTAAATTTGCTTAATCCCTCCTCTCTGTCTTCTCTCCTGTTTTCATTACAGTCTCTCACCTGGGTCTACCATGCCCCTGTCCAGGGTCCCTCTGTTCATCTTCTTTAGAAATTAAGCATCGTGTGTTCTTTTGGTGTTGAGTGATATAATTCCCCACTAATGAAGGGATCTAACTAGATAATGGCTCCGTGAACACCCTTTAACTCTGCCCTATCTTTTAGAGGTATCTGGTGCTACCATTTCTGGACAGAGTAAATCAGGTTGGTTATTTATTGGCTTTTCCACTGCTTGCCTACAATTTAGCTTTCTCGGGTTTGTGTCTTAAATATATATCTCTTTACTATAGTTTTAGCAGTGTTTTATGAGGAAGAAAAATGACATATGTGGATTCGAACAACCTCCTTCTCACAGAAGTTCACTAGATTCTATTTTAACTGTAGTAATATATGGTTATATAACCTTTACTTTTAGACCATGGTGCTTATTTTCCTATTTATCATAGGAAACATGTTTACTTAGGGTATGTGTGTTATAGGGAATCAAATTTGATTTTACACCAAACAATATTTAATCAAGAGATTATAACGTCACTTCTTATCAACTCAACAAGCATACAAACAATCAGATTCCCTTGAACTGAGGTAATAATACCTATTCTCCCCCTTTCTTCGGGTACAGTGAAAGTTACTCTAAATTTTTAGCTTTTATTTTTTTTTCCTTTTTCTCCCCGAAGCCCCCCGGTACATAGTTGTATATTCTTAGTTGTAGGTCCTTCTAGTTGTGGCATGTGGGACGCCGCCTCAGCGTGGCTTGATGAGCAGTGCCATGTCGGCGCCCAGGATTCGAACTGACGAAACACTGGGCCGCCTGCAGCAGAGAGCGCGAACTTAACCACTCGGCCACGGGGCCGGCCCCTCTAAATTTTTATTTTAACAGTAACATTTAAAACGTTATGAGGGATGTTATAAACCAATGTTACCATAATTAAAAAAAAAAACACTATGAAGAATCTTGACTTCGTCTTCAATATAGTGATTTTTTTAAACTAGTCTCTGATACTGATTAATTACAGTTTGCTCTTCTTTGAAAGATGAAAGAAAGAGAATAATCTAATTTTTGTCCTTGATAAGTTTGTATTCTGATTCAAAAGATAAAATTAATTATGGAATATATATGTAATTATGAATAAATTTGATAGAGCAGAAAATAAGAGTAGTGGCTTTTCAGTTACCTGTAATATCTCTAGAATTAAGATTGTGTATACCTCCTTTTGCCTGTATTTTTTATGTCTGTGTTTCCATGGTTTTATTACATACATTTAGATTTTTACACACTGTATTTTTAAATTATTTCCTTTAGATTGTGAATCCCCTAAAGACAGGGATATTATCTTTTGTGTTTTTAAACCTCACCCTATGCCTATTCTAGCATAGTGCTAAGAGTGGTACCAATTCCTGTACATTTAATAAAGTTATGGCTAAATTTTTTACTACTTGGAACCTACATAGAGACCAGGTAAAACATTTAATTATCCATAAAGACAAACCACATTTAAGAGAAATAGACAAAAATCAATAAAACAACTTTTAGTTAAACATTCCTTTAAAGAACAAAATCCGCTTTCATCTGGTTTCCTAGGAATTAGTTCATGGAAGGACAATTCACATCTCCACCCAGCGTCCCTCTATAAGGAATTTATTTTCAAGCTGGAGGCCCTGAGGTGCAGTCCCATACATGAAATAAAATTCTTATTTTGCTCACGGGCTCTACTTAATGTGGCAAATTACTTTTGAAAGATTATCTTAAGGTAAATCATCTTTATTTACCGAATTCTTACTCTTTACAAGGTACTGGGGCAGGTGCTTGGGGAATACAAAAATAAGACATTGTCTCTGTCATTAAGGATTAGAATTTAATTGAGACACAAAATATCCACAAATAAAGATTGAATTAACCATTCAAACGCCAAAGGAGGATGCTATGTGAGTTCAGGTAAAGAAAGAATTCATCAATGATACTACTACTAGTAAAGTTAGCAAACATTTATATAGCATGAATTGTGTTCAGGGCACTATTCTGAACACTTTACATATGTTAACCCATTTTAACTTTCACAATAAGTCCATGTTGTAGTCACCTATTATGTCTGTTTCAAGGGTGAGGAAACTGATAGGTTAAGCAATTTACACACAACTGGCAGCAAAGCCTGGACCAGAACTCAGATTAGCAACATTATAGAACATTGTAGAGGTGCAGTAATGTGAATTGGAACATGAAAAATGTGAATCCCCCAGAAAGATTAAGAAAATTAGGACAAGGAGTTCAGGGTCATGTATGTCAAAGTTTGAAAGTAGGATATGCAAAACTAGCTCGGTCTTACAGGAGTTGAGATATCTAACTATGAAATAAACATATAATTTGTTTTCCAAATGGGAATAAATTTTGAGAGTGAAAGGGGCTGCTTACTGGATGTAATGTGTGGACAATAGGCACAAACTGTAACTGGCCCATGCAAACTGAGACCCATGGCCATCCTAGTTGTGCCCCTCGCTCAATCAGTAGAGGGACCCTCATATCCTTAGATTGGTTCTGGCTATGAGAATTGTGTGATCAGGCTGGCTGTCCCATATCAGACTGTGTAAAATGTAGAAGAGAAAAATAAGCTTTAGCCCTACCTCAGGTTTGGCTCAATGGCTGCCCTCCAGTGCAATTATCTTTGATAATCTGACCTCCTGGATTTTGGACTTTGGACTTTGCCTTCTTAGAGCTGTTTTTCTTCCATCACTCTTTTGCATTAATGAGCTCCTATGGACACAAACTCTGACCTGCTTGAACTTATGCAATCCACTTGATCATTTGGGGTATGTCAACAACTGCTGAATCTGACCTACACATTGTTTGACTTATGGAACTCGTCAGACTCTTCCTGCAGAGCCCAAATTCTATCTTTTGTATTGTGCTAGCTACTCTTAGCTGGATCTGGCTCTTCACCAAGTATAAAAGCGGTGATTTTTTAATACAGTGTAGTTATGGGACCAAAGTTGGAAGGGGTCCTGCATGGAGTGAGGATATTTTCCTGTAGTTGGGAAATAAGGGTTGGAGAGTGGGTTATTAATGGATTTTGAGCAGAAAAATGACAAGATGAAAGTAAAATGGATCTGCTGGGATATGTAGGATAGGTCACAATGGGAGACAGAGGACAGCAAACCGGTCAGGTAGACACATCATTGTCCATAAATAAATGGATGTTAGTTCTAATGTGGCAGCAATGTGAATCCAAGAAAAACAGGTGGAAGAAATATTGCAAAAGGAGACTCTTCAGTACACAACAACTTTCCAAACCTGGAATGTGGCATAGAGTTCTTTGGGTTCAGTGAGTCAGTGAATACTCTCATTGATTTATTTGATGTTAGATTGGGTGAGGGAGAAAGTGCTAGTGTTTTTTTCTTTGTCCTCTGACAGAACACATCATATTAGAATGTAGCTTATTTTTTTTCTTATTGTCTGTCAACCACATTTTACTCAGGACCATCTCCTCCAGAGCCAATGGAGCGTTCAGCTTTTCCTCTTCAAGGTGTAGCTCATTGGCTAGAACTGGCTGGCACAGGAAGCTGCCTTAAGTGGTAGCTTTGTCGGCTTAGCTAACAGGGAACTGTGTGCTCGTGAATGTTCTTTTCTGTATGGTTCCAGGTTAGGAACAGGAGAAATTTACGTGAGATTTGGAAGACAGAAATGAAGCAGCAGTGACTCTTTATGTTCTGAAGGATGGTGCATGAACTGCGACATCTTGCACATATGATTCCTGATCTGCTAGTTGCCCTTCTTAGCACTGAGCAGCACATGATAGTCAGGTGCCTATGGAAGCAAGACTGAGTGACTAAGAAAATGGCGTGGATGGAATAACTTAAGTGAAAATAAGGGGTGTAATGGGGTTTGGTGGTTGCTTTTAAGTATGGTGGAGAATTTATGGAAAGAAAATGATTGATGAGCTTAGGGCTTTAAATTCCCAGCTCAATGTCTGGGAAGAAACCAGGTAGCTCTAAGACTGCCCTGAAGGAAACCCGTATCTCCTGTAGCCTCATGACTGAGATTTCTGAAGATTAAATCCAAAGTCTAAACCTGTATGTGGCTAAATTACAACATAATTGAATTGCCAATCTCAGAGTCTCTTATGTTAAAGTTAGTGTATTCGTTTGGAAGAAATACTATTCTGAAAACTGGGTTCATTTGTCCAGATTCCAATGAATCTGGGGATGGTGGACCCCTAAATTTTACTGAGCCTCTTTTACCAGGAAGAAGCCATTCTATCTCCTGTTCCTGTCTTAGGAGGTCAGTATCCCCTTGCCTGAATAACCTGAAAAGGGCCCCAAAGGTATTTTCCTTGCAGGGGACTATTGTTCTTCCTCAAGCCAGATACATAAACCTTCCATTGCTTCTAGACCTATAACCAAACCCAAGTCCAGACGGTGCCTGGGGCAGCGAGACACAAAGTATGACATATGAGGAGGTGCAATAGAGAAGAATTGCAAGGTTTTGCCAATTTATACTGACAGCGACCTGGGAAAAATATAGGAATGGATTTTAATAGTGTTGGAGGAGAGTGGAAGGAATAAAACGTTGGATTTGGATGAATTTGTTGGCATGTTGCTATGAATATGATGACATTCAGTAATTCTGGATTCAATATGTTACCTTGAGCAACTGGGAATCTCCCTAAAAGTCTGCTTGGTTGTTTGACTGAAACTTGTGCCCCAAGGTGTCCTATAAAGTTGAAATGGCAAAGTAAAAACTAAATGAAGTAGAAAGGCTAAAACCTCCTTGGTATATTGGAGAGGAAGATATCCAAAAAACTTAGGGAGATCTGAATGCTAGAATACATTTCTCAAGTAAGATCTGCTTATCCAACCCTAACTATGTTCCCCAAGAGTCCAGAAGACAATTCCTTCACCAAGGCTGTGATAAAAACATTTCTGGGGAGAGTATCTTTTAAGAGTTCTTTGATGGTTATTCTCTGAATTCCTGCCAGTAACAGAAATAAGCTTGGAAGAAGACCTTGAACTCAGAATGAGAAAGCAGCTGGTCAACACCTTGATTGAGCCTGAGCAGAGAAGCCAGCCACTTTGTGTCAGATTTCTGACCTAGAGAACTGCAAGTTAATAAATGGGTGTTATTTTAAGCCAATAAGTTTGTGGTAATTGTCAGGCAGCAATAGAAAACTAATACAGGTAGAAAAGGTCAAGCAGAGGCCACTAAAATTCCCTTTCCTTATGAAAATAGCTTAATAACAATAATACAACATTCCTAAGGGAATTGCAGAATTTCTGTCACAGTCAAGGACTTGAAAGATGCAGGAGTGATAATTCCTAATACAACTCCAATCAATTAATCTTTTTTGGCCTGTGAATAAAACAGATGGATCTTAAAGAATGACAGTAGATTATTGTAAATTTAATTGAATGATGACTTCAACTACACCTGTTGGTCAAAATGTGGTTTCTTTGCTGTGGCAAATTGACACATCCCATACCATCTGGTATGCAGCTGTTTATCTGGTAAATGCTTTTCCCCCTGTGCCTATTAGTAAGGACCACCAAAGTAGTTTTCTTTCACCTGGAAGGGTCAGCAATACACCTTTACTGTTTTAACTCAGGGCTGTATCAACTCTCTAATCCTATGTCATAGTGTAGTCCACAAGGACTTTCCTCACCTCTCCAGTCCACAGGGTATCCCACTGTTCACTTACATTGATTATATCACGATAAGTGGATCTGGTGAGCAGGAAGTAACAAAATCTCTAGTTAACTGATTTAGACACTTAGAGGGTAGAAAATAAACCCCCCCCCCCCCAAGTTAGTTGTCACCTAATATTAGTTTCTTATTGCTGTTGTAACAAATTACCACAAACTTGAGGGGCTCAAAACAAAACAAATCTATTATCTTACTCTTCTGGAAGTCAGAAGTCCTGTAATCAAGGTGATGTCAGGGCTGTATTCCCTTTGAAGACTGTAGGGGAGAATCTATTTCTTTGCCTTTTCCAGCTTCAAGAGATTACCTGCATTCATTCCTTCATGGCCCTTTCTCCATCTTCAAAGCCCACAGCATAGCATCTTTGAAGCTCTCTGCCTCTACCTCTTTCTGACCTTCCTTCCATTATCATGTCTTCTCTACCTTGAGGCCTCTGTCTCCATCTTATAAGAACCATTGTGATTATATTGGATCCACTTGGATAATACAATATCATCTCCCTATCTCAAGATCCTAATAATCACATATGCAAAGTCCTTTTTGAAATATAAGGAAACATATTCAAAGGTTTGGGGAATTAGGATGTGGACATCTTTGGGAGGACATTATTTTGTCTACCACATACTTCAATGAAATTTGTCAGGGTCCTTTGATCCGAGGCAATCAAGATAACCTTTTCAAAGTAAAGGGCAAGTTGCTGCATCTGGCCCTTCCTACCTCTAAGAAATATGCATAATAACTGATGGACCTCTTTGTATTTTAGAGGAAACATATACGTCATTTGGGCATGCTATTACAACCATTTACTGAGTAATCTGAAAAGCTACCAGTTTTAAATTGGGTTCAGACAAGAAAGAGAAAGCTCTGTAATAAGTCTAGCTGGCACTATAAGCTGCTCTGCCTCCTGGACTGTATGATCCAGCAGATCCAATGGTGCTTGAGGTGTCAGATAGGGATGCCTTTGGAAGACTCTCACAGGCAAATCACATTGCAGACCCTCAGGATTTTTAGGAACATCACTATGCTAATCTCTGCAGATAATGCTTATCATTTTGAGAAACTGCTTTCTGCTTTTCTGCTAGCTTTTTGCTACTGGGCCCTAGGAGAGACTGAACACTTGGTCAGGGACCACTGATTTCCATGTGACCTAAGGTACCCTTTATTAGATGAGTTTTGTCTGTAACACCATGCATAAATTTGGCATACATATCAGCACTTTATCATAAAATGGAAGAGGTATATATAATATTGGGCTTAAGCAGATCCTGAAGTCATAAGCATGCTGCATGAGTCAAGTAGGCCAGATGTCCACATCCCATACTTACACTCTACTTCCTCCTCCTTCTTAACATGCACCTACGGTCTCAAGGGGATTTCCCTATGATCAATTGATTGAGGAAGAAAAAAAGACAGTGGTGAAACACAATCCTTTCAGTGGGCATAATTTCAAGCAGTGCACCTGGATTTTGCCTGGAAGGAGACTTACTTGATTTATGTAAAGTATCCAATGGTTTGGCCAGATGGCCAGAAATTTAGAAGAAACACAATTGGAAATTGGTGAGAAGGAAGTCTGGACAAAATTTTTGTTGGGGTACCTTTCCAAATTAGCAGAATTTGTGAAGATATTTGTCTGTTATGTAAATTCTCATGAAAGAGCAATTTCAGCAGAGGAGGATGTTAATAATTGAGTGGAGAAGATAAGCTATTCTATGGATGTCAGTCAGTCTCTCTCCCTGCCTCTGTCCTTACCTAGTAAGTTCATAACGTGGTCGGGATGGAAGGGATGAAGGTTATTCATGAACTCAACAATGTGGACTTTCATTTGTCAAAGTTGATCTAACTACTGCCTTTGCTGAGTGCTCAACCTGCTAACAGCGGAGACTGAGATTAAGCCCATGACCAGGTACAATTTTCTCATATCCTCTTATAAAAGTAAGTGAAAAATGACTACAACCCAATATAGGCAAGACTGCTAATGGCCCAAACTCTTCCAGAATGAAAGTTTGGGTCACCCCACCATGCAAGGAACCACAAGTGACTGGGGTGGTTGCTGAGGGTGAAGGGAATATGGAATGAGTAGTAGGAGACGTGATTCTAAAAACCATGTTTAACCATGTGACAAGTTATACAAATGAGGACTAGAATAGTTATGAGTGTATCTTTCCTGTTTTGATATGAATATATTTTCTGTATTAACCAATTCAGTTCTTCTTCCCTCCTCTCTCCCATTTCCTTACCATCTACATAATATACATTAATAGTATTTAATTTTATATCTCACTATTTAGTTACAGCTCATCAAACATAAATAGGGATTGTGTCACAGCCAGGTGAGAAATGAACATCCTCAAAGATGAATAAACGGCCTTGTATCCTCTTTTGGAGAAAGCAATAGCATGATTTCAGTTTTATGAGGGATAGTTGCAAAAAGTTAAGTTAAACATAGTTCTTCTATTTTGTTTGTTTGGAAGTTAAGTATGATTAAAAGAGGAGTGCAAATGCCAAGTTGATGAGCAGTGAATTCTAGTGGCTATGCACTCTTTCAAATTAGTTAAGCCGAAATTACCTTTTCCGGAATTCCCTTCTCTGTACGCTACTAGATTAAGGTTGGGCACAGGAGAAATTTGTTCAATATTTGGAAAGTACAAATGAGGCAGCAACTCTGTTTTGTGCTCTGAAAGTTGGTGTAAGATACCAGGAACTGTGGCAGCTCACACATTTTGTTGCTGATCTGCTGGCTCACCTTATTAGTGTGGAGTATCACCCAGGCCTGCAACTTGTCTGGTTCCTGGCGTGTGTTCTTCTGCAGCTTCTCAGTGTCCTGGGCCAGGGGTGTGTGCAGATCCTTAGTGAAGGGCATCAGGCTCTCCTGAAGATCCTCTGCGTCACTAAAGCAGGAGGCTGCGAAATATGGACACAGGTTCCAGTGGGTCCTCATGGGTTCCAGTTTATTTATTCTCATGAGTTCCTGTTTATGCTCATTTTCCCCACTTACTTCCTGACTCCTGAGCTGGTTAACCTACAGTGACTTCAACCTCAAACCAGGCTCAGAGGTGACAGCCTTTCATAGACTTCTCCACCAACTGCTGTAATAGCATAAAATATAATTGTTTAAGTCTCTTCTTTGATATCACTCAGAGTTTCCACTTATCTGATCAAACTCTGATTGCTACACCTTATAATGTTTATTGAATGAGTTAATGAAATCAACCTAACTTTAAAGATAACACGTTTTATTCTCTGCAAGAAATGAAATCACAGGGAATGTGCTGGGAGGGGGATAAAGTTGACCCTCAGAGACACAGTGGTTAGCCAGGAGGAACGGTCAAATGGTGCATAAATCTGCACATGGAATTAAAGTTTAAGTACGTTTAGATTCTCAGGGCGAATTCCAAGTCTGGCTAAAGAACATCTCATCATGTCATGTTGGTTCATAAGGACTCAGGAGCCGATATGAAGAGGATACCACGGGCCAGAAATGGGGCAATCTGAGAAACCATAATGATGATCTCAAAGGATTAAACCATTTCAGATATCTTTAAATCTACAAGTTGTAATAACAATTTTTAAAAAACCCATATTCGCTATTGAAGGCTTTTGGGAAACCAACTCACTACTTTGAAAACTGATAAATAAAAGAAGATAAATCAAACATTTTATCCTGGATTTCCCACGTAAACTGTACCACGGGGAAACTAAATAATAGAATAGAAGAAGAATGCTTTCATTGTGACAGTTTTTCAGCGAATAAATGAGAAGAAATGGTAGATGTAGAATATTACCATTTTGCAACCCCTAATGAATTAATAGAGGTAGACATTCATCATTAATAGCCGCCGACATTACAAGAAGAGGATGTATCCTGATGAAATCCACACCACCACCTATGAATACTACAGTCAAATGTAGTTCATGCAATTTATACCAACTATCAATTTATACTGAATAACAAAAAATTTATAAACTTTAAAATTATTTTCATAAATTTATAAAAGTAAATTTATAAAACTTTATGAATAGTAAATTTATAAAAACTAATAAGTAATAAAAAAAATAGAGAAACCTGTAAAACTAAACAGAGGGATGAACTCAGTAAAATAATCTGGGAGACTATGGAACCAATGACCCAGTTTCTTCAACAAATAAACTAAAAGAAAAGGCACAGAGATGGAGGGGAAACCTGTAGATTAAAAGAGAGAATGTAAAGTTACTAAAATCACTGATTTGTATATTTACAATGAGTAAATATCATGGTATGTAAATTATACTTGTATAAAGTTGATTTTTAAAAAAGACTTAAAAATCATGTTAATCAGTGATTAGACCTTATTTGGAGCCTGATTCAATCAAATAGACATTAACCAAAAATTGATATTTAAGACACAATTAGAAATTTCAACATTTATAAGATATTTGATGATATTAACAAACTACTATTAATTTTATTCTGTGTGATAATGATAATTGGTCATGTTAAGAAAGAAAAAAAGGAATGCTTATCTTTTAGAGATGCAGACTGAAAATGAAATGAAAATTAAAATTTTGATTTCAAAAAGTTTTTTTTTAAAGATTGACACCTGAGCTAACACCTGTTGCCGATCTTTTTTTTTTCTTCTTATTCCTCTTCCTAAAGCCCCCCAGTACATAGTCGTATATTCTAGTTGTGAGTGCCTCTGGTTGTGCTACGTGGGACACCGCCTCAACATGGCCTGATGAGTGGTGCCATGTCTGCGCCCAGGATCCAAACCAGTGAAACCCTGGGCTGCCAAAGCGGAGCACACGAACTCAACCACTCGGCCATGGGGCCAGCCCCCCAATTTCCAAAATTTAAAAGGCATGCATTATAACTGCATTTTACAGTTCCAGAATGTCATGGAGAGCGGAAGCAAAGCGACATTGATCTTTAAGAAACTTCCATAGAAAGATTCCTTTTCTGGGGGCTTAAAGAAAGACTTCACAGGGCTCCTCAGATTTAGCCTGCAATTTCACTATCACACCAATAGGCAAAATGCAGTTGTTGTGTGCCGACTCAATGTGATGAGTCGGGTGACTCGGCCCCAAGGCACTGTCCCCACCTGCTAATGGAAAGATCATTACTACTTCAGAAAAGCATTTTCAAAATAACACACACATATTACCTCAAACAGAGACATAGATCAAATACACAGGAGAGAAAAGAAACTTCTTATTTATTTAGAGTCACCTTATCTCCTTTCCAAAGTATTTCCCGAATTTGAGTAATTGCTAGGCTCTTCAGAGTCACTTACATTTCACACATTTTTTTTGAATTTTGTCTTAAACAGAATGCAAATTTGTTAGGGGACATTTATTTCCTAGAAGCCTGAAAAAAATATATTTTAACATACTTGGTTGATGCATGATTGGAACTCCATAACTGTGACTGAATTTATATCAAAGAAATAGGTACTTTTATGATCATTAATAACTGTTGTAGTCATTCAGGCCAAGACAATGATATGGGTAATTGAATCGCATGCTTCAGAGCACAAAGTGATCGCGGTGAAGAAGTCAGAGAAAAAAGTCTTGCCCCATGTAGAGCATTATGCATTTGAATACTTAGGCAGAGGGAGAGGAAGAAGGAGCACCTTTTCTCAGGCATGAGGGATTTTGTGCACAGGAACCTTTCATTGGATACAATAATGGCATTGGGTCTGTATTAAAATTCATCATAATTTCCTTTCAGCTTATGTGTTATGTGGGACTCTGGGTATGGTTGTGTCAAACCTATGGTTCTGTGAGTGAAAGCTCTTGTCTGGCGCACTGAACTGGCAAAGAAAGCAGTGGCCTGGGGGATACATGGAAAGGAAAGAAGAAGAAAGGAGAGGTGGGGGAAGAGGAGGAGAAGGAGAGAGGGAGACCATCTTTAAAGTTACAACCCCAAAGAGAATAGAGAAATAGACTCCGAGCCAAAAAGTGTTGGCACGGGCGAATGAAAGCAAGATCGAGACAGCTGGTCATTTTAAAAAGGACCGCTAGTGGGCAAAAATTCAGTGTTTTTCTTTGGCCAATGGCAGCTCCTACGGAACAACATCTTCCCTAAGATTATACACAGCGAGAAATAGCAGTAATACATGCACTACTCAAGCAGCTTTTCACTAGAAAATATGGCCGTCCTTCATTTCCAGAAAGCTCAATAGATAAAATGTTTACATTCCATTCACTCAACAAACACCTTTGGAACCTGCACTGTGCCTACACGCTCTAGGAGGAACAAATACGGAAGGATGACGGCCGGTTTACCTCCGCGCCTTGATTCACTTCTTCTATAGGAAGTGAGTAGGCTTTCCAGTAGCATGCCAGCTTTGGCCACAAATAGACAGCGGTATTGTTTAGTCAGCTTTGTCAGTAATAAAGATGGCATTTTTATTCTTTATCTGCCTAATTACTGTGTCTTATTTCTTCATTGATTCCAAACTTGGGAGGGGATGAAAAGGTACACTAAATTCCTAATACCAGGGACTGGAAAAAGTGGTAATAATCAATGTAGTGTCCACCTTTCATCACTGTGCACCTCACAGTTTAGTTTCATAGATCATCCTCTTATTCGATAGTTCAGGCACCATGTCCCATCAAGTGTTTCCTGAACTCCATCCCTCACCAGGCTGGGGAAGGAGTTAAAACATAGATTGAGCAAAAAACTTGGTTTGGATTTGAGATTCCCTTTGCTTCTAGTGCTTTTCTCATTGCAGCATTTAGTGCATTTATACTAAAACAAACTGTTTACTTTTCCTAATTATCACCACTGTTAGGTAATGAGTCCCATTTGGACAGAGACAAGTTTCTGTATTTGTATTCTCAGCTCCTAACACACCTTTGAGGTGCTCGGCCTTCAGAAGGAGTTTTCTGAATTGAAATAGATTGCCTTCTGGAACTTACCTAAAATCTGACTACTTCTTTTATTTGGTATGATATCTGGATTTCATATGGCTGATATTCCTTGCTGCTCACCAGAAAGGACTACTAAATATGGTGATGTCTTTACCATGCCAGAGAATTGTAGGAGATTCTCTTTCTTGTCTTTCTTTCAGTTAGGAGACTAGTTTGAGGTGGCACTTCATAGCCACAGGCATCTCTGTAAGAATCATAAGCTGTTCCTCTTAGCTAGAAAGCGCCCTTGGCTTCTAGAGCTTATCACTTGCCCATTAGGGTTTCAGCTGTAACTTCTCTGTTCATTCTGGTCCCCTTATGCTTACCTCCTGGTCAAATCACTGGCTTACCACAATATCTTCTTAACTGTATGTCCTGTCCGTGCTTTTTATCCTTCTCCAAGTGGAGTGTGGCAGAAGGAGTCCTAGATAATGAGGGGCATGCCTAACTGTCAGATGCTGCTCAAATCATTTACTTCTTGAGAATTAGATTTTTCTTGAAGGGAATGAGATTCACTCTTGCGTTCTTTAGCTCTGAAATGATGGAGTTAAAACTCGGGATTGCTTAGGACTCCTTTAGGGTTTAAAAAATAAATTGAGTATATTTCTAAGATGTCTTTCTTAATTTATTCAGTTCACATATGTCTCCTTTCTCTGAAGTCCTAAAGTGGTTAATATTCTGTGCCACACAATTTCTCAGTTGATTATACATATTGTCTGGTAGTGTTCACTAATTGTTTCTTATATGAAATTCTTGTTTCTGTAAATAGATTGTCTACTTCTTGAGTTTAGGAAACATGTCTTCTGCTTCCTCATATTCCCCACACATCAGCCCTTTCCTCTTCTCTTTTTCTCTGCACCCAGGTAATTCTCTAGTCTCTTTGTCTTCTCCTTCAGTCATAACATAGTAATGTTTAGAGCTCTTCATAGCTTACAGCATTTTCTCAGTATATTAGGACATTTGCTTCTCATCTAAATCCTGGGAATTAAGTATTACAATTATCTTGATTTTATAGATGAAGAAGGTGAGTCTCAAAAGTTAAGAGATTGTTTTTTCTCATTGTCTGTTCACCTTGTCAAGTGATGGAACTGGAAGTAGAACTAGATTCTTTCCCTTAGAAGTTGTGTTTTAACCATTTATCTTGCTGTAATGGTAAAAGAAAATAAAAACAAAGACAAGAAAGATAACAATAAATAAGATATAGGATATCGAGGAATTTTCACTATATATTAAAGTGTTGTGGCTAAGTGGAAGCAGTGCTGTGAAATACTTGCAGACAAGAGTTTTGATTGAACTCTTAAAGAATGCAAAAGAAACATATGAAGCATGTAGGAGTCTGTCACAAAGTTTAGACAGCATTGTTACCTTTGAGGAACACAGACATGAATGTAATAACACTTCCTTTATCTCATGACCTCAACCATCAAGAGCATAGCTGAGCACCACACTGGAAGCAAAAGGTTTCCAAGAGACAAGAATAACATAAAAATTACATGCCTTGAAGATCATATACTTTGTTCATAAAGTGTTTTTCAAGTCCTAACTCAGAGCCTACCTACTTGTACGTAACTTCACTAACTTTATCATGATCTTGATTACAGGGTTTCCCATCTCACAGCAGAATAGAAAGAAATAGGATAGTGAAACTGTAGGAAGCAGTGGTAGTCAATGGCAAGAATTGATTGCATGACACTAAAAGATACGAGAAAAAAGCAATACAAAGATAATTAAAAACTCTAGTGGTTCAGAGCCATTCACAAAAGGGCCTCATTGTTAAAGCCCCATGAACCTTCAACAGGAGCTAAAATTATTCACCCGCTCATCTGTCCATCCATTCATTCCCTAATTCAGCAAGTAGTTGTGTGCCAGACACTGTTGCAAGTGGGTAATCCACGGTCCCTGCTTCTGTGGTGCTCAGAGGCTATTGGCAGAAAAAAATAAATAAACCAAGAATTACAGTAAATTAAGGGAAAATGGTAAGTAAAAGAAGAAGAATGTAGTGTGATAAATGCATCGGATGTCTTGGGAGCACAGAGAAGAGACATCTAACCCAGCTGGTGCAGAAAGGGAAAGAGAAAGGAGGTGACGGAACTGGTAGGAGAGTATTGTCAGGTGAAGAAACAAACCAGGCACTGTATCAGGACAAAGATGGCAGAGAGAATACTCAAGCCAAGCCATAGTAGCAACAGCTTCTAATCAGTATAAATAGCTAAATAGGACAAAAGTGGAGTGTTGTAGAAGATACAACTCTTCTCAGTGTCTATCTGAATAATTTTTTCTAGGATTAGTCTTTGTGGAGTCTTTCAGCCATGAGGCAATGCCTACCATAATAAAGATTTGTACCTTCTTTAAGGGCTCTTTCGGAACAGGATTGGCTGCCTGGGTAGAATGATTTGAAAAGGTCTCTAACAGTAGTTCTGCCTCCGTGTCTGCAGCCCCAGTGGAAATGATTCCTTAAAATGTTAAAATCCTTAGTTCCAATTTATTATTATCTGGTAGGTTTAACATATTGATCTAGGAGTAGTAGTTAACACAACTGCTAATTTAATTTATCAGAACCCTGAGGTAATGAAATAGCTAGCAGGCATGTTTTCGGTAGGAGCGTGTGTGTGTGTGTGTGTGCGCGCGCGCGTGTGTGTGTGTGTGTGTTGGGGGGGATGTTAAGAAAGAAAAGGTTATTCTTTATCAGAGATGCTACTAGCTTCTGGTAAGGCTTCTGAGCAAATATAAGAACTTGGGGTGACTAATAGGGAACAGTACAATAAAAAAAAAAGACCCAGAATGGAGCAAAAAGATGAAGGGTCAGTATGAGCCAGGATACCACACATACATTATGTGTGTGCTTGTCCTTATCAGGCAGGAGTCCAGATTAATTCAGTGCACTGGAACTGAGACCAAAGCCGACACATCTCCTAGCCTTTTAGCATCATCATCAAGAGCGAGGAGGGATCCATAGAAGCTCACCTCTGCAATCCCCTCCAACATACACACATTATCTCGCCTATGTCAGTTATCACAAGAAACCCCAGGTCCTTGGCCACCCCTAGTCTCTAAACTTTAATTCCCATAAGGATCTGTGCATGGCCTATTCTCCCTACTTATCCTCTTCTTCCCCAACTCTTAAACCCCTCTCGCTGTGCCTTCTGGAATTCATAATCCAGGACCGGCTCCTCAACTTCTTTTCTGAACTTCTTTTCACTTTATTTTTCTAATGAAGGGTTTCTCAACCTCAACACATTGACGTTTCGTTGTGAGTGCCATTGAGTTGATTCTAATTCCTAGTGACCTGTGTACAGCAGAGTGGAACCCTGGCCTGTCTTTTTGCACCATCTTCTCGCCTTCCAGTGCTGTATCAGACAATAATACTCCACTGCTATTCACATGGTTTTCATGACCAATTTTTTCTGAAGAGGGAGGTTAGGTCCTTCCTCCTAGTCTGTCTCAGTCGGGAAGCTCTGCTGAAACCTGTCCACTATGGGTGACCCTGATGGTATTTGAAATACTGGTGACATAGCTTTCAGCATCACAGCAACACACATCCACCACAGTAGGACAACCAACAGACAGGTGCTGTGGTTCCCTGGCCAGGAAACGAACCTAGGCTGTGGTGGTGAGAGTGCTGAATCTTAACCACTGGACCACCAGGGCTGGCATTTAGGACCATGTAATTCCTTTCTGTGGGAGGCTGTCCTGTGTGTTGTGAGATTCTTCACAGTATCCCTGGCCTTTATGCAGTAGATGCAGGTAGCACTTCTGCTCCGATTTCCAGACCTTGCCAAATGTCCCAGGGGGAGGGCAGGCTGAATGGGGTAAAATTGTCCCCCATTGAGAACCACTATGCTAAAGGAACCGGCTCACTCCCAAAGACACTGCTTCCTTTAAAACCTTCTCAAGGTATGGCTGGTATTTTTTTTTCTATCCACTTAGCCCTTCTATAATTGAGACTGAGATGGAGTAAGTAACTTCTTTGCTACTTGTTGTCACATGAAACCATTGTCCTTCCTTCTTACCCTCACCTCTCAAATATTTTAGCCTGCAATGTCACGTCATTAGATTACATCACCCTCTACCCTTCATCGTGGTTTCATCTAAGGATCTTATATCATTCTTCCCTCTTTTTTTTTTGGTGAGGAAGATTGGCCCTGAGCGAACATCTGTTGCCAATTTTCCTTTTTTTGCTTGAGGAAGACTGTCACTGAGCTAACATCTCTGCCAATCTTCCTCTATTTTATGTGGGATGCTGCCACAGCATGGCTTGACAAGTGATGCTAGGTCCACGCCTAGGATCCAAACCTGTGAACCCTGGACTGCCAAAGCAGAGAAAACTTGGCAGCAAACTTGGAATAAACTTGGCAAAGCGAACTTAACCACTACAGCACTGGGCTGGCCCCTCCTCCCTCATTTTGATTACTTTAGTACTGACTCACAGTATTAATTATTTGCAACTTTCAAACACATAAACATGATTCTTCCAACACCCTGGCCCTTGGTTTCTTGGATTCCTTTCCCACAATGATCTCGTTCTTCATCTTACTTCAGCCTCTCTTGTTATGGGCACATCCTAGACATTGTAATTACCAATGTCTGCCACTCCTCCATGAGCTCAATTCCATGCATCTTGTTCTCTCCAATCACCACCTCCTATCTTTCCAATCTGTTCACTCTAATACCGTGAGTTGCTTCTGGTTCTCTGAGAAGCATATAGCAAGTTAGGATTAAAAATGCTGGAGGCTTCTTCTTGGGACAAATACTAATGAAGAAATAAAGAGGAAGTGGGAGGATGTTGGGAGAACACTCAGATTGCAATGCAGGCCCCTGCGAAGGAGAGAGGAAAGGAAGGGAGTTTGGATAGGAGAAGTCTTAGATTGCAGAGTAGTTCTAAGAAATTTTGGCAGAGCTGGTTGTGAGTCTGAGGCAAAGCTGCCTGTCAGAAGAGCGCCCCATCTCCCAGGAACTGGGTCTGTTTAGTACTCCTGCTGTCCTCAGTCATTGGTTGGGAGCTGATCCTGGGAAGCTCAGCCTCAGTTCGTTTAGCAATTATACTCCCTGTTCTTGGAGATCTGAGAGATGCCTTCTCATGGCCACTAGAGATCACTGTTCCAACAACCTTCACTCTCCTTTTCCCCACGCTCACCTGGGAATTCATCTATCTCAATCAATACAACCTTCTACTTCCAAAAATCTCTCATCCTTTATTCTTCTGTTTCTCTCACTCCCTGTATCCAGTCTATCAGGAAATCTGGTTTGCTCTATCTTCAAAACATCCACAATCTAACCATTTCTCACCAGCTTCATTAAAATCACTCCACATTTCTGGATTACTGCTGTCGGTACCTAAATGGTCTACCTGTGTCTACGCTTGCTCACAGTCTGTTCTCAACATGGAAATGTGGTCTTCTAAAACAAATTTAAATTACATAATCCTCCATTCAAACCATCACAGTGACTTATTTCAGTTAGAAAAAAAGCCAGTGTCTTTCCAGTGGCCTATAAGCCCTGTGTTATGTGCCTACCTCCACTCCCCTCCCATCCGCATTATCTCTCTGACCTCAAATCTCCCCCCTTTACTCTGCTGAAGCCACTTTGGTCTCTTTGCTATTCCTTGAAAAGCCAAGAGTGCTTCCACCTTAGACCTCTGTGCTGACTTTTCCCACTGTCTGGATCTCTCACATATCCACTTCCTTTAAGTCATTGCTCAATGTTGCCTTTCACTTTAGCCCGCCAGACCACCCTTTCTAAAATCACAACTGCCCCCCAACTACCCAATTCCTCCTTATCTTGCCCTACTTATTCTTTTATCCGTAGCCAATATTACTGTCCAATATGCTATATAATTTACTTACTTTGTTTATCATTTATTATCTGTCTCCTCATTGCTAAAATGCAAGCTTCAGACTAGCAGATATCATTGACTGTTTTATTCACTGATGTATCCCAAGCATCTAGAACATTACCTGGCAAACAGTGGGGCTCAATAGATATTTGTTGAATTAATAATGGATGAGAAGTTAAATGTGGTAAACTTACACATTTTGCCTTGTTTCATGCATCCCTGTGATGGTGGTGGTTGTAACTTAGGTGTCTTCCATAGTTTTCCTTAAGGCTTTGTGAGGGCTTCATCCATTCACATATTTATTGAGTATGGATTAAATATGTTACATTGTTCTGATGAATATCAATAATTGAAAATAGAATTTTGCTAATAATAAGCAAAATGAGAATAATTTCCTCCTCAACCAAGAGAAATAATGTCCTCCTCAACCAAGAGAAATATGCCTAGAGGGGATAGATTCATACTTGGAAGAAAATATCTCTTCTTAATTTAAACCAATATTCAGTAGCTCTGCCATTCCATCAATTTATCATTCATTTGCTATCTGTTGAAAGCCCAGTAAGGGATGAGCATTTTGCCTTTGAGCACTCTCTGGCCTCAAGGTGGTGTTAGGATCAGGGCTAGAGGCTGAGAGAAATAGATGCATGATTTTCTCCTGGATGTCTATTTATGGCAGTGTGATTTATTCCACACAAACAAACAAAAGCTATGACATATGATGAGAAGTTTGTGTTCATAAGGCAAAACTACTTCTCAGCCAAAAAGAAGACTTTCTGGCATATACAAGCGTAAAGGTAAAAGGCAAGAAACCATATTTTTGTCCAAATTCAATTTTCATAACTGCTCCTCTACCTTAGGCCCCTAAAGGAAAACACTATAATGCATCCTCTGGTGATGATTTGGGTAGCCCATAGCGGGTCCAAAATTTGTGAATTATTTTAAGGTATGATGTTTTAAAATTTGGTATTTCTGAAAGTAGTTTAAAAAGTCAAGTGTATTGAGGTCAATTGATTAATTAGTGTTCTTTTTAGATGTTGTAAGAATTACACCTTATTCCTCACCCCTCCACCCCACTCATCTTTGCAAACTTTATTTTGCTGTTTGAAGTGTGATTTAAATTGTTCGAAGTAGTTAAACCATAAACATACTCTCTGTATTTTAAAGAGTTAAAAGCACTCGTGTCCTCTGTAACCACTGACTATTACTTCCCAGTAAGGCTTTGGTTAACACCTAAAAGCTCATGTAAAAGGGGGTTCCTTTGCTCCAAATGGACTGGGCTAGTGCAACTCAAGCAGATTTGTCAACAAGGGTTAACAATCCTGATACGTTCCCTAAGAAAAAATCCTGCTGTCATTGGTACTAAGCCAACTGGACATCAAATCTGCCTGGAAACTTAATGGCTGCAAAGAAGCTTTCCTTTTTCCCTTCATTGGTTCCATTTCCATGACAAACGATTTTCTGTGGATAGCCTCTGGGCTGAGGGCTAGGGAGAGCTACCCAAGATCTCCTGCCAATAGTCTGAACCTGGGCTTCCCCAAACCCCTCCTCGAAAGGATACATACTGGTCAAGTGAAGTGACCAATGTTGTGGTGTACATTGGATGTTAATGTTTGCTTTTCCTTTGGGAAAATGTTATAAATTCTTCTAAGTCTATAATCCTGCGAAAGGATAATGTGAATGTGTGTTAAGCAAAGGATGATTACATTTGAGCTTTCCTTGTGGATATGCCATGGGAGGTCAAAGGGTAATTACCAATCTCTGAAACTGCAAAGAAGTCATTTCTCTCAAGTAGAGTTAGTCTACTCTTTAAGAAGTAGGGAAATGGAGAGGGAGGTAGTTGAGGTTTTTTTCCATCTTATTTATTTTATGTCACAACAACCTGTTGTTGCTAATGACAACTTAGATGTGGAAGAGACAATGAAAGTGAAAGATTTGAACTTTTCTTTAGCATTATAGTGTTCTTCAACCTTGCTGCACTAGGAGACATTAGCTTCATGGAATCTTTGATGTATGGTTAGACTAACCCCCAGTTGTCATAGTAACAGAAACAGGATGACCTAGTGAAGAGAGCAAGGGCTTTGGGATTGGACTCAGGTTCGTCCTGGCTTTGTCACATGTGATTGTGACCAACTTCTTCTCTGAACTCAATTCCTAGCCATAACATGAGTAATATAATATCTATTTCATGAATACTTGGGAGAATTACTTTTTCAAAATCCTTAAAAACATGGGAAATAAGGGCTGGCACTTGATAAGCTCTCCATATAAAAGTAGTTTGTATTATTTTTAATAAAGAGGCAATGATACAAATAATTCAAACAGTAAATCATGTAAAATTATTTGTTTTATTTTTATTTCCCTTCCTAATTCTGACTGGACTTTTCTGGATAGGCTAATGGCATTTTAAGAATATGTAGAACACCTTTCTCCACTTTTCCTTATGATATCCCCAAATGGTATGTCTTTAAATTTGCTCCCTCGAAAACCAAAAAAACCCTGACTTGAATCATTTGCTAATTTCTAGGATATAAATATTTCCATTGTGGCTCATTTCAGACTACCAGCATGTTACCAAGCATCTCGCAAAGGTTCTGAATATTAACGGTTGGCTCCTGTGAGCCCGCAGTCTGAGCCAGCACATGCTCTAGCTCCTGCCTTGGGAGCTGAGGAAACTGAGGCTCGGTTACATTTATTTTCTTGCCTGTGATCAGGCCGTTCCTAAGAAGCAGGTCTAGAGTGGGAATGCACCTCTGCTCTCTGATGCTCTTGCCCTTGTCCTATTCTATCTGCCTAAAATTGTCTGGGATCCTAACGGTGGGTTGATAAACAGAAAGTAAGAGAATTGTTTCCATGTGGATTAGTAGTTTTACACAGAAGAGCATAAAAGTACTCATTTCTTCATATACTTGCCAACGCTTGATAGTATCAGATTTAAATTTTGTTGTTTGTTCATCTTCAGGAATAAAATTATGCCTTATTGCAACAGTTCCTGTAGCTTCAATAACTAATGTGAAAACAAAATAATATAAGCCCCCTTTTTGTTCAAGCATTAAGTGAAGAGTGATATGTCTCTGTTTGAGCAGGCAATCAGTTTTAATCAAAAGTGGACTCTGAAGTAAGTCATTTAGACCTAAAAATACTATTTTGGTAAAGGTTCTATGTTGTAAATTGTTTCTCTTCGTTGATAAGAAAAGCCAAGTTTACAGAATATTTATGACTCAGAGAGCTAAACAAAGAATTGAGACAAAGTAAGACTGAAATCTTGGCTCTGCACTATTACAGTTGGCAGGTTTCTTGTATGGGGATTTTTCCTTTCAACCAATGTAAAGAGATAAAGACTACCTTACTATTCAGTTTTTTCAGTCCTCATGTATACTGTGAAACTTTATATTTGTCTGAAACATGAAGCATGCTTCAAATTATGAAAAATCATAAAGCATAACTGGTATAAAAGGTAATAATATTTCATGCATGCAACTTATTTAAATAGTTCACATACAACTATAATTACAAACTTCAACCATGTTGTCATCCAAAACTATGAAACATCAAAACAGTGCCTGGATTTTGAGATAACTTCCTTAATAAGCTTTCTTTCTTTTACAAAAATTTAATTATAAAGAAGGTGCTTTCAACAGAATCAAAATTTAGCCATAATACAGAACTTTGCTAAACTTTGAAGCTAATGAGGTTGAGCATCTTTTCAAATGTTTATTGAATATCCTTCATGTGAAATTTTTATTGCAGCTTAATCAAGATGTTGGCCTTTTCTATGGGCATTGCTAGAATTCTTTATATATTCCAGATATTAATTCTGTGTTGAGTATGTACATTTTAAGTATCTTCTTCCTGCCTGTGCCTTACTTGTATCTCTATTTATGGTAAGTTTCCTTAAAAATATCCAAAAAATAGCATTTACAAAAATTTACCACTAATATCATACTTAGTGGTAAAAGACTGAATGCTTTCCACTTAAGTTTGGGAACAAGGCAAGGCTATCTGCTCTTACCACTCTTATTAAGCATCATATTTGAAGTCCTAGTCAATTCAATAAAGAAAGAAAAAGAAATAAAAGACATATAGATAGAAACGAAAGAAGTAAAAGTATCTTTATTCGTAGACAACATGATTGCTTATACAAAAACTATATGGAATTCACAAAAATACTATGGAATAAGTGATTTTAGAAATGTTTTAGGATATAAGATCAATATACAAAAAGCAACTGTATTCCTATATTTTAGCAATTATGGTTAGTGCTGTTGAGTTGATTCCAACTCCTAGTGACCTTCGGTACAGTAAAGTGGAACCCTGCCTGGTCTTTTCGCACTATCCTCTCCCCTTCTGGTGCTACCTCAGACAATGATCCACTGCTCTTCACAGGGTTTTTGTGGCCAACTTTTTCAGAAGTGGATGGCCAGGTCCTTCTTCCTAGTTTATCGTAGTCTGGAAGCTCCACTGAAACCTGTCCACTATGGATGACTCTGCTGGTACTTGAAATACTGGTAGCATAGTTTTCAACATCACAGAAACACACAACTGCCTCAATATGACAATCTACAGATGGGTGATATGGTTCCTTGATCAAGAAATGAAACCAAGCCATGGTGGTGGGAGCGCTAACTTAACCACTAGACCGTCAAGGATGGCTATATTTTAGCAATAAGAATCTGGAAACTGAAGTTAAAACAACTGTACCATTTACAATAGCTTCAAAAAAAGCGAAATATTTACTATTAATTTCACAAAGTATGTGCAAGACTTACATACTGACAATAGCTAAATGCGGATTAAAAAAATCAAAGGTGACGTAAATAAATGGAGGGATATTCTGTTTTAATGCATTGGTTATCTCAATATAGTAAAGATGTCAATTTTTCCCAACTTGATGTATAATTATAACATATTTAAAATCAAAATTCCAGCAGAATTTTTTTCAGACATGGAAAGCAAATTTTAAAATATCAAACTAGAATAGCCAGAAGAATTTTAAAACTAATGAAATCAGAGGACATACATTCCCAGATTTTAAGATTTATTACAAAGTCTCAGTAATCAAGACAGTGTGGCAGTGGTGAAATAATGAAATATAAATCAATGGAACAGAATAGAAAGTACACAAATAAACCTATGTCACATAGTCAATTGACTTTTTTAAGAAATACAAAATTAATTCACTGGAGAAAAATCATATTTCAGGAAACCATGATGGAACTCTTGGACATCCATTTACAAAAATGTACACATTGACCTCACACCTTTATAAAAATTAACTTGAAATGAATCAAACTAAAATATAAATTTCAAAACTATAAAAATCTAAGAATAAAACTGAGAAAATATTTGTGACCTTGAGCTAACCAAAGAATTCTTAAAAATAGCACCAAATGCATAATACATAAGAGAAAAAAGTGTGATATATTGGATTTATCAAAATTACAAAATTTTCTCTGAAAGACTGTTAAGAGAATGAAAAAACATGCTACAGAGTCTTTTCATTAGACTACAGAGTAGGTGAAATATTTACAATCATACCTGACAAAGCACTTGCATACACAATATACAAAGAACTCTCAAAACTCAACATGAAGAAATCAAACAATCTCAAAGCTGTCAAGGTCATGAATTATAAGGAGAGACTGAGAAGGGACTGTCACAGGTTAGAAGAGACTAAGGAGACTCAATGACCAAATGCAACTTGACATCCTGGAACAGTAAAGGGACATTAGTCAGTAGTGTTGTGCTGATTTTACTTTCCTGTTTTTGAAAATTGTACCATAGTAGATGTTAACATTGGGGGAATCTGGTAAAATATATATGGGAGTGCTCTGTACTAGTTTTTCAAATTTTCCTTAAGGTTAAAATTATTTCAAAATAAAATATTTTTAGAAATTAAAAAAAAAGAAACCAAACAACCCCAAAAAATGTTGGGCAAAAGACTTGAACAGACATTTCACCAAAGAAGATATTCAGAAGACAAATAAGCACAAGAAGACTTGCTCTGTATCATTAGTCATCAGGGACATGCATTAAAACCACGATATGCACCTATGAGAATGGTTTAAAAACAAAAGACAATATCAAGTGTTTGCAAGGATGTGGAATAACTGGAATTGCTGCTGGTGAGAGTGCAAAATTACACAGCTATTCTGGAAAATGGTTTGCTAATTTCTTATAAAGTTAAACACACACCCTATGATCCTACAGTCCCATTCTTGGATATTTACTCTAGAAAAATGGGAATCTATGTTTAAGCAGAAAACATATACAAAAGCTTTGAGCAGCATTATTCCTAATCATCCAAACTGGAAACAACCCAAATGTCCTTCAGTAAGTGACTGGATAAACAAACTGTGGCTCATCAATAACATGGAATATTCCTCTATCATAAAAGAAATGGACTATTGATACACACAACAGCATGGATAATCTCAAGGCATTATGCTGAGTGGAACAAGGTAGTCTCAAAAAGTTGTATATTGTATGATTTCATTTATATGACCTTCTTGAAAAGATAAAATTACAGGGACAGAAAGCAGATCAGTAGATGCCAGGGATTGGTGTGGGGAAGTGTTTGACTGTAAAGGAATAGCACGAGTGAAATTTTGGGGGTGATGGAACTGTTCTCCATCCTTATCGTAATAGTAGTTACAGGAATATGTCCATGTGGTAAAACTCAAAGAACCGTACATCCAAAGGAGTGAATTTTATTGTATGAAAATTTAAAAATACATTTTATCTAGCATTTCTATGTGTTTCTAGTATGAGAAGAGATCAGAGCAGTCCATCATGAGGCATTGAGCCATGTCTCTATTGCTATTGTAATGAGAAAATGCAACACAATAAAAGTTATTTTGTAAAGAGAAGACAATTACAGTGACAATACTTCAAGGTAAGAACCAAACATCCAGGTATGAAAATGAGTTTTAACTGAAGAATAAAATCCACTGTATTCTGTTGGCTTTTGTAAAGTAATTTTATCGGGATTATAATGGTTTATAACATTGTGTAATTTCGCGTGGACATTATTGTTTATCAATTCCTGAATACACCTCATCATGCTCACCCCTAGTAGTCTAATTTTTATGCATCACCATACATATGTACCCCTTTGTCCCTTTCACTCATCTTCCAACCCCCTTCCCCTCTGGTAACCACTAATCTGTTCTCTTTATCCGCGTATTTGTTATCTTCCACATATGAGTGAAATCATGCAGTATTTGTCTTTCTCTGTCTGGCTTATTTCTCTTAACATCACACCTTCCAGGTCCATCCATGTTGTTTCAAATGGGATCATTTTGTCTTTTTTATGGCTTAGTAGTTTTCCATTGCAAGTATATATATATAGCACATCTTTATCCATTCATCTGTAGAAGGGCATTTGTGTTGTTTCCACATCCTGGCTATTGTGAATTGTGCTGCAATGAACATAGGGGTGCATAAATCTCTTTGGATCACTGATTTCAAGTTCTTTGGGTAAACACCCAGTAGTGGGATAGCTGGATCATATGGTATTTCTGTTTTTAATTTTTTGAGAAATCTCCATACTGTTCTCCATAGTGGCTGCACCAGTTTTCATTCCCACCAGCAGTGTATGAGCGTTCCTTTTTCTCCACATCCTCTCCAACATTTGTTGTTTTTTGTCTTGGTAATTATAGCCACTGACTGCTATAAGGTGGTATCTCACTGTAGTTTTTATTTGAATTTCCCTGATGATTAGTGATGTTGAGCATCTTTTCATGTGTTTGTTGACCATCTGTATATCTTCCTTGGAAAAATGTCTGTTGATTTCCTCTGCCCATTTTTTGATTGGGTTGTTGTTGTTGTTGTTATTGAGTTGTATGAATCCTTTATATATTTTGGAGGTCAACCTCTTGTCTGATAAATGACTTGTGAATATTTTCTCCCAGTTGGTGGGTTGTCTTTCCATTTTGTTCATGGTTTCCTTTGCTTTGCAGAAGCTTTTTCAGTCTGTTGTACTCCCATTTGTCCTTTTGTTTCCTTTGCCCGAGTAGACATGGTATTCAAAAAGATGTTGCTAAGACCAATGTCAAAGAGTGTACTGCCTATATTTTCTTCTAGGACTTTTATGGTTTCAGGTCTTACATTCGAATCTTTAATCCATTTTGGGTTAATTTTTGTTTATGGTAAAAGATAATTGTCTACTTTCATTCTTTTACATGTGGCTGTCCAGTTTTCCCAACAGCATTTATTGAAGAGATTTTCCTTTCTCCATTATACATTCTTGGCTCTTTTGTCAAAGATTAACTGTCTGTAGATGCATGGTTTTATTTCTGGGCTTTCAATTCTGATCCATTGATCTGTTTGTCTGGTTTGGTGCCAGTACCATGCTGTTTTGATCACTATAGCTTTGTAGTATGTTTTGAAGTCAGGGATTGAGATTCCTCCAGCGTTGTTCTTTTTCCTCAGGACTGCTTTGGATATTTGGTGTCTTTTGTTGTTCCATATAAATTTTTGGATTCTTTGTTCTATTTCTGTGGAGAATGTCATTGGGATTCTGATTGGGATTGCATTGAATCTGTAGATTGCTTTGCGTAGTATGGACATTCTAACTATGTTTGTTCTTCCAACCTATGAACATGGAATATCTTTCCATTTCTTTGTCTTCTTCAATTTCTTTCAATAATGTCTTATAGTTTTCAGTGTACAGGTCTTTCACCTCATTGGTTAAGTTTATTCCTAGGTATTTTTTATTCTTTTTGTTGTAATGGCAAATGGGATTGTATTCTTGATTTCTCTTTCTGCTAGTTCATTGTTAGTGTATAGGAATGAAACTGACTTTTTAAAATTGATTTTGTACCCTGAAACTTTTCTGTAGTTGTTGATTATTTCTAATAGTTTTCTGGTGGATTCTTTAGGGTTTTCTATATATAGAATCATGTCATCTGCAAATAGCAAAAGTTTCACTTCTTCCTTTCCAATTTGGATTCCTTTTATTTCTTTTTCTTGCCTAATTGCTCTGGCCAACACCTCCAGTACTATGTTGGATAGGAGTGGTGAGAGTGGGCACCTTTGTCGCATTCCTGTTCTCAGGGGAATGGCTTTCAATTTTTCACCATTAAGTATGATGTTGGCTGAAGGGTTTGTCATATATGGGCTTTATTATGTTGAAGTAATATCCTTCTATATGTATTTTATTGAGAGTTTTTATCATAAACTGATGATGGATCTTGTCAAATGCTTTCTCTGCATCTATTGAGATAATCATGTGATTCTTATTCCTCAGTTTGTTAATGTGGTGTATCACGTTGATTGATTTGCAGATGTTGAACCATCCCTGTGTCCCTGGCATAAATCCCACTTGATCGTGGTGTATGATCCTTTTAATGTATTGATGTATTCAGTTTGCCAATATTTTGTTGAGGATTTTTGCATCTAAGTTCATCAGTGATATTGGTCTGTAGTTTTCCTTCTTTGTGCTGTCTTTGTCTGGTTTTGCTGTCAGGGTAATGTTAGCCTCATAGAATGTGTTAGGAAGCATTCTGTCTTCTTCAGTTTTTCAGAATTGTTTGAGGAGGATAAGTACTAAATCTTCTTTGAATGTTTGGTAGAATTCTCCAGAGAACCCATCTGGTGCTGGACTTTTGTTTTTTGGGAGGTTTTTGATTACTGTTCCAATCTCTGTACTTGTGACTGATCTGTTCAGATTCTCTATTTATTCTTGATTCAATTTTGGGAGGTTGTAGGAGTCTAGGAATTCATCCATTTCTTCTAGGTTATCGAATTTCTGGGCATATAGTTTTTCATAGTATTTTCTTATAATCCTTTGTATCTCTGCAGTATCTGTTGTAATTTCTCCTCTTTCTTTTCTAATTTTATTTATTTGAGGCTTTGTGTTTTTTTCTTGGTGAGTCAGCTAAGGGCTTGTCAATTTTGTTTATCTTCTCAAAGAACCAGCTCTTAGTTTCATGAATCTTTTTTATCGTTTTTTTATTCTCTATTTCATTTATTTCTGCTCTGAATTTTATTATTTCCCTCCTTCTGCTGACTTTGGGCTTTCTTTGTTCTTCTTTTTCTAGCTCTGTTAAGTGCATTTTAAGATTACTTATTTGAGATTTTTCTTTCTTGTTGAAGTGGGCTATTCTATTGTATTGCTATGAATTTCCCTCTTATGGTCACTTTTGCTGTATCCCATAAGAGTTGGTATGTTGTATTTTCATTTTCATTTGTCTCCAGGTATTTTTTAATTTCCACTTTGATTTCTTCAATGATCCAAAGGTTGTTAAATAGCATGTTGTTTAGTCTTCACATATTTCTGATCTTCCCAGTTTTTTTCTTGTGGTTGATTTATAGCTTCATAGCATTGTGGTCAGAAAAGATGGTTGGGATGATTTCAATCTTCTTAAATTTGTTGAGGCTTGCTTTGTTTCCCAACATATGGTCTATCTTTGAGAATGATCCATGTACACTTGAGAAGAATATACATTCTACTCTTTTGGGATGTAATGATCCATATATAGCTATTAAGTCCATCTGACCAAGTGTTTCACTTAAATCTACTATTTCCTTGTTGACTTTTTTGTCTGGATGGTCTGGCCATTGATGTGAGTGGGGTATTGAGGTCCCCTACTACTATTGTCTTGCTGTTAATTTCTCCCTTTAAGTCTGTTAATAATTGCTTTATGTACTTTGGTGCCCCTGTGTTAGGTGCATATATATTAACTATGTCTTCTTGGTAGAATGTCCCTTTTACCATTATATACTGCCCCTCTTTGTCTCTTATTGTCTTTTTTTTTATTAATGTTATGATAGATTACAACCTTGTGAGATTTCAGTTGTACATTTTTGTTAGTCATGTTGTGGGTACACCACTTCCCCCTCTGTGCCCTCCCCCCACCCCCCCTTTTCCCTGGTAACCACCGATCAGATCTCCTTATCAATATACTAACTTCCACCTATGAGTGGAGTCATATAGAGTTCGTCTTTCTCTGACTGGCTTATTTCGCTTAACATAATACCCTCGAGGTCCATCCACGTTGTTGTGAATGGGCCAATTTTGTCTTTTTTTATGGCTGAGTAGTATTCCATTGTGTATATATACCACATCTTCTTTATCCAATCATCAGTTTCTGGGCATGTAGGCTGGTTCCACGTCTTGGCTATTGTAAATAATGCTGCAATGAACATAGGGGTGCAACGGACTCTTGAGATTTCTGATATCAGGTTCTTAGGATAGATACCCAGTAATGGGATGGCTGGGTCATAGGGTATTTCTATTTTTAACTTTTTGAGAAATCTCCATACTGTTTTCCATAGTGGCTGTACCAGTTTGCATTCCCACCAACAGTGTATGAGGGTTCCTTTTTCTCCACATCCTCTCCAACATTTGTCACTCTTGGTTTTGGATGTTTTTGCCAATCTAATGGGTGTAAGGTGATATCTTAAAGTAGTTTTGATTTGCATTTCCCTGATGATTAGCGATGATGAACATCTTTTCATGTGTCTATTGGCCATATTCATATCTTCTTTTGAGAAATGTCTGTTCATGTCCTCTGCCCATTTTTTGATCGGGTTGTTTGTTTTTTTGTTGCTAATCAGTGTGACTTCTTTGTATATTATGGAGATTAACCCTTTGTCAGATAAGTGGCTTGTAAATATTTTTTCCCAATTAGTGAGCTGTTTTTTTGTTTCAATCCTGTTTCCCTTGCCTTGAAGAAGCTCTTTAGTCTGATGAAGTCCCATTTGTTTATTCTTTCTATTGTTTCCCTCAACTGAGGAGTTACAGTGTCCAAAAAGATTCTTTTGAAACTGATGTCAAAGAGTGTACTGCCTATATTCTCTTCCAAAAGACTTATTGTCTCAGGCCTAATCTTTAGGTCTTTGATCCCTTTTGAGTTTATTTTGGTGTGTGGTGAAAAAGAATGGTCAATTTTCAATCTTTTGCATGTGGCTGTCCAGTTTTCCCAGCACCATTTGTTGAAGAGATTTTCTTTTCTCCATTGTAGGCCCTCTGCTCCTTTGTCGAAGATTAGCTGTCCAAAGATGTGTGGTTTTATCTCTGGGCTTTCAATTCTGTTCCATTGATCTGTGGACCTGTTTTTGTACCAGTACCATGCTGTTTTGATCACTGTAGCTTTGTAGTATGTTTTGAAATTGGGGATTGTGATTCCGCCAGCTTTGTTTTTGCTCAGGATTGCTTTAGCAATTCGCGGTCTTTTGTTGCCCCATATGAATTTTAGGATTGTTTGTTCAATTTCTGTGAAGAATGTTCTTGGGATTCTGATTGGGATAGCATTGAATCTGTATATTGCTTTAGGTAGTATGGACATTTTAACTATGTTTATTCTTCCAATCCATGTGCAAGGAATGTCTTTCCATCTCTTTATGTCATCGTCAATTTCTTTCAAGAAAGTCTTGTAGTTTTCATTGTATAGATCCTTCACTTCCTTGGTTAAGTTTATCCCAAGGTATTTTATTCTTTTCGTTGTGATTGTGAATGGGATTGAGTTCTTGAGTTCTTTTTCTATTAGTTCATTGTTAGTGTATAGAAATGCTACTGATTTATGCACGTTAATTTTATACCCTGCTACTTTGCTGTAGTTGTTGATTATTTCTAATAGTTTTTCTATGGATTCTTTGGGGTTTTCTATATATAAGATCATGTCGTCTGCAAACAATGAGAGTTTTACTTCTTCGTTACCTATTTGGATTCCTTTTATTTCTTTTTCCTGCCGAATTGCTCTGGCTAGCACCTCCAGTACTATGTTGAATAGGAGTGGTGAAAGTGGGCACCCTTGTCTTGTTCCTGTCCTCAGAGGGATGGCTTTCAGTTTTTGTCCATTGAGTATGATGTTGGCTGTGGGTCTATCATATATGGCCTTTATTATGTTGAGGTACTTTCCTTCTATACCCATTTTACTGAGGGTTTTTATCATAAATGGGTGTTGGATCTTGTTGAATGCTTTGTCTGCATCTATTGAGATGATCATGTAGTTTTTGTTTTTCA
The DNA here is from genome assembly GCF_021613505.1 of Equus quagga. Classification (NCBI taxonomy): domain Eukaryota; kingdom Metazoa; phylum Chordata; class Mammalia; order Perissodactyla; family Equidae; genus Equus; species Equus quagga. The sequence goes on along the minus strand of NC_060275.1, from coordinate 23,933,709 downwards.
TTTTGTTGATGTAGTGTATCACGTTGATTGACTTGCGGATGTTGAACCATCCCTGTGTCCCTGGTATAAATCCCACTTGATCATGGTGTATAATCTTTTTGATGTATTGCTGTATTCGGTTTGCCAAAATTTTGTTGAGGATTTTTGCATCTATGTTCATCAGTGATATCGGCCTGTAGTTCTCCTTCTTTGTGTTGTCCTTGTCAGGTTTGGGGATCAGAGTGATGTTGGCTTCATAGAATGTGTTAGGGAGTTCTCCATCTTTCTCAATTTTCTGGAACAGTTTGAGGAGAATAGGTATTAAGTCTTCTTTGAATGTTTGGTAGAATTCTCCAGAGAAGCTGTCTGGTCCTGGACTCTTATTTTTGGGGAGGTTTTTGATTACCGTTTCTATTTCCTTACTTGTGATTGGCCTATTCAGATTCTCCATTTCTTCCTGATTCAGTTTGGGGAGATTGTAGGAGTCTAGGAATTTGTCCATTTCTTCCAGGTTGTTCAATTTGTTGGCATATAGTTTTTCATAGTATTCTCTTATGATCTCTTGTATTTCATTGGTATCTGTTGTGATTTCTCCTCTGTCATTCCTAATTTTATTAATTTGCAATTTCTCTCTTCTTTTCTTGGTGAGTCTGGCTAGGGGTTTGTCAATTTTGTTAATTCTTTCGAAGAACCAACTCTTTGTTTCATTGATCCTTTCTATTGTCTTTTTTGTTTCAATATCATTTATTTCTGCTCTTATTTTTATTATTTCCCTCCTTCTACTGACTCTGGGCTTTGTTTGTTCTTCTTTTTCTAGTTCTGTTAGGTGTCGTTTGAGGTTGCTTATGTGAGCTTTTTCTTGTTTAGTGAGGTGAGCCTGTATTGCGATGAATTTCCCTCTTAGGACTGCTTTTGCTGCATCCCAAATGATTTGGTATGTTGTGTTCTCATTTTCATTAGTCTCCAGATAAAATCTGATTTCTTCTTTAATTTCTTCAATGATCCATTGTTTGTTGAGAAGCGTGTTGTTTAGTCGCCACATTTTTGCACCTTTCTCTGCTTTTTTCTTGTAGTTGATTTCTAGTTTAATAGCATTATGATCAGAAAAGATGCTTGATATTATTTCAACTCTCTTGTCTTTATTGACGTTTGCTTTGGTTCCCAAAATATGGTCAATCCTTGAGAATGTTCCATGTGCACTTGAGAAGAATGTGTAACCTGCTGTTTTTGGATGAAGTGTTCTATATATATCTATTAAGTCCATCTGGTCTAATTTTTCATTTAATTCTATTATTTCCTTGTTGATTTTCTGTCTGGATGTTCTGTCCATTGGTGTTAATGGTGTGTTGAGGTCCCCTACTATTATTGTATTGTTGTTGATGTCTTCTTTTAGTTCTATTAAGAGTTGCTTTACAAATTTTGGTGCTCCTGTGTTGGGTGCGTATATATTTATAAGTGTTATGTCTTCTTGGTGGAGAGTCCCTTTTATCATTATATACTGTCCCTCTTTGTCTTTCTTTATCTGTTTTGCTTTGAAATCTACCTTGTCTGATATTAGTATAGCGACACCTGCTTTCTTTTCTTCATTATTAGCTTGGAGTATTGTTCTCCATCCCTTCAATCTGAGTCTGTGTTTGTCTTTGGGGCTGAGGTGTGTTTCCTGGAGGCAGCATATTGTTGGATCTTGTTCTTTGATCCATCCTGCCATTCTGTGTCTTTTGATTGGGGAGTTCAATCCATTTACATTTAGAGTGATTATTGAGATGTGGGGGCCTACCGCTACCATTTTGTGTCTTGTTTTCCGGTTTTCTTCAATTTCCTTTGTTTCTCGTCCCATGGTTTAATCTGTTCTGATGTAGAGCTGCTACTCTCTGTTGTTGTCCTTCTACTTATCTCCTCTGCTCTTGGTTTTGTAGCCCCTTTCCTTTTTTGGATTTTTCAGGAATGAGGGTTTTCCTGAGGATTTCCTTTGGAGGAGGTTTTGTGGCAATGAACTCCGTTAATTTTTGTTTATCTGGGAAAGTTTTTATTTCTCCATTGTATTTGAAGGATATTTTCGCTGGGTAGAGAATTCTCGGCTGTAGATTTTTGTCCTTCAGATTTTTGAATATATCATTCCACTGTCTTCTAGCCTGTAAAGTTTCTGCTGAGAAATCTGCTGATAGCCTAATGGGGGTTCCTTTGTAGGTTAGTTTCTTTTGCCTGGCTGTCCTTAGTATTTTCTCCTTGTCGTTGACTTTTGCTAGCTTCACTACTATATGCCATGGAGTTGGTCTTCTTGCACTGATAAAGTTTGGAGATCTATTGGCTTCTGTCACCTGAAGATCCATCTCTCTCACCAGATTTGGGAAGTTCTCAGCCATTATTTCTTTGAATAGGCTTTCTGCCCCTTTCTCCTTCTCTTCTCCCTCTGGTATACCTATAATCCTTACGTTGCATCTCCTAATTGTGTCTGATAATTCTCAGAGAGTTTCTTCATTTCTTTTTAGTCTTGATTCTCTCTCCTCCTCTGCCTGCAGCAATTCTATATTGAGATCTTCCAAATTGCTAATTCTTTCCTCCATATTATCGGCCCTACTGTTCAGAGCATCTAGATTTTTCTTAATCTCCTCTATTGTGTTCTTCATTTCCAATATTTCTGTTTGGTTCTTCTTTATTGTATCAAACTCTTTTGTGACATAGCTCCTGAACTCGTTGAGTTGTCGGTCAGAATTCTCTCTTAACTCATTGAGTATTTTAATGATGGCTGTTTTGAAGTCATCATCATTTAGGTTATATATCTCATTTTCTTTGGGATTGTTTTCTGTGTATTTGTTACTTTCTTTCTGTTCTGGAGATTTAATGTATTTTTTTCATATTGCTTGATGTTGTTGATTTGTGCCTCCGCATGGAGATAGGGTTTAGTTGCTCCTTTCACTTGTTTCAGCTGCTGTGGTGGGGAAGCAGCTGTTTATACTGCACCAACCAGGAACCCTGTCCGCAGTTGCTAACTGGGCCTGGGCCCCTCCTCGTAGTCACAGTGGTCCTTTGGATTCCCTCCTCTGCCGTGGGGGCTGTCACAGGGAGGCTTCAGGCTGCTGGTGCCTACAGTTGCAGCCCACCTAGATGTGCTCCCTCCTTGGGGTCTGCAACGGTGTTATGGGCTTTTCCAGCAGCCAGGGGTGGGATCACTTATATTTGTTGCTCCGTTGCTGTCGGCACCCACAAAATCTCATTTGTCCTCTATGGGTCACAGGAGAGCTATTGGCATCTTCTACAGTCTGTGTTTAGTTCACCTAGCTATGCTGCTTTTGCCCTGGGGTCTTCCAGCCTTGTGGCTGCTGGCTGGGTGCCTTCTACTGGTGCTGTGCAGAGGCTTTCCCTAAGGCTGCTGTGAGCCTGTAGGGTTTCCCCCTAGGCTACGGAGCTGGGTCTCTGGAACTCCCCCCAGCCCCAGTCCTCTCCGAGATCTCCAGCAATCCCTAGTCCCACGGGGCAGGCAACGGCAGCTGGGGGTCGCCCCGCCCTCTGAGATTCTCTCCGGGGCTTTCCCGGAATGAGTGCTGGGCGTGGCCCCTCCACTAATGGCAGACAGCGAGTTTTGTCTGCTGCCTGGGCAGAATTCTGTAATGTCCCCTCTGGGTCGCAGAGCTGGCCTTTCAAACTTCCCCCAGCCCCAGTCCTCTCCAAGATCTCCGGCAATCCCTACTCCCACGGGGCAGGCAACAGCAGCTGGGAGACCTCCGTACCCTCAGCGACTCTCTCTGGGACCCTCCGGGCGCCGCAAACACCAGGCGGGGTCTCCCCGCCAATGGCGGGGAGAGACTCTCCCTGCAGGCCCAGGTGTGCAACTCCAAAGTTTCCCTCTGCGTTTAGGAGTAATTGCGGGGGGTTTAGGTAGGGTTCTGGTCACCTGTTTCCACCGTCGCTCCTCTGTCGTGTGCTCGCTCCTGCCCTAGATGTGTGTAGATCTTCTGGGGGCGTCCGTTGGAAGAAAGCCGCTTTCAGGTACTAGGCTGCTCGGTCGGGGTCGGAGAGTTTTCACCTATTTCCACATCCTCCTGGAGGAAAGTCCGTCCGCCTTCCGATGTATAGTCGCGTGGGTATCTCAGACGTCCTGAGATGCTGTCTGGATATCCTTTGTTAAGCAATAAGTGTCCAAATAATTGTAGACTCGAAGGGGGAGAGACAAAGAGGACTACTCACGGCGCCATCTTGGATCTTCTCCTCTTATTGTCTTTTTTAACTTGAAGTCTGATTTATCTGATAAAAGTATAGCAAAACCTGCTGTCTTTTGTTGACCATTAGCTTGGAGTATCATATTGCATCCCCTCACTCTAAGCTTATGTTTGTCTTTGGAGCTGAGATGCATTTCCTGGAGGCAGCATATTGTTGGGTCTTGTTTTTTAATCCGTCCAGCTATTCCGTGTTCTTTGATTGGAGAATTCAGGTCGTTTACATTTAGAGTAATAATTGATAGATGAGGGCTAAATGCTGCCTTTTTATCTCTTGTTTTCTGGTTGTTCTGTTTCCATTGTTTCTCTTCCTTTGTATTTCTGACTGCCATTTCATTTTGGTGGTTTTCTGAGGGGAATTTCTCAGTTTTCTCTCTTTTTGTGATTTGCGGCTCTGCTCTGATTTTTTGTTTCGTGGTTAACATGAGGATTGTATGAAAGATATTGGAGATGAGATAGACTATTTCCTCATAGTCTCTTATCTCCATTAACCTAAGCAGGTTGCTTCCCTTTCCTCTCCCCTTCTGAGTAATTGCTGTTACAAATCGTTCTCTTTTTAATTTTTTGTGTTTGTGGCTAAGTGGAAGTGTTTATTATTACTTTTAATGCTTTCTTTCCCTTTCTCATTTAAGTTGTAATTGAATCTTTGCCTTCCTCTTCTGGTAGAGAGCTGCAGGTTTCTGATCATGTCTTTCTATTTGTCTCCTTGCTCAGAACTTTGTTGACCTTTGCCTTTTTGTTGCTGGTGCAAGGGCATCTTTAAGCATTTCTTGTAGGGGAGGTCTAGTGGTGATGGAGACTCCCTCATTGTTAATCTGGGGAAGATTTTATTTGACCATCATATCTGAAGGAAAGTTTTGCTGGATAGATTATTCTTGGCTGAAAGTTTTTGTCTTTCAGTATTTTAAATATATCATTCCATTCTCCCCTAGCCTGTAGGGTTTCTGCCAAGAAATCTACCGAAAACCTCATAGGGTTTCCTTTGTAGGTTATTTTTTTCTGCTTTGCTGCTCCTAATAGTTTTTCTTTATCACAAACCTTTGCAATTCTTACTATTGTATGTCTTGGAGAAGGTCTTCTAGCATTGATGATGTTAGCGATTGATTACCTTTATTTATCTGTAAATCTGAAAACATCCCCAGGTTTGGGAAGTTCTCAGTAGTTATATATTTGAACAAGCTCTCTGTTCCTTTCTCCCTCACTTCTCCCTCTGGAATAGCTATAATTCTTAAGTGCTTTCCCTACTTGAGTCATATATTTCTCAAAGAATTTCTTCATGCTTTTAAAATCTTAGTTCTGTCTCCTCCTCCACCTGTAGAATTCCTACATTTTTATCCTCAAGAAGACTAATTCTTTCCTCCATAAGATCATTTCTATTTCTTAATGATTCTAGATTATTTTTAATTTCATCAATTGTGTTTTTCATATCCAGAATTTCTGCTTGTTTTTTTTATAGTTTCAATCTCTTTGGTGAAGAGAATCATTTTACTGCTGAGCTCCTTGAATTGTCTTTCTGTGTTTTCTTGTAAGTCATTCAGTTTCCTTATGACAGCTATTTTGAATTCTCTGTCATTTAGGTTGTAAATTTCTGTATGTTCAGGATTGGCTTCTGGAGAATTGTCATTTTCCTTCTGGTCTGAACTGTTGCTGCTGTTTCTCTTGGAGCTTGACAAACTGACCTTTTGTTGGGGCATTTGTGGTATTCTTCGGACACAGATTCCACCTGTTATGTCAGGGGGAAGCAGGAGCAGAGTTTCTTGCCCCACTGTCTGCTGGAGGCTGTGGGGGTATTATGGGTACTTGCCCCAGCCTGGGGTGTGTTCTGGACTGTGCTCAGTGGGTGGGGCTTCCTCGCTGAGACTAGGGCTAGGGCCCCTCCTTGGCACTGCCAGGGTCCTATAGACTCCCCCTCCCTGCCAAGAAAGTGAATCTGCACAAGCTTGAAGCTGCCAGGCCTTTTCCCACCGCTGCCCAGACATGTTCCCTCTTTTGGGGCTCAGCAGCTGTATGAGTGTTCGCTTGGTGCCTGGGGAGTGCCTGTCCCAGCTCCTGGATCTGCTTATGTGCTGCTGAGCTTGGGGTAGGGGGAGCTTCCTTGCTGGGACCTGGGCTAGGGCTGCTCCCAGGTGCTGCAGGGGAACAATGAGCTCCCCTTCTCCCCCAGGAAGGTGAAGCCCAGTGGGCTCAAGGCTGCCACGACTCTCCCCACAGCCACTGAGGACACATTCCCTCTTTTAGGGCTCAGCAGCCCTATGAGTGCTCGCTCAGGGCCTGGGGAGTGCCTGGTGCCGCTGTGCCTTGGTGGGCAGGGCTTCCTCGCTGGGACCCAGGCTAGAGCCCCTCCTAGGTGCCACAGGGGCAGGGTGGAATCCCCCACCCAACTGGGAGAGGAGAGTGATCACAGGCACCAGCAAAGGTTACCGCCATCTCCTCCTATGGTTGCCCAGGTGTGTGTTCTCCTTTTGGGGTGCTTGCACACCAGGCTGGAAAGTGTTCATGTGGGTGCACAGGGCTATGGGGGAGAGCTGGGGGTGCTCACCTATCTCTGCCACTTCCAGGGGGACCTATCCATCCACCCTCAGGTGTATAGCTGTGTATGTCTCTCAGGCATCCTGTTGTGCTGTGTGGACTTTTTCTGTTGGTCAGTGAATGTCCATTTAATTGTGGTTCAGAAGTGCGAGAGACAAAGGGAACAGCTGGCTCTGCCGTGTTGCTGAGATCCCTCCCCTCACATTGCACTGTATTCTAAACTTCAGATAAGAATGGACTTCACCTGTTTCACCAACCTTGTAGTGACTATCCTAGAGCCTGGCAGATAACAAGCTCTTACTAAATACTTTTAATCACATCATCCAGTAAATGGTTGTAGGAACAGAGACCTTGTGACAGTGGGAGAAACAGACCTAAGACATGATTCAGAGCCTGCAGAACTTGTTTAGATAATCTGTAGCCATATTATAGGAAAAAAAATTATCCTATCTCCTGACTTTCATTTATCTATTCTGTACTTGATTTTCTTCTCCCAGTCAAAATCCTACTCATTGCTCAGTCAAAATCCTACTCATGTTACCTCTTCTAAAAAGCTTTCCATGACCCCACTACCTCACATTTTAAAAAATTACGCTTACTGATTGGTTCTTTCTAGGGTATAGGCATGCTGTGGTGTGGTTGATAAGAGAGCAGACTCTGGACATAAAATACTTGTTTTTTTTAATTGAGGTATAATTGACGTATAACGTTGTATTAGTTTCAGTTATACAACATAATGATTCAATATTTGTATATATTGCAAAATGATCATTGCAGTAAGTCTAGTTAGCATCTGTCACCACACATAGTAACAAATCATTTTTTCTTGTGACAAGAACTTTTAAGATCTACTCTCTTAGCAACTTTCAAATATGCAGTACAGTAATATTAACCATAGCTACCATGTTGTACATTATATCCCCATGACATATTTATCTTATAACCAGAAATTTGTACCTTTTGATCCCCTTCACCCATTTTGCCCACCCCTAACCCCTGCCTTTGGCAACCTTAAATCTGTTCCCTGTGTCTATGAATTTGGGCCTTTTTCCTTTTTTCTTTCTTTTTTAAAATTTCATATATAAGTAAAATCATATGATATTTGTCTATATGACTTATTTCACTTAGCATAATGCCCTCAAAGTCCATCCATGTTGTCACAAATGGCAAGATTTCATTCTTTTTTACAGCTGAATAACGTTTCATTGCATGTGTGTGTATGTATCTCTCTCACACATATATGTCACACTTTCTTTATCCATTCATCCATCAATGGACACTTAGATTGCTTCCATGACTTGACCATTGTAAATAACGCTTCAATGAACATGGAAGAGCAATGAACATAAATCTTTTGGAGTTAGTGGTTTTTTTCCTTTGGATAAATATCCAGAACTAGAATTGGTGAATCATAGGATAGTTCTATTTTTAATTCTTTGAAGAGCCTCCATACTGTTTTCCATAGTGGCCACACCAATTTACATTCCAGCCAACAGTGCACAAGGGTTCCCTTTTCTCCACATCATCACCAGCACTTGTTATTTTTTGTCTTTTTGAAAATTGCCATTCTAACAGATATGAGCTGATATCTCATTGTGGTTTTGATTTGGATTTCCCTGATCTTTAGTGATGTTTAGCACATTTTCATGTACCTATTGGCCATCTATATGTCTCTTTTGGAAAAAATGTCTATTCAGATCCTCTGCCCATTTTTTAATCAGGTTGTTTTTCTTTCTATTGAGTTGGATGAATTCTTTATATATATGGTATTTTAGAAATTAACCCCTTATGAAATATATGATTTGCAAATATTTTCTCCCATTTGGTAAGTTGCCTATTCACTTTCTTGTGGTTTCCTTTGCTTTGAAGAAGCTTTTTAGCTCCACCTCACTTTGATTTTTTTCTTATTTGAATGCTGATAACTTGCATTCTGACATTGAAAGGAACTGTATAGGCCCTTGTATGTTGTACTCTGTTATGTAGATATGTCTTATACCTCTAAATTCATTGAAAACTCAAGAATGATAAGAACCTAATTTAATATGTTGGCATGTTCTTTTCTGAATCCTTCTCAGCACCTATATTCTACTAATGCACCTGGAGGGCATGACTGATGTCACACGAGAGCGGAGGCTCTACGAGGGTCCTCATGACCTCACTTCCAAGGTGGCATGTAACTTGGTTTTCTTGAAGCTAAGGGGTTGGTTATGTAAGAGGACAAGGCAACATGGCCTCATATTGACCCAGAATCTGACAGAATGGTATCAGTAACTTCCTGGGTGGCTCCCAGGACTCTGAAATTACATCATCATCACAGCTGAGGTATCTGGCATGGACTCTTATACCATGAAAGAGCAAATCCTTACTCTTATCACCCAGACTTTGTACAAGAACCTCAGTCTACCCACAGATAAACCCACTACCTTAACTCTACAGAAAAAAAAAAAAAAGATTGTTTTACTCTAAATGAGGAAAGGTTAGATTGCATCAGATCCCTTGCAAAGCAAAGTACTTAAACCATTAATGGAATTAATATAATTAATAGATTTCATTTCCTGTGAGGAAAGAGAAAAAGTACAGTTTCCCCCTAAATTTTGCTTTCTCCTTCAGACAACACTTCTAATAAAAAGGGTTTACTATCATCAAATTGATTTAATCAGTGAATTTTAATGGTGCTTGACATTGAAGCTAGTGATTATGACTTTGCTGTATTTATGTGTTTAGCACATTTGCACGTGGCACGCTTATTAAACACAGCAAATAATTTGCAGCAGAGTCTGCCGAGTCTTTGCAAGCTGAAGGAAGTCTGGAGCACTGTTTCCTCTCTCTTCTGCTCTCTTGAGCATTTCATTCTTTTCAGACTTAGATATACAGGTTTATATGTGTTTATGAGCTGGAGATGAGCTTGTTTCCTTTAACTTGAAGCAACAGTTCCTGTTTTATTGTTTTTCCCCATCAAAAGAGTATTTTAGTTTGGGAAATTTTAAGATATTCTGATTGGGAGTGAAGAAAAATGCAAATTTATTTCCTGTTTTAGACATGGACATAGCTCTGAGCTCATTAAGGTTTCCATTAGATAAGGAGAAGGAGTGATAGTGAGGAGAAGTGGCCGGAACATAAGATGCTTCTCTGATTCTAACCATAGTCACTCATAGTCACTCCACACCTTACATGAAGCCTTTCCTGGTGACACTAGCTGATACTGGAATTACACAGTACCAATGATCGGTACCCTGCAATTGAATACTGTCTTATGTCGTTTTAAAGTGGATATTTTAAAATTGTTTTCAATGACTTAAACTTCTTACTCTTGGGACTGGAGGCATGCTATCACTTTTTTGTGTCTGCCACAGCCCATGTTGTAATGTAAGCACTCAGTAGGTGCCCAGTGAATACTTACATTGCTCATTCCCTGAAGAAAAATGCTTTGTGTATTTCTCAATATTGGCATATGTACAGATAGTACTAGATACTCCAAATGTTAATTTCTTGCTATTCAGAAAAGAAATACACTTTCTCTACTGGACTTGAAGAGCTGTCCTTTTGACCTACAGTGTTTTCATAGTTGTTCTAAATAGAGCATAACTGTCAATTTTGACTCCATGAAATATTGTACTTCCACTGACCTTATTAGCTTTCTCTAGTTTTAATGGGAGTATAAGCAACTATGAAAGATCCAATAATTTCAGCTCTTCCACAGAATTAGTATGTCCAACAGCTGCTTTCCTCGGCTAACCCACGTTCACTTCACCCAACACAAGGAGGAGAGTGGAAAAAATATATCTGAGAGTCTTGCTAATAAGTGAGCATCTGCAAAGGGCCGTTAACAGACCTGTGTCAAGCACAGTACTCTATGGACAGCCTACCTGTTCCTCTAGTTCCACTGCCTTGTCCAGCAACCACGCAGTTGTGGCTTTTGCAAGTCCTTCTAATCAGCAGCCCACTTTCAGTGTTGTTTTCACTGGAGGTGTCCTTCCTGGCTGTAGTCTCCTAAGGCTGGCACAGCCCTGTAATCAGCTTGCATTTCCCTCCTACATCAGGAATATCTTACTCTTTCCTGATAAAGTGCTACTTTTGAGTTCCCTGAAGTCTTATGTTATTAATATAGGAGGTAACAGAAAGGATTTAGTCTTATTTGGGAGTTCTAATGATGGCAGATGGCCTGTTTTGGGCTGTGCTACGGACTGAATGTTTGTGTCCTCTCAAAATTCATGTGTCCTAAGGAACAGTAGTAGGCAGTGAAGATACAATGGTAAATAAGAAATTTCCATGCTCTCATACAGCTTATCCCAAGGAGGAGACAACGTTAACAAAATAACTATGCACATAGTTATTTCTTTTCAATAATAAGTAAGCACTTTGAAGGAAGAGCAGAAGGAGCAATAAGAGAGTATAAGTAGTAATAACTAATTTAGTGTCTTCAGGAATATTTCCATGAAGATGTGATATTTAATCTAAGATCTAAAGAAGAAGAAACTGTTGGCTCTGAAAGCATTAGGATGTTCCAGGTAGAGAGAAAGTGGGTGCGAGTAACTGAAAGATTGAAGGTGGAAGAGAAACACCCTGGCTGGAATAAAGTGAGTAAGGAGGAGTGTACATCATAGATGGATGCAAAGGGCCTATCAAGTAATTGGCATTTAGTGTGGGTTCAATAACAGTGGCCAATACTACAAATACAATATGATAGCAATTGTGCATTTTGCTTTACTAAAAATTAAAGGGTGAAACTGAAATTTGCTTCTAATAGGTTTAGATGATTAATGAATATAAGATTAATTGTAGATTATTAAAAAAGAGGAGACTGTCTTGTAGAAGCATTGCTACCCTTTGAAACACATGTCTTCCTAAACTAGACGTATTCAGGGCCACTGCCACAGCCGTGGTCCTGTGCCCAGATGGATAACAGGGGTCAGAGAGAGACCTACGGACCCACTGACACCTCCCGTTCCTGGATTTCTGGCCTTGTTCAACAGCATTGGCTCCCACCTCACATCCTAGGTCTGTGGAAGGATCAGGACAGAACAGCCCCATTGCTTTGGCAAGCTGCCGCGTAGACTATTTGTGATGATGACATTAATGCTTTCCTGCTTCAAGAGCTTGCGAGCCTCCACACGTGATATAAAAAATGTTCTAGTGGGGAAGCAGCGAGCAAGAGGAAGCTCACGATGAGGGAGTAAAAGGGGAAGCTTTAAGGTAGAAGAGAGGGAGGGTCACGCTTATTTTGGAGATTTTACTACTTAGAGCATTCTTTAAAAGTTTTGTACCAAAATCTATCACTCTGTGTTATTAGGTGCTAGCAGGTACCAAAAATGTAAAGTGATGGAGTGTTAATTTTTAATAAATCCTCAGGAATAAATGCAAATAGCTCATCCATGAAGGATGACTGTGTTTCTTTCACTTATGAAGAGACCTTGATAATACATTAATGAGCAGCATAATGCTTACCCTTCAAGGGTGACATGCTCCATATATATGCAAAAGCTACATCACCCCACGCTGAACTTTGGATAATGTCCAAATGTCCTCCCTCTATGCTGGTTGTGTGCCTCTCATATCTGTTTGCTAGGTGCTTGCTCTGGCACTGCTTAGGCATAAATAATAGTGTCTGGAGGTTAAAGAATCTAAACATGTTCTGCTGATTGATCAGTTAATCAATTTCCATTGATTACCAGAATGTTCTATTAATTCCATTATCATGTCTAAAGGGGAATCCATAGCAATTAAACAAAAAGACATTTGATAGTTTTTGTGGTAATTGAATTTGTAAATTTATTAGCTTTCAGTTGTTTACTTCCAGTATAAGTAATTAATATTTCATGTTACTCTTTTAAATGGGAAAATGCTTATGAGATCATTTTAATTAAGGAGCAGATATTGGTTTGAAATGAAACCCCTAAAAGCCCTGGGTTTGTAATTGAGTAATACCTCTTGTATCAAAGATGATGCATTCTGGTTATGTTCGTATTTCTCAGAAATCTCGTCCCCTGGCATAGAAGGCATAGGGATCTGTGGTTAGATGTCAGCTTGGGGAAGAAAGCACTATGGTGTGAAGAAGAAAGCACTGTGGTGTGAAGAAATCAAGTACCAGCCGAAATAAAGCCAGCGGTAGCAGTAAACATGAAATATGCCTGGTGGTCTCGAGACAGACAGGGATTCACTAGTCAAAGGCAGAGAAGGTAAGAGAAGTCCTGGTGTGCAGAGAGAGGAGGAGGAAGGGGACCTTGAGGAGGCATCAGGGTAGGGGCAGCTGGGGCCTGTGTTGGGAGGCTAGAAAGGCTTAGTTTGTAGCCACGGACAGAGGCTCCTCTGACCCAACAGCAAGGAGAGGTCTATGCCTAGGTTTTAGAGGTCTTCTAACGTGGAGGACGGAAGAAGGTCTCATCCTGCTGTAACTAATGAGTGCCCAGGACCCTTAGGAGATCACAGAGTAGTGAAGAGCCTATGGCCCAAGCTGAGCAGAACCCATTCATTTGGAAGGAAGGAATGCAAGACAGAGAGAGTTGGGTCAATGAATCAAGGAATGAGTGTCATGTACATGAGGACAAAACAAGGAAAGAAAGAAGCTAGAGGACCGTTGTTTCAGGAGGTAAGGAAATCAGGTGAGCGGCCATAGAAGGTCAGCTCCTGAGGGGACAGACTGTCCCCTGACTTGTTCGGCTTAGTATTCTCAGCACCTAGACTAGTTCTTGTTGCATTGTAAGTCCTCATAGATACATGTTAATGCAATATGGATGTGGTCCCATTGAAGAAATAGGGCATGGGGAGTGGGAGGGGGAGAGGGTCTCTCTTAGTCCGTTAGGGCTGCTATAACAAAATGCCACAGACTGAGGCACTTAGCAACAACAGAAATTGATTTCTCACAGTTTTGGAGGCTGAAAGTCCAGGATCAGGATGCCAGCTTGGTCGGGTTCTGGTGAAGGCCTTCTTCCGGGTTGCAGACTGCCGACTTCTCACTGTGTCCTCACGTGGTGGAACGGGACAAGGGAAGTCTCTCAGGCCTCTTTTATAAGGGACTAATCCATTCATGAGGGCTCTGGCACATGACCTACTCACTGCCAAAAGGCTCCACCTCCCAGTATCATCACCTTGGGGATTAGGTTTCAACATATGAGCTGTGAGGGAACACGTCCAGACCATGGCAGGGTACAAATGAGTGAATAGACAAGAATAACTTAAAGTAGCTTTGTCGCTGATTGCCACAGTGTCTTCAACTTTTTCACTGCTCAGAATCTGATTTAAAAGTCAAGATTGCTTGATTTCTACCTGGATCATTCCATGAAATGCCACACTTAGAAAATATTTAGGACACTAAGCTATTACATGTTATAACAATGAGCTTTAATCAACCGGCCAAGAGCATGAGTGACAGATATCAGATAATTTCTTGTTTTTATACAGACATCAAGGGTAGGGGAGAGGTACAGAGAGAGTCAGAGAGCTTTGCAGTTTTGAAACACTCATCATTACAGGGGATAGGGTATGAGTTAGGGAGAAATGCTGCCAGACTCCACCAGATTCTGTATGTTTTCATATGAGGTCAACACTCTTTACTTTTACTATAAGGTCATGTACAAAAGCTATTCTAGCACGTAGTTCAAATACTGCTTGTAATATTTTTCTTTTTTGTCATAAAGTAGTTACATTCACAATAAAATGAGGACTGTTATAAGTGCATTTTAAAGCACAGTTTTTTGAATAAAAATTATCAGAGGCCAGCCTCATGATGTAGTTGTTAAGTTCACATGCTCCACTTCAGCAGCCTGGGGATTGCAGGTTTGGCTCCTAGGTGGGGACCTATACGCCACTCATCAAGACATGCTGTGGTGGCATCCATCCCGCATACAAAATAGAGGAATATTGGCACAGGTGTTAGCTCAGGGACAATCTTCATCAAGCAAAAAGAGGAAGATTGGCAACAGATGTTAGCTCAGGGCCAATCTTCCTCATCAAAAAAAAAAAGATTGATGAAACCTAGGACAATTGCTTTGATCTTTAAAGATCTTTCCAAACTTTAGATTTTTTTTGAAAATTTATCATAATTTTAATAAGTTGAGATACTAAACATCAGGGAAGCAGTGCAGAAAACTGAAACACACCTAAATGTCATGACTTTAGTTCTAGTCCTGTCTCATTAACCAGCGGGGTGACCTTGGCCAGGCACTTCATCCTTTTGCACCTCACTTTTCCCACGGCTAAATTATAGAACTAAACGACATCATCTTCTGGGTCACTTCTAGCTCTGACAATCTAGGGGTAGGAGTCATTGACAGCATCAGCCAATAGAAAGACAATTTGTGAGCCACAAATATAATTTTAAGTTTTTCAGTAGCCATGTAAAAAAAAGAAGAAACAAGTGAAATTAATTTTAATAGTACACACTTTACTCAAGTCAATATAACCAAAGTTATCGTTTTAACGTTCAATAAATCTAAAATTATTAATGAGTTATTTCGTATTCTTTTTATCATACTTGGTCTTAGAAATCCCATATATATTTTATACTCTCAGCATATCTCAATGATGACTAGCTACTTTTCAAGTGCTCAGTAATCACATATAGCTAGTTGCTACTGTTTCAAATAACACAGATCTATAGGATTCAGCTAGGAAAAACTCGGATTAGATGCAAAGAAGACTTTCTCAGCAACATGTATAACAGATGAAAACTTTTTTAATGGAGTAATTAGAAAAGGAGCTAAATTATTAATTAAAACAATGAGTTTGGCTGAGTTGTCTGTAGCCTGGTGGATTCTGCCACATGCTATCAAGGATGAGAATTTACTCCCTTTGAGGCTCTCTTTTGCTTATCTACAGTCACCTGGTCCCCAGGTGTGGCTTGAGCTCTGCCTTAGAGTTCTAATTGCTTTTCTGTGGGTCTCTGGCTGGAGCGCGGTCGCTGCCAGCCTCAAAGAGTCAGTGGTTTCAGCAGAGGCGGATGCAGTAAGCTCTGCCTCTTCCTCCCCTGCCTCACCCCAAGGTTCTCCTCTGCCCATCCTTTATTCGTTAACTTATCCTCAGCAACACCAAGGAAAAATGCTGTGCGCACTGCACTTCACCAATCGTGTGGGCATACTTTGAGCAAATTAAACATGCTGGGAAATTGAAGATGAGTGATATGTAGAACTATTTTCAAAGTCAAAGAGAAAAGAAAAATAGGAGCTTCCTCATGGTAGGGTTGCCAGGTAAAATGCAGAATGTTCAGTTAAATGTGAATTTCAAATAAATAAGAATTTTTAGTATAATATGGCCCAAATATTGCATGGGACATACTTACACTTTAAAAAAATCATTTTTTATCTGAAAGTCAAATCAGACTGGGCATTCTGTAATTGTTTTCTAAATCTAGCGACCCTTCCTCATGGATATCCACAGTTTCCCGTGTCATTTCGCCTCAAAGGGCAAGCCCCTTCTTCTTTTTGTAAAGATTGGCACCTGAGCTAAGAACTGTGGCAATATTTTTTTTTTTTCTGTTTTTCCTCCCCAAACTTCCCCAGTATATAGCTGTATATTTTTTTAGTTGTGGGTCCTTCTAGTTGTGGCATGTGGGTTTCTGCCTCAACAGGGCCTGATGAGTGGTGCCATGTCCACGCCCAGGATCCGAACCGGTGAAACCCTGGGCCACCAAAGTGGAGCAGGTGAACTTAACTTCAAACCTTCCATTGTTAATCTCATACCTTCAGAAGAGCCCTTTTATGCCTTAGATTTGGTCCTCTGCTCAATCATTTCTTCCACTAGTCTATGGAAACAGCAATCCACTGCAGAACATTTTCTGGAGTCTAATACAGTCACATAGTTGGGAGACCTTCAACGATGCTTTCAATGAGCTTCTAGTTTGAGGTCCAGTCCTCTTGGGGTGCGTCCCGCCCCCAGTGTGAGTTCAATATACTACTCCTTCTTCCTGCCATCCTCCAGCCTCAAGTCCTACTCTTCTGAGAGAAGTCTTTCAACAACATACATACACACACACGCAAAACACTCACCCTATACACACATACCAATAACACACTAAACAATAATTCTGAGAAAATATGCAGTCTAAATTCACAATTAGGAAGGGAAAAAAATGACTTCCTAAATTCAACAGTCTCTCAAGATTCCACTTTTGAAATGAAGAAAGAACCTTTCCTATTATTTTGTGAACAGCTTAAATTCTACTTTCTCTGTCTCCAGCTCTCAAACTTTGCTCAGCGGTCAACCTGAACCTGAAATAGTCTGCCTAGTGGCCTACCTGGACCAGGCCCACTATGGTGCCTTCTCCCTGAATGCAGCAGTTGTCCATTACAGCTACAACATCCCCTCTCTCCAGCGCCTGCAACCAGCCACTTCGCATGCACACACACATTAAAGACATGGAAATAGCTATCATTATAAAGTAGCAATTTTTCCTCCTTTTTGCCCAGGTAATCAAGGACTGTTGGTAATTTTACTCCCAGGTAGATGGTCAAAGTCAGGTTGGATTGCCTTTGTATGGGGTACAGGACTAATTCTAGGCTAAAATGAGGAGAGGGCAGGCACTTTTATCTCCCCTCTGAAACTCTTCATTTTTCCACATCCTTTCTACTACCTGCCTTCATGATTTTGGCCTCTGAACATCCACTTCTGTCCCGTTATGACTAGTCCCTGATTCATTATTTAGATACAGTCAAAGCATTAGTGGATAAATGTTTATGATAGGAGTTTGCAAACTTTTATATCATAGGTATATCCCTCTATTCATGCTTCTGTCCATCCTGATTGGAAAATCTCCTCGTGATCTGTCGAACCTCCTGAAAGAATAAGTTGCTAGTCAGTGAGAGTCATATCTCCTGAACACTATGGTCCTTCTTTCCACCATCCTATTGCTGACTCCTGTCTTTGGCTAGCACTATCACAATACCACATCTATGTGGCTTTCCTGCATCTTCATCCAAATGTTTGATAGTATGGTTTTGACCCAGTTCCCTGGGCTTCCATTTAAGTTCAGACATTCTTGAAATGCAGAGCTGTCCCTTCCCCCTCTGTGAGTTTCTCTTTTTTCCCTTCAAGCAGGATAGTTCTCCTTCAGCTATCTTTGCCAAAAATTTTGCCAAGTCCCAATGATACTCATGAACTTTTATGGATTTCAATGGGTTAAATGTCTTAAGTTCATTTTATTACCCCTACTTCTTTCATTTTCATGGACACTCTGAAGTTGTCACACTTACTCTTTGATTCTCTTCCTTGTTATTTCCTTTTATGAATTACTTGGTATCGTCTACATTGTTTCTCTTTTTCTTTCTGCTTCATACCGACTAACCTCCAAGGGCAGCATTTGATAGTACAAACTGGGCATTTCCTCCCTCTTTTCTCAAGTTTCAATTGAAATCTCTTTTTATCCTATTGGCAAGTCTCCGAGAAAACATACTGTTCTCAGGCCCTGTGAGATAAACTCTATTCCTTGCCAGAGCTTGTCATTTTGGTATCATAAGCCATGATTTGAAAAAATAAAATAAAACCCCAAAACCCATCATACCCTTTTCTTTGACACCGTCTCTCTAGCCAGCTGTTCACATCTCCTAACTTCTAGTTGATTCTAAAGTCATGACTTTTAACTGGAAAAAGAAATGAAAAACTCACCTCTAGCCTTAAGCCATTTTATTTCTAGCCTAATAATTTGTAGAAATGACAGATGCTTTTCCCATTTTTAGTTGAATAATTTGATCTTATATCATTCATATATGGTACAGATCTCTGTTGTAATGATAATTCAATCAAAGAAATTATAACATGAATATATTAGAAGCATTGCACACAGTGAATGATTATGAAGTGTAGATTCCAGATGGGTAAACGCTGAGGCTGGGGTATGCTGATATGTGGAGATAGTCAAATCCAATCCCTAGTCAAATCTAGTCTAGTTCTCTTTTTTGTAATGTCATAGATGTCTCCTTGACAGGTAATTTTAAACTGTATTGATAATTGGGCTTAGACATTAACAAATACATTTGGTGGATATGAGGGAGTAGCGCCCATGAAGGCTAGACTGTAGGTGGGTGAGATGGACGAATGAACCTCTATGGTGGAAAAAGCCACCCGAACAGAGAAAGTTATTGGGCATAGTGGATCAGACTAAGTAAGTAGGCTTGAATGTGGGAAGGGAGCAGTGGGTTGTCATAAAGCATTAGGTAAATCAGAAATTGTTAGCTCAGCTTTCTCGGAGGCACACCCAGGGAAAAAGGGGACTCTATGATAATACTAGAATAACTCTGTCATTGTGGGGCATAAAAATTCTGTGGGAGTTTATGAGGGGGAATTTGTTTGCCTCTTGGATGGATTTGTTAGCATCTGAAATCCAGGGATAACAGTGATGAAAAGGAGCTACAAATAGCAACAGAAAAAATCTTTATTAATGCCATCTTGTGAACAGATAGTTCCACTGCCATTAAAGCTGTAAGGAAAGCAATGATGGACAATATTTGAGATGTTTGGGAAGAAGAGCTCCCAGAACAGAAGAACAGCAGAAGTTGCAATGTTTTAAAATGCACTTGGGATTTGTTTCAATCAGGTATGGTAAGATGACAGAAACATGATTAGGTCATGATGGTGGAACCCTCATGAATGGGATTAGTTCCCTTATAAGAAGAGACCTCAGAGATCTCCCTTACCCCTTTCACTTTGTGAGTATAGTGAGAAGACAGCCACCTATGAATTGGGAAGTGGGTTCTTGCCAGACACTGAATCTAACGGATCCTTTGTCTTAGATGCCCAGCCTCTAGAACTATGAAAAATAAATTTCTGCTTCTTATAAGCCATCCAATCTATGGTATTTTGTTATAGCTGCTTGAATGGACTAAGACTAGCCATATTGAATATTAAAATATATTATAAAACCTGTATAGTTAAAATGGCATGATTTTGGTTCATGAACAGATAAAAAGTGAAGGGTACAGAATCAAAATTCTAGAAATAGACAAAATGCACTTGAAATCTTTATATATAATGTAGCATCACAAATAAATTGGGAAAATGTAGACATTTTAATACAAGATGTCGGGACACTTAGGTAGCCATTTGAAAAAGACAGATTTGTTACTCACATCATACATTATGATAAAGTTCCAAATGACACAGTGATATACATGTAAGAGAAAAAGAAAAAGAAATCATATATATGACCAAAAGATAACATAAGCAAATGCCTTCATAACTTGAGAGTCAGAAGATTTGGAAAAGCTTTTTAAGTATAATTAGCAGAACTACATCCTTTCTGGAGGATCTATGGGGGAATCTCTTCCATGTATTTTTCCAGCTTTTAGAAGTTGGCTGCAATGAACCAAGGTTTGTTGCTGTATCGCTCTGACCTCCACTTCCAACTTCACATCTTTTCCTCTGACTGACTTTCCCACTTCCCTTTTATAAGGACCTTTGTGATTAAATTGGATGATCTCCCCGTCTCAGGATCTTTAACTTAATCATATCTGCAAAATCTTTTTTGCCATGCAAAGTAACATATTGACAAGATTCTGAGAATTAGGACATCGACTTCTTTGGAAGTCCGTTATTCTGCCTATTACAGTCTTCCTTTGAGTCCCCAAAGAT
Organism: Equus quagga; assembly: GCF_021613505.1. Lineage (NCBI taxonomy): Eukaryota > Metazoa > Chordata > Mammalia > Perissodactyla > Equidae > Equus > Equus quagga. The sequence continues at coordinate 23,913,430 of NC_060275.1, read as the reverse complement.
TCACATGCATCCCGTATGTCAATACATTCATCCCATTCCAAGATCACCGAAAGTCTCAACTCGTTATAGTATCAACTCAAAGGGCATACTTTCTTCTAAATCTCATCATCTTAAGGTCCCAAATCTAATAATCTAAATTATCTAAATCGGAAAAGGATGAGACTCTGGGTATGATCTTTACTAGGGAAAAATTCCTCTCTGTCTGTGGACTTGTAAAACTAGAAAACAAGTTATCTGCTTCCAAAATACAATGATGGAGCAGACATAGGATAGCAGTTTTAGACTTTCTCTTTAAACAGGAAGAAAATGGGAGGTAAAAAGGGAGTCATCAGTCCCCAGGAATTTTGAAATCCAACAAGGAAAACTCCATTAGGTTTGAAGATCTAGGAATAATTCCCTGTGGCTTAAGGCTCTGGCCTCTGGTCTCAAGGTCCCACCTTAGAGTCATTCTTCCTTTTGCATGAAGGGTAGCACATAGTTTCAGGTAAGTAGTATTATCAGCCTGTTTCCTGCATGTAGGGATTCTGACAGGGGATTTAACATTTTTATTATGTGTTCCCTTTTGATTCAAGCTGGTAGTGTTTCTCTTGGTAGGAAATGCTCAAGAACCTTCTAGGTCTCCCATGTATGTCATGCAGATTCACTCCGTTAGATGAGAGGCTCCTCTATAGTGTATTTTGGATAATCCCGTCTCTATCCCGGCTTCTGCTGAATTGACTGACGGGATCTGTGCGTGGCAAGCCTAACTAGGTGTACGTTCAATAATATGGATGGATCTCAAATGCTTTATGGTAAGTGAGAGAAGCAGGATTCATTCATATGACATTTTGAAAAAGGGAAAACTACAGGAACGGAAGGCAGATCAGTGGTTGCCAAAGATTTCTGGGCAGCAGAAGATTTGGCTGAAAAAGGTAGCACGATTGGGGGAGGTGCTGATAGAACTGTTCTGCATCTTGATTATTTTGGTGCTTATACAGCTCTATGCATTTGTCAAAAAGCTCAGAACTGAATATCAGAAAGAGTAAAATTTACTGTATATAAATGAAAAATAAGTAACATAAATATTTTAAAAAAGCACAAGTGGAAGGAGGGGAATTTAGAGTTCATATTCGATGGCTTCACTTTTGTATAAAAGTTCTAGAAAGAGAGAAAGTAAATATAAGAGGAAAATAAGCTATTTATCTTAAGAACACGTAATTTGTAACAATCCCTTCTCTCTCTACCTGGTTCATGCTTTCCAGGAAGGGCATATCCTATAGAGAGAATATGGCACTCATGTTTGAAGTTTTCTGCAATGAGCTCAGCTTCAAGGCTGAACCACCATTTTTTCAGCTTTAAAAAAGAATTCAGCGAAGCTAGGGTTAAAATCTCCATTTGAAATGTAGAGCATTTGTTAACCTTTAATTCATTAATGATAGAATAATTTCGATACTATCCTATAAGTTACTTGAGGCTAAGATTTAGTTCTTTGATTTTCTGTAAGTTCCTATACACAATCCCTTGCTAATACTGCAGACCCCCAATATATCTATACTGACTGAATACATCTGTCCAAAACATTCTCTCTTAGAAATGCAAATATCCTACAGATTTTGAAAATTTTCATTTTTTTCTCCCTCCTGTTTTATATTTCATATGTTTTCTACAATAAGCATGAATTACTTTTATAATTAGAAAAAAGCAATAAAAGTTATTTTGCAAATGCAAACCCATCTGGGAGGGTTGTTTCAACCTTATTGCTTTTCTTGAAACAATTGAGTTCAGTTGCAGAGAGGGAGGAAATTTCGATTTGCGAAGGGTTCAATAAGTCATTTGAGCACAAGGATTACTTCTAAGATGGGGCTTATAGCAGGTGGAGAGCTCCAGAGGTTTGATGAGAGGTAAGACAGAGATGTAGAAAGGGAGGTGGAAGGAAGGGGTCCATAATGAACTTTTATGCTTTCAAAACATGTTTCGTGGCACCACCACATTAATAATAAATGGGAGGGAATAATTTTGCCTTTTCTGCTCCCTCCAGACTGATTTGATTCTGTACCTTGGGAGTGGGGATCCCGGAAACCTAATATTTGCTCGAACCATGTTTTCCAGCCCAAAATCCAGAAGCTAAGGTCAGTTGGTGACAAAATTCTTCAGGTTAGCAGAGAAATAAGAAAAATAAGAAGAATGTAGATATTTTTTCATGGAACTGCTTACTCACTTTTTAAAAATTTTGGGGGGCTGGCCCAGTGGCGCAGGGGTTAAGTTCGCATGTTCCACTCCAGTGACCAGGGGCTTGCTGATTCGGATCCTGGATGTGGACCTATGCACCACTTGTCAAGCCATGCTGTGTTAGGCATCCCACATATAAAATAGAGGAAGGTGGGCACAGATGTTAGCTCAAGGCCAGTCTTCCTCAGCAAAAAAGAGGAGGATTGGTGGCAGATGTTAGTTCAGGGTTAATCTTCCTCAAAAAAAAAAAAAAAAAAAAGGAAAAAAATTTTGATACGACCTGCTCTCTAATTTTGTTGTGGAAGTATTCTTTAGAATATAATGATAATGATAGATCTCAGTTAATCTTTGAAGACTTTTCTGGTCCTCAAAATTCAAAATCTGGGCTTTGCAGCATTAGACTATAAAGTCCATGATGGTAGGGAGCATGTCTTTGTCTTCATCCCCTCAGCCCTGCAACCCTGAGCCTACTACTGTGTCTGTCACATAAAAGGTTGCACGTAAGTATCTGTTGACTCTCTGACTATGGTAATTCAGCTATAGCAGGATTGTTTATATCTGTGAATTATATTGGGATTTAATCCCTTTGAATAACTCTTCAGGTAGTGCATTTCAAGTTGACAGAAAGTTCCTAAACAATATGTTCATATGTTGCAGACTTCAAATACAGTTCTTTTATGTCCCAGTTGGTATAATTCTGACACTGTATTTCTCAAAGATATATTTCTTAGTTTGTTAACTTATGCATTGTCTGACACCTTCCAACAAATGTAAGTTTCTCTGTGTCTGGTACAGAACCTGGCACATGGCAAATGTCTGAACACTTTTTGTTGAATGAATGAATGTTCCGCTTCTCTGCCATCTGCACAGTGGCAATCTCTCAGTTGTATTACATCCTGTGGTGGCAGGCACATCTGGCATTGAGTAATCATATTTCTAGCCTTCTCTCTCATCATTCTCCCTACGTACCATTTGCTACTGTGACACAAAACCCTCAGAGATGATGTCTGGGCTGAGTGTTAAAAGATAAGTCAAAATTTTCCTGGTGTGAGTGTTGAGGGGTTGGAGAATGGAGTAGATCAAATAGAACAAAATAGAGTTCCAGGTTCTGTTTGCCAAATGGTTCTCTCTGTCTGGAAATAATTTCACTTTTCCAGGACACCCCCTAGAGAAAAATTACTGAGTGTGATTTCTCATTTTCTGTTGGTTTCTTCAATGGTCTAAAACTTTTAGAAGTCTCAGACCACCTCTTATGTACCTTTGGTTCTCTAGAATCTTGCTCGAGAAGCAGTCAATGAATATTAATTGAATAAAAGTTCGTATGTAAGGTTCTCTAATAACAACAGTAAAATATTTTGGTTGCACTTTACAGTTTGAAAACCCCGTTGTCAGATTCATGAAAACTGTGAGATAAGTAGCGGGAGTATTTATCCTCATTTCAGTGGTTAAAAAAAAAAAAAAACTCAAAACAACTGAGTGTTGTGGACTGAATGTTTGTGTCCCCTCACAAATTCACATTTTGAAGCCCTAACCCTCAATGTGATGCTATTAGGAGGTGAGGCCTTTGGGAGGTAATTAGGTTTAGATGAGGTCATGAGGGTGGAGCACACATAATGGAATTGGGGCCCTTATAAGAAGAGAAAGAGACTAGAGTTTCCTCCCTCCACCATGTGTGGATACAATGAGAAGGCAGTCATCTACAAGCCAGGAAGAGGGCCCTCACCAAGAACTGCGTCTGCCAGTGCCTTGATCTTGGACATCCAGCCTCCAGAACTGTGAGAAATAAGCATTTGTTGTTTAAAGCACATGGTCTATGGTATTTTGATATAGCAGCCTGAACTGACTAAGACACTGAGGTTCAAAGCATAAAGCATAGTCCAGGGTCATATTGTTGAAGTGTGGTTGTCAGCACTTGAATCTCGGTCTCCTGATCTCAAGCCCTGTGCTCTTGGTATCCACTCACTCAGTAATTAATTATTTTGTTCATTCCTTCAACAAGTATTTATTTAATGTCATATTCCTCTGACTTCTTAAATTTCCAAGCACCAGATAGAGTGCATCGAGACAGGTTAACGAATGTAGTTCTCAGAAGAGGAGAGCAGTAATGGTGTTTGCGGAGACCTCGAGCTGGATGGAAAAGAACAGGCTGAAAAGAGAACATTGTTAACAGCATAATTCAAAGTTCATGAGTAGAGAAGATTTAGTCACAGGGAAGTCATTTCAGGGAAAGAACAAGGTAAAAACCAAGAGAAATAAATCCAATGCACAGTCTAGATACAATTCTCAAGGTGACTGCTGAGGCAGGGGCAGGGCTCAAGATAAGTGTCTGGAGCATCTGGGGGACAGAGCTGGTTGAGAGCTATGGGGATGAGAAGACATACATTCTCAGAGGGCCAGAGATATTTTGGATGCTGTTGCTGATGAAGTTCTGATAAAGCTTTCCCCTGGACGTATTTAGATATGCCACTGATCTGGGATAAATTGTGTTTATTTTTACCCTAAGTCTGAGAAGTAAATAAATTTAGTTTGTGAAATTTCTTATCACTCTGCTTTCCCAGAATTACATACCAATAATGACAGACAAGATTTAGATTTAATGAGTCAGGTCAGTGGACCTAAATGCAGATTATTGAACAGCTCTGCCATATTGTAAATTCAACACAGATTCAGAGTACCCTACCCTGATGATCTTGTGCTAAGATAATTATTGTCATTTAGGACAATTATTCCCCTAATACATAATATATTCTACTCTAAGAGTTGGCTGTAAAATTCACTTTTTAGAACATATTAAATAAAAACTCTATTCTTGCTTTTGCTTGAGTTTGAGGGAAGAAACTAATAACCATGAGACAAATGCCAGCATTGTGAGACCAAATTAAGTTATATGTCACCAAAAGAGAAATCTCTTCTCTCTTTTCCTTTTTCTCTTCAGCTAAAATCTGTGCAAATCTGTTTTTGTAGCTTCCATTCCATTTGATGTCTGTAATTCTGCCATAAACCATTTGTCTGCTCTCAAACTTTACACTCCATTTTTCTTTACTTGGGAGTGGGGTCTGTTAATAACAGAATGGCTTACTGGGATCCCCAGACAATATGTAATCAAGATGCATGCTTGGACTTCCACAATTTTTACTGCTCTGTAAAGACACGTATTTCCTCTGATGAGTCAAAATCATGACCCAATAATTGAAGCCCGAGGGCAGAATGTAATTAATGCCTCAGTGTCAAGCATGGGCAAAGAGTGATGTTACATGGTATAAGCATCCCATGACACATCAGAGAGGTGAGAAAGGACCAATTGCCGTTAAAAAAATCTAATCTCCTCAGAACTACTCAAATTGCTATGATTAGAGATGTTTCCCTTTTCAAAGACTGCATAGAATCTGTGATGGAAAATGAACATTTTTAGAAGTCCCTAACTTTCTGGAAGGTAAAGATTGCTAAGTTCCAATCTGATACCTTTGTCATTTCCACCCTCTCCATATTCCTGTTCAAATGCATTTCCTTATTGATGGAAAGTCTTCTGCCCTTGCTTCTTAGTATTTGTTTGGTTGATGTGGGATTGAAATTTCCATGACGGTTATCTAACCCTGCATAGATCCTTTACCCTTGTGTAAGAGAAACTTTTAAAGCAGCAACTCTCCAGGTTTACTCATCCTTTCAACCCCTGAGAATCCATCCCAGTGAATATTAGTAACGGGAATGTATCATAATGATTAGGCTTGTTTAGGTAAGAAGAAGCAGTGAGAACCACACTGCTTCAAACATGAAGGAGGAAGCAGAGTTATGATGGGAGAATCCTGAGAAAGACTTGGTACAATGGGAGTCAGAAAAGTGAAACAAATGAAAGGAGACATTCAAGTCTTCGTGAAAGCCTGCTGAAAGCATACCCTTTGAAGAGACTGTAAATCACCAGTAGCAGGGGAGTTGGGCAGAATGGTAGAGAATGACTATGGGGCAAGATCAAGGTCTTTTTTGTCTTTTTAGTAATTATATAGCAGTTGGAATGAAGAAAGCAGGGAAGGGTCTCAGATCATGATGAGCTGTGTGGCTTGACCAGGTAAGCTCACCCGTCTAGTGCTCAGTTTCCTCCTCCATAAAGTGAGTGAAGCAGATGACATCTGAGGAACTAACACACTGAAGTTTTATTGCCTACCGTTCTGTGGGCACACTGGCTTTTCATACATGTAATTTTCTTTTTTTTTTTTCTGCTCCATGTGCTAAGGAAAATGGAAGTTAACCTCCAGGGAAAACTTGAATGGCTGTTTTAGAGCCTAAAGGACCATATGTTCAACGTGATTCAAAGGAATAAGCATTTATTGAGTGTCTACTATGCATTTAGATGGTAATATATTAAGAACTCCAATAGGATTCAGAAGAAAAAGTACAGCCCAATCTTTTTTTGATAAAGAACTAACAATCTAATTGTGATAAAAAAGAATAGTTAAACAAGAGTATAAGGGTCTAATAAGATTCTGAACTAAATGTAATCAAACTAAATTAGATTATTCAATAGAATATTTTTTTAGAGGTTTATTGGGCATAGGTTAGTAGTAAAGGAGTTTCTGGTCCACCATTTAGTAAGTCAAGAGTGCCAGAGTTTTAAATCACAGGTTGTAGGAAGTCATGCCAGGGGAGGGCAAGAATGGGTTTGCCACTGTGCGTTGAAATGCTTGTGAATACAGCAACAGAGCTTTATTTAATTGGTAAAATCCACTTTAACTTTCTCCTTTGATTTGTTCTCAACTCTGTGTCTGCCTCCTCCACCTCAGCCCCCAGTGAGGACATCTGTTAGAAGTTCTGCATTGAAGACATACACCAGCAACTTGAGAACATAAGTTTCATCATTTGGCCTCAGAAATATTCATCCAATTAAGGGCTCAAATTGTTCACACTGTTGCTTACATGTTATTTATAGGATTGGCATTATTTGCAGTATGCAGAGAAGAGAATGAGGTTGAATATTTAGAGATTGGCTTATTTTTCTTAGAATTGCTATTAAATTAGTGCTTTAATTAATGTCAGATATGCACCAGGTTTTCCTTGTGGAAAAAAAATAAGTGAGAATCTTTTTCAGAATGTAATTGGGGAAATCCTCAAGTCACATGCTTAGACTAGAGCCTGGTTCTTTGAAAATAAACCAAAGAGAATATGAAATTCTCTTTCTTCCTAAGTTACAAAGAATTTATCAGGTATGCTTGTATGCGAGAGGGGTGGTGAATGGGTGCTAGTAGGATGACCTACTTTTGACACTGTCCTGAAAAGTAAGATTGCCCTATGTCATGTACTAAAAATACCAGTGGGTTTGCAGAACACTCAAGAATTAAGAAAGGCTTTGGGGACTGGTTATTCATGTGTCCCTTGAGAAGTAGACTATTCTGTGTTGAACTAGAAGAAGCCACAGAGAAGGATTTCATAGAGGAACATTGTAGATAAGAGAGACAGTAACTTCATAAAGAGCAGTGTAACAGACACTGAAACTGTTCAAATAAAATAGAGACCAGGCTTGAAAATTCCCTAAGCAGACAAAACCCTTTAAGCCACATAAGCAAAACTAAATCAAGGTTATTCTATGAACATAAGCAAAACTTAGATTATTTCTTATAAATGTCTCTGATAATCATAAAAGGAACTTATGTCATCTTCCTAAAATGATATCAAATAATCACTTTTAACCAATCCCCTACCATCTGGAAACCCCCATCGTAATAACCAATTATGATAAATGTTAAACAACCTCCTGATTTCACTTTATAAGCCATTCTGTAAGGTCATGCCTCTGAGCATCAGATCAGTTTTTGATCTGAAGACTCCCAGCTCACAAAGTATTCTCTAGTGGACAAGAAATTCTTACTAAATACTATTTTACTGGTGTGGTTTTAATTTTTACTCTTTCTGGATTTTTGACAACACACACCCACTTTCTTTCTCTTCAAATTTAGCTGCCCCTACCTGCCACCCTTAGCAGGGCAGTCCTACATAAATTTCTTTTGCACAGGAGATTTTTTTCAATTTATAGACATATGGAAGAAAATGTCTGTAAGTTGGACTAAGCCATTGCAATTTACTTTCTCCAAAATTTTGACTAAGAGACAAAGAAAAAGTAGTCAGTAATTCCTTGAATTGAAAGAAGAATTATAGTCAAGGCTGCAATCAGTACCCCTCCATGTGAGATATATGTCAGCCTAAATTGTGAGGGAGCAGGGAATATGGAAGTAGATGATTTGTGTCTACCTAGAGGGGAGCCTCACGGGTCTTGAGGGGGACAAGAACTGGTCAATAACAAAGAGCAAGAGTAGAGATAGAAGGTGACACCTGACTCAGTTTCTAACTTTCTGGTCCCCAATTTCACGTTCCATCAAGTCTGGCTATGTTTAAATTTGGGGTGATACTATCAATCATTATAATAACGACTATTATAATCATTATTGATACCGACCCTGGTATCAGTTTCCCCACATTAAACCCAGCATATATGGGGTTAAAAGCAAAACACCCATTCCCTGCTTGCTCTCTGGCTTCCTGGCTCCAGAATCCACTATTCTCCATGGAGACAGACACCATCAAGGACAAGCACCTGGACTATCTCCTCCCGCAAAGAGATACGGGCTGGTGGGAAAGCTGCTGACCAGCAAGGTCATGAGCTCCCTCCTGTCTGCAAGTAGTCTCAAGGCCAAAGACAGGCTGGTGGGAAAGCTCCAACCAGCAAGGTCATATGCTCCCCCTCCCCTACCTAAAGCCCCAAATAAAAACCCTTCCTTTTAGCTTTTCGGGGAGTTTGGGATTTGAGTGTTAGCTGCCCTCTCTCCTTGCTCAGCGCTGTGCAAAAATAAAGTTCCTACTTTCTTCCACCACATCCGGTGTCAGAGATTGGCTTGCTGTGCAACGGGTGAGTGAACTCACTTCAGGTTCGGTAACATTATAATCTCATGACTTTGCCTTTGCTAGTTTGAGTGGTCCTAACAATCTGACCACATGCTTAGAGAAGGACACAATGAATTAAGAACAGAATTTGAACTTAAAACTTAATTAACCAAGACCTGATATCCTCTAGGCCAATGTTTTACTCATTGAACATCATTGCCAATTGTCTATAGGCTAATTTCCTTTTATCCAAGATTTTTTGGTTGTTTTATAGCCGTTAGTAAGTTCACTTTTTCCATGAGAATTAAAAATCTCAAAAAGCGTTAATAGAAAAATCTCATAGGGGTATAAATGGTATATTAGAGGATAGAGTTCAGACACCCATTTCCTCAAACAATAAGCTAATTTTTAGAAGTTTAGTCTTCTTATGAACATTACTATATTCCCTTACTCTACTGGACTGCTTCATGCATTTTTTTTTGTTTGTTTTGTTTTTTGTTTTTTTGTTTTTTTTGGAGGAAGATTAGTCCTCAGCTAACTACTGCCAGTCCTCCTCTTTTTGCTGAGGAAGTCTGGCTCTGAGCTAACATCCGTGCCCATCTTCCTCTAGTTTATACATGGGACGCCTACTACAGCATGGCTGCCAAGCAGTGCCATGTCCGCACCGGGGATCCGAACCAGCGAACCCCGGGCTGCCGAGAAGTGGAACGTGCGAACTTAACCGCTGCGCCACTGGGCCGGCCCCGCTTCATGCATTTTTTATCTTCATAAAATTTATCTAAACCTCTTAAATTATGACATTCATTTTTCTTTGGAAACTTACACTACTGAGTAAACAAAGCAGGTCACAAAGCAGTCTGTATAGTATGTTCCCAAATGTCTTTTATAATTACATAATTGCCTTTACTGGTGCTCTTGTTTTTGTGTGTGCATTCAAATTACTACCTAGAGGCACTTACTTTCAGCCTGAAAAACTTCCTTCAGTATTTCTTATAAGGCAGATCTGCTAGGAAATCTCTCAGTTTTTGTGTATTGGTGTATGCCTTTATTTCACCTTCATTTTTGAAGATAGTTTTGCTAGATATAAGATTCTTGGATGACAAGTGTTTTTTTTTATTATTATCTCAGCACTTAAGTTGTCATCCCACTGCCTCTGGCCACCATTGTTTCCAATAAGAAGTCAGTTGCTAATGTTGTTGGGGATCCTTTGTCTATGACAAGTTGTTTTCCCTTGCTGCTTTCAAGATTTTCTTTTTGGCTTTTGACATTTTAACTATTATGTGTACAGCATGGATCTTTTCACATTTTATCTACTTGGAGTTGGTTGAGCTTTTCAATGTATAGATTAATGTTTTTCAGATGGGAAGTTTTTAGTCATTATTTCTTTGAGTATTTTTTCTGATCTTTTCTCTCTATCATTATCTGCTACTCCTTATACTTGTATGTTGGTGCACACAGTGGTGTCCCACATTTCTCTAAGGCTCTATTTCTTTCTTCATTGTTTTTTTTCCCTCTGTTCTTCAGATTGCATAATCTCTATCAATCTATCTTCAAGTTCTCTGATTCTTTCTTCTTCTAGTTCAAATCTACTGTTTCACCTTTAGTAACTATTTTCATTTAGTCAATGTACTTTCCATCTCCACAATTTCCACTTAGGTCTTTTTTAAATAATTCTTCTCTCTTTAGTGATTTTCTCTATTCAGTAAGAAACTGTCATCATTTATTTCTCTAAACAGTTTTCATTAAACATATTTGTTGCAGCTGCTTTGAAGTCTTTGCTAAATCCATCATCTGAGTCCATTTAAAGTCTGTTTCCATTGCCTGGCTTTTCTCTATATATGCATAACAGTTTTGTATTTCTCTTCATGTCTGGTAATTTTTTTCAAACATGCACATTTTAGGCAATATGTTGTAGCAACCTTAAGATCCCGATGCCTCCCACCTTGGGCTTTTTGTTTTTGTTTGCTTGTCTATTTGTTTAATGAACTGAATGGAGCATTTTAGTGAAGTCTATTTCCCCCACACACAGTGCGAAGCCTCTGATGTTGCTCTTCTGAGGACTCAGCCTTGGGGTTTCTCACAGTCACTCTGGGACAGTGGTTTTTAGCAGGACTGTCTTTGTCTCTTTCCCTCATATTTCTCTTAATCTATTTGTCTTGCTTGGTAAGACACACAGCTGTTAAGTTCCACCAATTTCTGACTGATCACTCTATTGTTTTCAACAGTGTTCTGGGGCATAAATAGCTCCACAGTCTTATCCAGCTAAATTCAGGAAAGGTTTTTGAGACTAGTCTTTGAGATTTGTTTTGAACCCAGAAGGTCTCTTCTTAGTTGATTCTTTTTCTCTGATTCTCTTTGGTAAACTGGTCTATGGTTTAGATTGTTGCTCTCCTGAAGCTATCAACTTCTTAATTGCATACTACTGAATGTACTTTTTTTTTTTTTTGAAAACACCCTTAAACTTGAACTTCCCATGCTCTTTTTCAAATAATGTCAGGCATTTTTTGGGAGGTATTCAAGTTTCTTTGTTCTTTTGGTCTTCTTCTCCCCTTAATCAAATTCTCTCAGTTACTCCTCAGATTGAGATTGGGATAATGGCCTGTTTCTTAAGACACCCATGCTTTAAAACAAGAGTGCTAGGGGGGTCAGTAGCTTCTAATATTTTTGGCTTACCTCTCTTGGATGAGCTAGGATGAAGGAAATTGGGACTTCAATATTCTTTGCTTTCTGCACCTGTGGTAAATGTTCTGCTCTGTGAATGGTGCATAGGTGGAAGAAGGAGCCCCTGACATCTCAGACACATTGACCAGGAACTTAGCCTCTGAAACTTGGAACTAGAAAGAGAGTGGTGAGAAATGCTAACTACCTGCCTCTCCTGGTGAAATACTGTATCCCTTGACTGAGAGCTGAAGGATGACGAAGCCCTACCTTCTTGGCCACACTCGTTCAGTCATGCTGAGCTGATTGGGAAGAGAGAGTGGGCTGTGGCACATGTGTCACAGACTCTAGCTATTCTTCGTTAGATTTCATAGATTTTTGTGAATAAATGTTTTTTTACTTGTTATGTTTATTTACAATTCACTTGTCCTAATTAAATTAGAACAACTTCAAGAGACTTTAAATGGTTGCTTTTTAAAATAATTTTCACCAGTTATGTTTGTTTTTCTAGAAAGTAGGGTCACAGAGCTCCTCACACTGCCATTCTAGAAGTGGAACTCAAATGAGTACATTCTTAATACTTCATAATTTGACAAAATTTTCTGTAATTTCTCTCATGACTGTGTATTACTTGCATTATCAGATACAATAAAGAAAAACAGGACAAGTATTTAATGAAAAAAGTTACATTTTTTTTAAAAATAGGGGAAAGTATTGTTTAATATATTTTCAGAGGATATTTCTTTAATGACTAAAAAAAGAATCATTTATATTTGGAATTTCATGTAAACAGATGCTTCCAATCAGCTTGAAGACACTTGAAAAGAGTTGATTCTCTTATATATTCTAAATTTCCTTTTGTAATCAATTCTTATACCAAGACTTTGTAGCTTTCAGACATGCCTCTGTCTAAAGTATAATTCTTCTCCCCATTATCTCTTGGCTGAGAATTCTTGAGGTCTCCATAGTATTATTGCTCATCTCTGGACTCCAGGGTATTCATGATTATTTACTTGAAATAAAATTAATTCAGAATTGATGTGTGTCAAAAACTGTGAAACATCTGAGATTTTACCCTATTTATAAGCTAATAAGTTAGCATGAGACAGTTTCATGGATGCTGGCAGAAGACACAAGATTCTTGGGTGAAAGAGAAAGGACAATTTATTGCTGACAGCAATAGCCATAGCCACAGCCACATTATCACCATTTTGCTTTGGTTCCCTGAGCCCCAGTTCTAACAGAGCAATACCATAAAGGTCAAGGGACTTTTGCATACACAGTAGATTGCATTATAGGAGAGGAATTCCAAATTTAGGAAACCCAAATCTTTTATAATGGACAATAAACCTGCCTGAACTTTGCATCAGAGAGAGACATTATATTTATTATACTGAACAGTAAATAAACCTGCCTTTTGCTCCAGAGGGAAACACTATTTTTATCTTCCAAGGTTGTTCGCTATATATTTATCCTTGAAAAGATAGGCCAGAACAAATCTAGCCAGTAGTGCTTGCACATGTAGCAAGTACATAAACGTGAGAGACCCATGGAAAATTGTCTCCCAACAGTGTGAATCACTTAGGTTCAAGATTTTTGCAATAAAAACCTAGTCGAAAAGCAATACCTGAAAATGGGAACTTCATTGGAAATGGAGTATTTCACATAGGTGACATTTTCAGATAACTGAAGCTTATTCTTGCAGGTACCAAAATTTGAAAGATATATACTTGTGATGGAAACATTCTAAAAATATGTAACAAATTATTGTGTCATCTTAGATAGTAGAAACACTATGGACATTTATTAGTGTCCAGGTACAAAATAATAGTTATTATCTGTTCTATAAGAACAGGATCTATAAGAAATAGTTCTATTACTCTTATAAACTGTGATTTAGGGAGCTCTGACTGGTACTTGCATAAAAGGCTCCCCCAAAACAAATATGACAACTCTCTAGAGTAGGAATTGGCTACCCAACTAGTCAAACTCAGTTGGTTAAAACCTCAGAACTAATAGTTATTTAGAAACAATTATTTAAAAATTAAGCTCAAGACACTACTTCTAAGAGTGAAAGAATTCTAGAATCTTATACTCTGTCCATGGAGTGGTGAAAAATGCCTTTACAATATATTAGCCAATCTATATCTTAAATATCACTCATTTTAATTAATGAAAACCTGTTACTAACACCCATTAAGTAAAACCCACTAATTTCGCCAATGAAAATCCATTTCTAACATTTGATAATGTTAAATGCTAAATAACAAAACATCCAATGTGGATCAAAATAGTTTAAAATGCTTGTAGTGGCTGGGACTTTTCACATTAAATGCTGCACAGTATATTCTTGATGAGGGCAAAAGACTGTCCTTAGAATGTAGAGTAATATTCACCAACCTATGAATACTCACTGTTGGCGCTGGCATACAGTGTAAGCTATAGGCCTTGTAATAGGAGTTACTGTTCATTCCATTTTACAGCTGAGGAAACGGAAGTACAGAGAGGTTATGGAACTTGTCCCAGATCACAAATACAGGAAATGGCAGACCTAGTTCAGAGTCAGCATCCGCTTCTGGTCTGTGCTATAATTCACTCCTGGGTTCTACTGCATCTTTAACTTTTCCCCATATTCTGTTTCTACCAAGAGTCAATTTCCATTATGTACTTCTTTTATGGGTCTCTTTTTCCTGCTCCTACTAGTTAGCAAGTTAAAATTTTCTAGAAGCTGAAAATTCAGATATATGATTTCTTTGAGCTTTTTGTTTTTAAGTAGTAGTCAGTAGGACTGAATGAAAGAGCATGGCCTAGGTTTCTTACTGGGACCTTATGAAAGCTGCTTCCAGGATTCATAAGGGCTGTGGAAATGTGTCCCCTCCATAAGTGGTTTGTGACTGTGTTTAATTTTAAGGTTAACAAAGAGGGGAATGGGAGCAGGTGATGACTGGGTTGCGCTTGATGACTCCAGCTCCATTCAGGGGCACGTTTCTGTGGTGACCGGCTGGTATTGTGTAAGGATGATTATTAATTCCAACTATCAGCAGGCCCTGAGCCAGATTAATCTCCATATGGCAGAGAGACACAAGAGATCCGAGTGTAACCGTCGATATACACAGGTCCCAACCTTATCTACATGCTGGCACAGAGCGTGTCAGTTTCTAATTCTTCTTTGGGAATATATCATTTGATTCATGTGTGAAAGATCAGTGAGGGAGGAGTATAAATCCTACTTTTGTTCAGCCTTCTGGGCAGTTTGAGCCTGCTAATTTCTGCAAGATGCATGATGTATAATGGAACTGCAACCTCTAAGATTTACTACCTCTCCTTGGAGTCAAAATTAAGCAGGCGACCGTTTATTAACATTTCAAAGACTGAGACCCATGTTCTGGTTAGCACTACAAGTTTAGAGAATTTTAATGAGTGAAAAGCCCTTCTAAATCTCTTTACCCAATCTGTTCATTTACAAGCATGTGCAAGCTTAGTGAGTGATGGAAAGTGTGTTTTTAGTTTGTTCCCCTGGTATCCACATGGCTCACTTCTTCACTTCAGTCAGGTTCCTGGTCAAATGTCCTTTATCTTACGGGTATTCCCTGGCCACACTATAACACAGGACCCCTCCCCATCCCATGCCACTCTGTCTCACTTCCTTCCTACCTTCTTTATGTACCTGCAGAGAATTTATCACCACCCAATACATAGTTATATTCTGGCTGTGTGACCCCCTCATTTAGAATTTAAGCTCACTGAGAGCAAGAACTTTATCTCACTCATGGTTATGTCCTTAGAACCTAGAATAGTGCCTGGCACACAGTAGGGATGCCACAGTAGGGATGCAATGAATGTTTGATAAAGGGAAATGAAATAAAATGTTTACAAGTTTCTTCTTCTCCTTCCAGTGGCAGTGGGGAAAATGTAGTTAATATCATTCAACATTCAGAGTAAAGAACTTTAATTTGCACAATGCTCTTGGCAAAGAATATTTTATTTAACTACTGTTGCCCTTGTCCTAGAATGACTCCATGCTGTTGAATTGCAAATATTTCTGCTTTCACTTGGAAAAAGCAGTGAAATTGTGTGGTAGCAACTAAATTTTCTTCTTTTTTTTTTTTAACATGCAATTTGCTATCTATAGAATAACTGGATTATCCTTAATGATAAGACACAAATAATAAGCGTTTTGATTAAGACAAGTTGGAGAAAGGCAAAAAGCTAATAAAAGTAAGGGGAAAGAAATAATGTGGCCTCATCAAATTAAGTAAATTGACTATATAATGAGAAAAAAGTTTAAATTAGTTAGCAGTGGCCCCCACATGAGGCATTAGTGATGTTTATTACCGGAAATCTGCAAAACCTAAATTTAAATTTTTTATTATTTTTCTTCAAAGTATAATTTAGCCAGTAGCCATAAAGATACAGAAAAACTTTCAGGGAAGATGGTCATTATGAAAACTACAGGTAAGATTTGCACAATAACTCTTAGATATTGCGAATGTTACCAAACACTCATATTCTACAAAGTGCTATTTTCCAGAGCCACCAACCTTTATGGAACAATTCCTTTTAAGTTTCCAGTAGAAAAGCAAATTTTTCACTTTGCCAAAATTTGTAGTTAAATTCTGAAATTCAGTAGGAGAAGGGCTCCCAGCATGTTCCACAGTTCGTTTTGCATCCATGTGGGTTGGAGTTCCAAGTGAGGCAAATATTTAGACTGTCCTCCAGCCACAGGAAAGCATACAAGTGTGCCACCCACACTTCCAGAGGCCACTTGTCAAAGGCTATTTCTGCATAGGATTCTCAGTTAGTCATATCTACCCACATTCCTTATGTTTTTCCTCTCACTCTTAAAGGTCTTCCCCATCCCTCATTTCCCTCTCAATCTTTACCCCACTGACAATCCCCACCCTACCTCTCATTTTTAAGGCCCAACTCAGTGTCACCTCTCTTGAGAGACCCTGACTGATATTCCAGCTCATGAGTCTGAAGGCTCACTGGCATATAAAACTATAGTGATGATGATGATAAATATTTATTGGGCTCTTACAATTGCGGGGACTGCAGTTTACTTATATTATCTCATTTAATCTCCTCAATATCCTGTAAGGTAGATACTACCATCATCTACATTTTTGTAAATGAAGATTGGAAGGATTAGTCAATGCCCGAGAGCATGTGCTCTGCGGAGGTGAGGTCTGTAGTCAAATGCAGGGAGTTTGTCTGACATAGAACTTAATTCCCTTCTGCCTTATAGTTATTGTTGTCTCACTTTTGCCTGCCAAACGAGGCAAGAGATTCACTTGATGCTTCTTTGGAACACTGCTTAATGATTTTGATGATCACCAAGTGGACTTCAGTAAATAGTTGCTGATTGTTTGATACTGTGATCTAAGATTATTTCCTTTCAGAGTTCCAGAGAAGAGAGATGACTGTCACATCTGGTTTATTATTTCCCTGCTGTCCTGTACTTGAGCATCTCTCGAGGCAATTTCTTCACTCACAGAAACGAATTCTTTGATTCACCCAAACACAACATAAGGCGGTGCTTTCTCTGGGTAACTTACTGGCAAAGCTAGATAATGCCTGTTTCTTTATCTATTTTCATAGAAACTACTTAAGAGAACTTTGGCCTGCCATGAGACTCATCTATGACAGCCCATTCATTGCTCTGCAATCAATCATAGAATATTTGAGCTCAAAATGACAGAGAGAAAAATCCAACTCACTCTCCCCTTCTTACAGACAAGAAAACTGAGAGTAGTTGGCCAAAGCAGGCACCAGGCTTTCTAGTAATTGGTTCCTGCCTCCTTCCTCTGCACCGTTATTGAGCCACAGCAAAAGCCATGAAGGATACTGAGTGAAGGCTTGTCCACTGACCCCTGGATCTAGAGTCCTATGCAAATGAAATATCAACAAAGTAAGGTAATAGATAACAATCCTTTAAGAGTCCAGAGAGGGCAGAGGGTACTCAATGTGGACTTAGGACGGTCAGGAAAATCTTCTCAGAGGAAGATATAACTGAGTTGGGAATTAAGGGTTGTGAAAGATTTGAAAAGAGGAAAAGACGGGAAAGAGTTCTGGACTGGAGCAGTATAGAAGTGGTAAAGACAAAGCCATGCTTGGGACCTATGAGGAGGTTTGACTGGAGGGAGGACTTCTTGAAAAAGTGAGAAGAAAATTCCCTCTGTCAGAGATCCGTGCATCTAGAGAACAAGCCTAAGTAATTTGGTAAATGGAGGTTATGAAGATTTTTGAGCAGGCAAGTCAGGATAGAGGTGTTTCATGAAAATTTATTTAATTGTGGTTTGCAAGTGGAACTTGAGTGGGAAGAAACTGGAAGCAGGCTGACCAATTTAGAGGCTACTTGAGATGCTTTAGAGCCTGATTACCTCAGAGTTCCCACACGTTATAATGAAATCAGTTATGATCTTATGACTCAGAGAAATTAGATTTAATTTTTGATACAAACCTTTCCTGGTAAATGGAAGAGGGCTTTTTATGGGGTACGTGTATTAGACAAAGAGGTGTTCCACCTAGATTCCCCTTCCAGGAAAGACTTGATGCTCAACTGTGGGGAGTAAGGTCATCAGGTAGTCCCCAGCTCTCAGCTGTTAAGGATCTGTCTCAGTGGCTGGAAGCTGTTCAGGGCATGCCTTCTTGTGACTAAAAAGGCAGAGTATAAGGTCTGGCCATTTCTGACTGGTCATTCTGATGAAGAATACTTGTTCCAGGGGTCCCAGATGGGTGAGTTGCAGCTTTGTAGGACCTGTTAACGTTCAACTTTTCCCTCTCCCATTCAGCTTTTCCTCCCTCCCTTTTATAAATGTTGATCTCTAACAAATATCTTGCTTTGAAACTCCATCATGGAATTCATTTCCAGAGAACCCAAAGTGTGACAAGAGGGAAGGCAAGGACACAGATCAGGAGAAGGCAATCCATAACTGTGTGTCTGTGATACTGAAACATATGCTGATGACACTCTTGCTTTCTGCTTGGGAGGCATTTAAGGTTAACGATCTGATTGAAAAGAGGGTTGGTGAATTTTTTGAATCTACTCTTGCATAGCCCTTATATACAATTAATAAAATAATAATTTCCACATCAAGGAAGTGGTAGTGGGTGACAGGTTATGCTGATGAGTCTATGGAAGTATGTGTGTGTTGGGGAGGGGGGCAGGTATTGAAGCCTTCCCCAACCCCCAATCCATTTCTTGCTACTGTCAAGAACTTCTTTTCCATTCCTTTAAATGATGGCAGCTACTTTTGTTATTATTCCCTGTAGAATAAGGATGGACTGGATAATTATGCTCCACATCTTAGTCTCAATGACTAAAAATGATGGAGATTTAGTTCTCTCATGTAACACATGGTCGTAGCAGGTGTCCTGAGGACTCAGCTCTTGCTTTGCCCATGTTTTGGAACCCTGGATCTGGTTGGATAAACTTATAGTAGTATAGACCTCTTCACCCAATTATTCTCTTTGCTATATGTCATGCTGGTGGCCATGGCAGAGGGAAAAAGAGTTCTGGAAGGTCTCACATTCAAATTAAATGCTTTAGCCTGGAAATGGCACACATGACTTCTACTCACACTTACTAGCCAGAAGTAGTCACACGGATTCACCTAGCTGCTTAGGAAGTGCCAGCCTATCATGAGTCCATAAGAAGAGGGACCTAGAATATTTGGTGAAGACCACAAATAACGAAAATATTTTCATTTTCTCTTTCTTTTTCTTTAATATGCTATTTCTATTATTCTCTGCTTGGCTGCCTGAACTTGAAACCTGCCAGCACCCCCATAGACTCTACAGAGAGTCTTTAGGAATTTCCAGGAATTGAGAATCATTGAGATGAGACTTCCCCCTCTGCCTAAAATAGGGTTCTGTGTGTGTGTGACATTCTTTACAATACACAGTGGAGTTAAAGAAGACTATTTCCCTGTAGAATTAAGTTAAGTATTTGCATAGCAACACAAAATGTGGGGAGGGAGAGAGTTGGGCAGAGAGGAAGACATAATGGAAATCCCATTTTGCTGTTCATTATAATGTCACTCCTACGGCAAAATTACCTTATATCCCTGACAAAGATTAAAGGTTTTACTCCTCCTGGTTATCAGCAACAACTCCTCTCATTAACTGTTCATCTCACCACTTACACAGCCATTTATCCAAATGCATATGTAAAATTAAAAATAAATAAAAGAACTAATCCATAAGGGCACACTAGCATAGGCAGGTAAGAGGATGGGAAAGGAGAAATGATAGGAAAAAATATTAAACCCATATTTCATAAGGCACACGAAAGAGATTTCTCATTAGCTCATCCATCTCATTATCTTCCCAGAAGACATTTCAATATTCCCTTTCACAAAGACAGTTGTTAAAGGTTCAATTTTTTCTTGCTTAAATGTAGGTTCAAATACCTAAAGAAAAATGTATGTTTTCTAGAAATGTTCTTCCTTACCTGTGATGTTGACTCAAGCTAGAGATTAGGAAAGTTTATCCTTCAAAAACCAGTGATCTAAATTCTTTCAACATTGCTGAAGGTAGAACAATACAGAAAATGCCTGAATTGCAATTAGAATGATGCAGGTCAGAGAAATGAAGGAATTTCTCAACTGAAAAGATTACCGCACACTAGAGTTTCTGATACCAATAAAACTACCACGTCTTGTGAGCCTCTGCTTACTGTATTCTAACAATAGGTTGAATAGTTATATACATTATTTCTAATTTTCACAGTGACACTATGATCTAGACGTATATTAATATCCCAACGTTCAATGAAAAAGGCTCAGAAAGTTTGAATAACTAGCCCAAGGCCACACAGAAAAAAAAAAAAAGAAAAGTAGCAGAAACAGGATGCAAACCCAGGTCTGAGAAAAACTCAAGTATTTGCTTAAATGGGTGGAATTTATTCTTTCAGTAGTGATGATGATGATGATAGCAATAATAATAACAACAATAGATAACAGGTTTTGAGCACTAACTACACACGAGCCTCTCCCATAAACACTATAGATATATTAACTCATTTAATATTCAAAAAATCCAAGGAACAGAGTGCTGATGTACCATTTCATAGATGAAGAAATTGATGTGAAACTAAGAGAGGTTAAGATATTAGCGGTGGTTGTTAAAAGATAATTTGGGCAGACTTTGATTAATCTTAACTATAGAGGACATAGCAGGAGGCAAACTCACAGAACTGTAGTTCTCTCTGCCCATTTGTCCTCCTTGCCATCCACTGCCAATACCATGACCCATAGCATGTTGTGAAGAGTGGTGGTTAAGCATATGAACTCTGGAGCCAGGCTGTCTCAGTTCTAATCATAGCTGAACGGCTTTGGGGGAAAGGCCCTGTCTTAGTCTGCTGGGGCTGCCATAATAAATACCACAACGTGGGGCGGGGCTTAAAACAACAGAAATTTGTCTCGTAGTTCAGGAGGCCACAAGTCTGAAATCAAGGTGTTGGCAGGACCATGCTCTCTCTGGAGGTGCAAGGGAAGATTTGTTCTAGGCTTCTGTCCCAGCTTCTGCTGGTTACCCACAATCTTTGGCACTCCTGATCTTGTAGACACGTCACTCCAATCTCCACCTCTATCTTCACATGACGTTTTCTATGTGCCTCTGTTTCTAAATTTTTCTCTTTTAGTTAGGACACCAGTCATATTGGATTTAGGGCCCACCCTAATCAAGTGTGACCTCTTCTTAACTTGATTCCATCTGTCAAGCCCCTATTTCCAAATACAGTCACATTCACAGGTTCTGGGGGGACATGAAGTTTGGACGGTACACTATTCAACCCAGTTCTGTCCCTAAATCGCCTAAGTTATTTTCATGAGTAAAATGGGAATAAAAATTACACCGGTGTCCTAGGTTTATTGTGAGACTTCATATATGTAAAGGAAATTAAGAATAGAGCTCAGCACAGACAAGTGTTATTCAGGTGTTAACTGTTTTAGTTACATGACTAACTTCTACTTGAAAGTTAATAAGATCAGGAATTATGATAGGCCTAGTCCTGTTAAAAATAGGTAAGTGCTTTTTCCCCTGGCCCTTGTATTTTTCTGTAAATTAATAGAGCTGAAGGCTAAAACTGGTGCTTACAGAATTTGGTTTCATTGCGGCAAGGCAGGCTTCGATCCTAATCAATGAATGCAACAACAGAGTAAGATCAATATACAAGTCTTTCTTTACATAGTGACATAAAAACGGCTGGATTTCATTCTATACCTTTTTGGAAGGAGAGTGTTCCCCTTTCCTCTTCGTTAGTTTATTATTTTTCCTCTTTTCTCTGTCAAGGTTTTGCATCTAGCGAGATTTGCGTAGGATATCAAAAGGAACTCTCACTGCGGCCCAAGCATAGGAAATTATCAGACTCAGACAGCCAATAAGTGAATTCAGACAATTGCATCTGCTGCTATGAGTGAAATGAGATTTCACTTCGGGGCTTCCTAGTCACCAGGCCCTGAAACAAATTAAAATAAGATTACCTGACAGTGTAGAGGTTTTGTATGTTTTAAAAATAAATCTTGTGGCCAGCTGCTGATTCTGCTTAGCATTTCTCAATAAGCCCAATGAATGATCTCACTTGATTGAGTCAATGTTTATTTTAAAGCACAGCTCTTGGAACTGGAGAGTGCCTTAGAGTATGCCAGGACCACCCCCTCATTTTACTGTTAAAGGAATACTTATCTACTTGGGTTTGTAATGGGCTGTGGCATGTGGAATGCTTCCTTTCTGCCCTGGCCAACTCTCCCTCGACAACTCCATTCCATTCTTAAAGCTCCTGTTGAGTGGCACTTGAACACGCAGAAGTGATTTTCAAAAGCAAAAGTTTGGTTCCAAAGAAAAAGGAAGAGTCACAGAAAACGAAAACAAAAAAAACCTTCCCATTAGTTACTGTGGGTGGGAACCAGAGAGAGCGAAAGGAAGTCAAACACAGCAGCGCAGTACAGCTTCTGGGCGTTTAAGTAAAGCTAAATCTTGCTGAGCTGCAGTTCTTTTGGGCTCACGTCAATTAAAATTTTCAACCTTAAAAAAATGGTAGTGCAAGTTCTCATTTTGCTCAAGTTGACTTTATTTTCAATATTACTTTTGGCAGCACTTCCACAAATAGTTATAAAGATTAATTTTGCTTTGCTGCATTTGAATTTTTAATGAATGTGTGCTTTTTGAGGATTCCCCTAAACCCTAGGCATACTTGATGGGGGTTTTGATTTGCTCCTGAAGTTCTCACTAACATTTACGTCTACACTAGCCATTCCTGGGGTAAATGAATGAGGCATTCCACTTGGGCTCTGTCTAAAAAGAATTTAGGATGTGTGGTCATGACAAGTAGACTGACAGTAATAGAAAAGATAATAGAGGATAATAGGAAAGAGACTAAATGAAATGTTCTGTCTCATTCCCCTTCTGAGAGCATGTGCTGTCTACCTCCAGATTAGAAAAGTGTGCAGGCTGTGGCAAGAACACTAGCTTTGATTTGAGTTGCCATTTGAGTTGACTTCTGAGGTTACTGCTCGTTTTATCCTTGTCTGTCTTGGGCTCTGGGATATCATTTCCTCACCTGTAAAATGAGGAGCCTGAGCCCAGAGAATTTTCTTTCTTCTTGCTCTGAATTTCAGAGTCTATCCTTCTGTGATATAGATGGCCATCACCCAAACAGTGCGAGGCACCTTGTGAGTCTGCTTCTTTAACTGATCTAAAAACACAAACACTTAAAACAATCACACACAAGCAAGTACACCTTGATGAAGTGGCCCAGGCTGGTGAACCAGGTGTTGTTTGTCTCCCACTAGGGTTTAGTATAAGAAAGGGATTGCTTTGAACTTGGAATCAAAAGATTTGGTCCACCTCCTCACTTTGCTATTTCCTGGGAGAGTCTCCTATTCTCTTTAGGTTTCACTTCTCTTAACTATAAAATGAGAATAGCAATACCTTCTCTACTCACTGTTTAGAGTTTTTGTGATGAGCCAGTGAGATTTGTACTTGAAAATCATTTGCAAACCACAGTGTTCTAAGCTGTACCTTCTGCCCTAGAGATTTCTAGATCATGAAGAACACGTGTCCTTTTAGGAGAGAACATTAAATTTCACTTTGCTCCTTCACCCAAATCCTAGACACCCTAGTGTTCTATACAGCATTGCCCCCTACAAAATATCTTAGGAAACACTGAAAAGAACAGAAACGTCATGCATCTATATACCTAAAGTGCTTATGTCATTTCTGGTCACCTTTTCATGAGTACCATTCTCAATCCTACACAGTCTCCGGGAAGAAATTCTGGATCTTTCTCTTCCTTTTCTTGGCCATAGAGTTCTGGCACTTCCCTCTGCAAATGCCCTTAGCTCAGAGATCTCCTCTAGCTTAGGAACTCTCTCTTAGCTCTTCACATGTCTTTAAGAGCATCTTTAAGTTATTCAATTTTTAATCCTCCATTTAATAAAATATTGAGTATTACTATGTACTTGGTACTCTTAATACTAAGAGTACAGCTTTGAACTTGACAAATCCTTAGTCCCCATGGACCTCATAAATGATAAAAGGCCTTATCTGAACTATCTCAGCTCTTTAGGACCTCTTGAGCCAATTCTTAGAGTATATAGAGAAATCCTTTTCTTTCTCATTCCTTAAACACACTGCTTCTTAAATCTCTCTTTCTATTGAAAAAATGGGGAAAATCTTCTGCATAAGGAATATTGTTCCCTGTCTTTCTTTTATTCTCTGGAAGGAACTTTCTCATAAAGACTCATGAAATAGGTATTTTTTTAGAGTTGTGCAGTTGGCATAGTGTGGAGACATTCTTTGCTTTATTTTCTTTGGAAATTATAAATTCTAATAGCCCTAGAAGTGGTTATCAAAATTAGAGGAGAAGCTGAGAAACAGAATCCCCTACATTCACCAGATCACATAGCTTTACCTCGTTTTAATATATGAGCATGACTTCCCTCTCTGTAGACTGACCTTGTCCAAGAATCCTTTCTGGTGACCTTGTCTTGTCATTGATGTTCAGGTGGCATTGAAAATCTTCTCTGAAAGTCAGGAGTGGTGCCTATGGTAGAGCCCCATATCACAGCTGCAAATGAGATTAGAGCTATCACAGCTTTGAAGAACAAAGTTGGGCGCCTGATGCAGTATAATTGCTAATCATCATCAATGTTGATTAGTCTATTGAAGGAGAGAGAATGAATCAGCATCTGTCACCCACTGTTATCCAACAGGTGAGAAGACTGTGTTGGCAGGAATGCTATGGATCCTATGTGTCTGGATGGAAGTGACTCAGAGCCCAAATTAAGAAAATATCGCAGTCCAACATAGCTGCGTTACCTCAGCTGGCTGGATTCTTGAGCCAGAACCAGGATACTCAGTGTCAGCTGACATGTGGATGAACATCTATTGAATATCTCTCTCATACTCTCAGGCTCTCTTACTCTTTCACCCTCTCATTCTCTCTCACTAGCTTTATTAAAATATAATTTCCATGTCGCAAAATTCACCTGTTTTAAGTGTGAAATTCAATGATTCTTAGTAAATTTACAGACTTGTGCAACTATCAACTCAAACGAGTTTAGAGGATTTTCATTATCCCCAAAAGATCCCTCATGTTCATTTACAGTCAATACCCATTTCCACTCCTACTCTCAAACAGCCACTAATCTACATTCTGTCTCTATGGGTTTACTTTTCTGAACATTTCATGTAAATGGAATCATCCATCATGCATCTTAACAACGGGGATACGTTCTGAGAAACACATCATTATACATTTTGTTGTTGTGCAAATGTGATAGAGTATACTTACCCAAATCTAGATGGTATAGCTTACTACACACCTAGGCTATGTGGTACTAATCCTATAGGACCACTGTTGTATATGTGATCGCTCAGTGACCGAAATGTCATTATGTTGCACATGATTGTATTTAGTTTTTGTGTCTAACTTCTTTCACTTAGCATAATGTTTTTCAGATCCACCCATGATGTAGCATGTATCAGTATCTTGTTCCTTTTTATAAATGAATAATATTTCATTCTATGGACATATCACATTTTGTTTACCATTCACTCACTGATAGACATTTGAATTGTTTCTACTTTTTGGCTATTAAGCATAATATTTCTATGAATATTTGCATACGTATTTCTGGCCCTCCACACGCCAATTAGAGTCTTCCATAGTTGAGATTACTTTATGTGCTAGACATTTTTTCTTAGCTCTTTATGTTTAGAATTCTTGCAAATATTTGTGTGTATGTGCATTATACATACACGCATGAATCTACATAGACACTTACACACTACATACACTTACTGTGGTTCTCTGCTCTCTGAACTAATGAGGCATCACTCCAAGGTGCCCCTCACTTTCCTAGTGATGAAACAGAAAATTAAATGATCAAACTTCCAAGTGATGCTGAACCACTGAGGACAAATGGGTGGGGAAGAGCCCAGGGGAAGCAGTATTCTGAGTTATTCTACTTGCTCTTTATAAGGTGGCTAGTCTTACATGGAGGTGACTATGAGGAAGAGAGGTGATGAGAGGAGGAAAGCAGGAGAGGAGTTAGGCATTTCCCATAAGGTGATGTAAAAGGAAAGAAAGGGAAAAGGTGTATCATATTATTGTATATACACTAATTTTTAGATAACCTGTTAGTTTTTTTACATTTCTCATTACATTTAATCTTCACAACCACCTTAGGAGCAACCTGTATAATGTGTGAGAAAATTAGGGCAATAAGAGATTAACAAAGATGTCCAAGGATATATTGCTCATAATAAAGAGCAAATTCAAACCTAAGTATTTGTGATTATAAAACCCAGGCCTTGAATAGAAGCCTGTAATCGTCTCTCCATGCTGTGAGGTAACCGGACAGAAACGTGTCCTAAGTTCCCAGCCATCCTAGAAGATCCGCAAAGATAGATTTGAATGCTAGAAAGTCAACTCCCTGCTTTCCTTTCTTTTCTGTAGCCAAGGAGAACACAAAATTCAGCTCCAAACTTGCTCTCAGCTTTCCTAAGAGGAACCAAGGATATTATTATAAACATGATGTGGTATCTGGCCCCAAAGTGTGTGTGTGTGTGTGTGTGTGTGTGTGCGTATAATTATATCTATTAAATCAGAAGAAGAACTGGGAATGTAAATCAGAGACTTGTTGCTGAACCTGTTAGGGAATTTTCTTTGTGGACTGCAACAATTATAATAATAGCTACAATTAAGACAATGCTGTATGTTAATTCATGTGTTAAATGTTTTATTACGTAAAAAGATTCATTCTCACAACAAACCTACGAGGTATTTGTATCAGACAGCAGGGGCAAGGTTATGCTGTGATAAGAAAACAAACAAAAAAGAGCCCCATAATCTCAGTGACTTACAAAGCAAAAAGTTTACTTCTTATCATGCTATATGTCCACTGCAGATAGGCAGGAGTGTTTGCAAATCATAGTCTCTCAGAAACCCAGGCTGACAGACCCCTTTTGACACAGGCTTCCATAATTGCTGACAAGGAAAAGTGAACACGTGAATTGGGAACTGGCTATCAAAGCTTCTGCCTTGACACGTGATGAATGTCACCTTCATTCATATTTTATCAGCCAAAGTAAGTCACATTGGCTATACCTAATTTCGTGGAGCTTGGAAATGCAATCCTATCATGTGACCAGAAGTGGAGAAAGAACTAGAAATATTTGATAAATAGTCTTAGTGATTACCATAATCCATCCTTATTATCACCGTATATTTGGCTTACTCTCCTTTCTCTATGGAAAATATTCTACTTTCTCTGGGGAAAAGCCCACAAAGAAAGAGACAGCTTAAAAGTCTCATCTAGTGATACCATCAAGTTCAGAGTCCAGGATTTTTCGATAATGTGCAAGGGTCTCTTCCCTGAGGATCATGGATGTGCAGTAGTCTCTCCATCAGATTCAGATATGGCTTACTTTGGGCCAGACATGTCTGAACTAATGATATAATTTATCTTCCCTTGTATATAAAATAGAGTGGTAGAAGAAGGACAAGATAAGCACAATAAATATTTCTCTATGGGAGAAGAGAAGAAATACACATACATAGCAGTCACTTGTCTATAGCAATTTTAAATATTATGTACCAGTACCGTAAGTTTCTGCCATCCTGGACCTGTAGAATATTCCTTGTTAGGTACTGATTATGCCCCCTGAGGGCTCCCAGTCCATTGATCTGCATGGCCTCTGACTCAATTCTCTGAGTTTTCCCTTTTCCATTACCAGCTTGGGCACAACTGACTTGGGCATTGGAGAATGTGCCTACTTTGGGTTGAGCAGGCTCACCAGCTTACTTTCTGCATTGATAAGATTGGGACCAAAGGGTTGTTTTAAGTCTTGTGCAGCCACGGAGATATTTTGGCATTACCTACTCTCTTAAAAACTCATGCGGGAAAAAGGGCAAGCCTCCAGCAGCAGCGCTGAAGGTTTGAAATCTCCCTAAATCCTGTCAAGGAAAACAAGAGTACAATTAAGTTAACAAAACCAAGGACCCACAGCAAACTCTAGCTGACAAGGTACCACTATGTCGCTATATAAGTGGGTGGGGACAGAACACTGACAACCATACCTGTATGGTATCAGCAGCTGTGCAGGAGGAGGCAGAGGGACATCAAAGGGGACTGTGCAGCTTTCAGAGGAGAAAACCCTCAAGTCACCAAACAAGTACTCATCTCCTTAAAAATGTCCCCAAATACTGTGAAGAGCTGCATGGGGAAACATGAGACTAGAATCAAAATTAGGAGCTGTTTTCAAATTTGTGAGACAGTACAAATGGGCGGCAGTGCAAATTACTCAAACGCGAGTAGGTTCAGATAGAGCTGGAGTAGTCTGGGCCTCATGAACTCTTTTTTGTCCAGCAGTTTTTTTTTCTTTCTTATTGTCTCTTCTGGTGAGGAAGATTGACCCTGAGCTGACATCCATGCCAATCTTCCTCAACTTTGTATGTAGGATGCTGTCACAGTATGGCTTGATGAGTAGTGTGTAGGTCCGTGCCCAGGATCTGAACCTGCGAACCTGGGCCACCGAAATAGAGAGTGTGAACTTAACCACTAAACCACCAGGCTGGACCCTTTTCAACAGTTTTACTGAGATATAATTCACAAACCACACAATTCACTCAAAGTGTCCAATTCCATGGTGTTTAATGTATTTGCAGGATTGTACAATCATCATCACAATCAATTTTAGAACATTGTCATCACTCCAAAAAGAAACCTCGCACCCATTATAGTCATTCCCCATTTCTCCCCAATTCCTCCAGCCCCAGGAAACAAATAATCTCCTTTCCGTCCCTATAGATCTGCCTATTCTGGACATTGCATATAAATAGAATCATACAATATGTAGTCTTTGTGACTGGCTTCTTTCACTTAGCATGATGATTACAAGGGTCATTCAGGTTGTAGCATACGTTAGTATTTCATTCCTTTTATTGCTGAATAATATTTCATTATATAGATATGGCATACTTTATTCATCAGTTTATGGATATTTGGGTTGTTATCACTTTGGTCTGTTTTGAAAAATAATGCTACGAACATTCATGTACATGGTTTTTTTGA
Source organism: Equus quagga (assembly GCF_021613505.1). NCBI lineage: Eukaryota > Metazoa > Chordata > Mammalia > Perissodactyla > Equidae > Equus > Equus quagga. The sequence goes on along the minus strand of NC_060275.1, from coordinate 23,884,115 downwards.
GGATGTATGTTTCATTTATCTTGGGTGTACCTGAGGAATGGAATTGCTGAGTCACATGGTAATACTATGTTTAAAATTTTGAGGAACTGCCTGACTGTTTTCTGAAGTAGTTGCACCATTTTGCATTCCCACTATTAATATAAAGGATTCCAATTTCTCTACATCCTCATGAAAATTTGTTAATATCTATCTTTTTATTGAAGCCATTTTACTGAGTATGAAGTAGTATGTCATGCTTTAGAATTGCAGTTCCCTGATGGCTAATGGTATTTATACTTATTGGCCATTTGTATATCTTCCTTGGAGAAATGCCTATTCAAATCCATTGCCTATTCTTAATAGAACTATTTGTCTTTTTATTGTTGAGTTGTAAGAAGTCTTTATATATTCTAGATACAAGTCCTTTATCAAATATATGACTTGCAATTACTTTCTTCCATTCTGTGGGTTGTCCTTTCACTTTCTAGCACAACGGTTTTTAAAATTTGTGAAATCCAGTTTATCTATTTTTCCTTTTGTTACTTGTGCTTTTGGTGTTGTATCTAGCAAACCATTGCTTAACTCACGGTCATGAGGATTTATTCCTCCATTTCCTTCTAGGATTTTTATGGCTGTAGCTACTACATTAGGTCTATGATCTATTTTGAGTTAATTTTTGTGTGTGGTATGAGGTAGGGGGTCCAAATTTCCGAACTTGTTCTTTTGCATGTGGATATCTAAGTTGTACCAGCTCCAGTTTTTGAAGAGATTATTCTTTCTCCATTGAATGTCTTAGCATTGTTATCAAAAATGAATTTACTGTAAATGCAAGGATTTGTTTCTGAAATCTTAATTCTATTTCATTTAGCAATATGTCTGTCCTTTTGGAAGAACCACATTGTCTTGATTACTGAAGTTTTGTAGTAATGTTTGAAATTAGGAAGTGTGAGTTGTCCAACACGGTTCTACTTTTTCAAGTTTGCTTTGGCTATTCTGGGTGGTCCCTAATATTTCCATAAGCCATTTGAGAATCAACTTGTGAATTCCTGCAAAAAACTCAGCTGGGATTTTAGTAGAGATTCCATTGGATATGTAGATCTGTTTGGGGAGTTTTGCCATCTTAACAATATTTAGTCTCTGATACATGAATATGAATATCTCCATTTATTTGTGTCTTCTTCAATTACATTCAGTGATATTTTGTAGTTTTCACAGTATAAGTTTTTCACTTTCTTTATTTCTAAGTATTTTATTCTACTGTATGTGGAATTGTTTTGTTAATTTCACGTTTGGATTGTTCATTGCTAGTGTATAGAAATACAATTGATTTTGTATTATGACATTGTACCCTACAACTTTCTAAAATCATTTATTAGTTCTAATAGTTTTGTAGTGAATTCCTTATAATTTTCTATATATAAGATCATGTAATGGCATGTTAATGGTAACAGTTTATTTCTTCCTTTCCAATCTGAATGCCTTTTCTTTCTTTCTGTCTTTTTTGTCCTTAATTTCCCTTGCTAGAACCAATACAAGGTTGAATAGAAGTACAGAGAGCAGAAATCTCTGCCTTGTTCCTTAGAAGGAAAGTATTCAATCTTTCACCATTAAGTATGATGCTAGCTGTGGATTTTTCACAGGTGCCCTTAATCAGGCTGAGAATGTGTTCTTCTACTCCTAGTTGTTGGGTGTTTTTATCATGAAAGTGTATTGGATTTTTCAAATGCTTTTTATGCATCTATTGAGATAATCACGTGATTTTTGTTTTTTATTCTATTGATATGATGTATTACATTAATTGAGTTTCAGTTCTTAAACCAACCTTGCATTCCTGGTATAGTCTCTCTTGCTCATGCTGTATTATCATTTTTGTATGTTGCTGGATTCAGTTTGCTAGTATTTTGTTCAGAATTTTTGTTTCTATACTCATAAGAGATATTGGTTTAGAGTTTATTTTGTCTAGTTTTGGTATCAGGATAATACTAACCTCACAGAATGAGCTGTGAAGTGCTCTCTTTTCTTCTGTTTTTTTTTCTTTTTAAGTAATCTGTGAAGTTTTTTGGAAGAGTTGATACTAATTCTTCCCTAAATGTTTGATAGAATTCACCAGTAAAATCACGTGGGCCTGGGTTTTTCATTGTGGATAGTGATTTTGATTGCCCATTCAATCTCTTTACTTTTTTGTAAGTCTTTTCAGATTTCGTATTTTTCCTTGAGATGGTTTTGGTACTTTTTGGGAGTTTGTCCATTTTATCTAAGTTATTTAATATTTTGGTATATAGTTCTTCATAGTATTCCCTTATGATCTAGTTTATTTCTGTAAAATTGGTAGTATTGTTCTATTTTTAGTTCCTAATTCTAATCCCTTGAGTCTTCTCTCTCTCTCTTTTTTTGTCTTGTTCAGTGTAGCTAAATATATGTCAGTTTTGCTGATATTTTCAGAAAACCAACTCTTGGTTTTAACGATTTTCTCTTCTCTATTTCATGAAGTTCTACTCTAATCTTTATCATTTTCTTCTTTCTTTTTGCTCTAGGGTTCATTCTTCATTTACAGTGCCTTAAAGGGAAGGGTTGTTGCTTTGAGGCATTTTTCTTTTCTTTTCTTTTTTTTTTTTGCTGAGGAAGATTCACCCTGAGCTAAGACATGTTGCCAATCTTTCCTCTATTTTGTATGTGAGTCACTGCTACAGCATGGCCACTGACAGATGAGTGGTGTAGTTTCATGCCTGGGCACTGAACCCAGGCCGCCAAAGCAGAGTGTGCTGAACTTAACCTCTAGGCCACCAGGGCTGGCCCCTTATTTTTTAATATAAGTGTTTACGGCTGTAAATTTCTCTCTAAGCTTTAACTGCATCCCATAAGTTTTAGTATGCTGTGTCTTTATATTCATTGCTCAAAATATTTTCTACTTTTCCTTGTGATTTTTTTTCTCTGAACCATTGGTTATTTAATTTCCATGTATTTGTGAAATTCCCAAATCTCTTATATTTATATCTAACTTTTTTCCTTGTAGTCAAAGAACCCATCTTTTTAAAATAATTCTAATTCTTTTACACTTTAAATGTATTGGGGGTTGTATTATGGCCCAGCATATGGTCTATCCTGGTAAAAGTTCTTTATGCACTTGAGAAGAATTTGTATTCTGCTGTTGTTAGGGAGAGTATTCTTTTTTTTTTTTTTTGAGGAAGATTAGCTCTGAGCTAACTTCTGTCACCAATTGTCTCTTTTTGCTGAGGAAGAGTGGCCCTGAGCTAACATCTGCGCCCATATTTCTCTATTTTATATGTGGGACACCTGCCACAGCATGACTTGATAAGGAGTGCATATGTCCATGCCCGGGGTCCAAACTGGTGAACCGAGGGTAGCCGAAGTGGAGTGCATGAACTTAACTGCTACTCCACCAAGCCAGCCCATGTTAGGGAGAGTATTTTACAGATGTCTGTTAGCCTAGTTGGTTTATATTATTGTTCAAGTCTTCTGTTTCCTTTTGTACCTTCAGCCTAGTTGTTCTATCAATTAGTGAATGTGACATATTGAAGTCTCCAACGATTATTGTTGAGTTGTCCAATTCTGCCTTTAGTTGTGTTGGTTTTTGCTTCAGGTAATTTAGGGCTTTGTGGTTAGTGCATATATGTTTATAATTGTTACATCTTTCTGATGGACTGACCCTTTTGTTATTATAAAGTTTTTCTCTTTATCTCTAATAATATTTTTTTAATTTTAATGTCTATTTTGTCTGATATTAGTATATCTGCTCCAGCTGTTTTCATGATATCATTTCCCCTTTTTTTTTTTTTACTTTCAATCTATTTATACCTGAATCTAAAGTGTGTCTTCTGTAGACAGCATATAGCTGGATGCTGTGTTTTCCCCTCATTTAGACAATCTCTGCCTTTATTTTGGATTAGTTAATACATTCATATTTAATATTATTTATATAGTTGGCTTTTCACGTGACCTTTTATTTTTTGCTTTCCATAAATCTCATGTCTTTTTTTATCAGTTCCTCCTTACCTATTTTCACTTGCATTTTCTTACTTGTTATTTTCTTAGTGGTTGCTTCAAGGCTCACCATATATCTTAATCTATCATGATCTACTTCAGATTTATATCTTAATTCCAAGAGGTACAGACACATTATTTCTATATATCCACTATGTTCCTCTTTTTTGTGCTATTATTATTATACATATTACAGCTATATATGTTACAATCCCCAAAATACATTGTTATAATTATTGCTGAACCTAGTTTAATATCTTTAAAAAAAACATGACAGAAGAAAAGAGAGCAGTGTATATTTATAATGTTTGTTATGTTAAACCTCTAATTTACTTTCCTAGTTTTCTTATTTTCTCCTATGGATTCATGTTACAATTTTTTGTCATTTCCTTATTCCAATACAACTTTGTTTCTGTTCACCTCCTTTATGAGGTTTTGTCAAATGTGTTACGTTTCTTTATGTTATATTAGTCTAACAATACAACTATTTTCATATCATTTTGTATAATTACTTTTTAAATCAGGTAAAGGAAGAAAGGAGTCTTTTATAATTACATAATTTCCTTTGTGGATAGTCCTTTTTGCATGTGGATTTGAATTATTGTCTGGGGTCACTTGCTTTCCGCCTGAAAAATTTCCTTCATTGTATCTCTTACAGGTAGACCTGCAGCAATAAGTTCCCTCAGTTTTTGCTTAACTAGGAAGGTGTTTGTGTCACCTTCATTTTCTTTGAAAGATAGTATTGCTGGATATAAAATTCTTGCATGACATTTAATTTTTTGTTGTTCCTTTCAGGACTTTAAATATGTCATTCCACTGCCCTCTAGCTCCCATTGTTCCTTATGAGAAATTGGATGTTAATCTTATTAAGGTTCCCGTAATGTGATGAGTATTTTTCTCCTGGTGCTTATAAAATTTTGTCTTTATTGTTATGTGCGGATGTGGATCTCTTTGCATTTATTTTACTTGGAATTTGTTGAACTTCATCATGTTTGGGAAGTTTTCTACCATTATATTTTTAAACACTTTTATGCTCCTGTATCTCTCATCTCTCTTTCTGGTACTGCCATTACATATGTTGGTATTTTTAATGATGTCCCATATTTCTCTAAGGCTGTTTAGTTTTTTTTCATTCTTTTTTCTCTTTGTTCTTCAGACTGCATAATCTCTCTAAATCTCCCTTCAAAATTGCTGAGTTTTTTCTTTTGCTGGTTCAAATAGTGTTGAACCCATCTAGGGAATTTTTCATTTTAATTATTGTACTTTCCAAATCCCGAATTCCATTTGTTCCTTTTTCATAATCTCTATCTTTTTATTGATATTTTTTCTCTATTTGTTGACACATTGTCATCTTATCTTCTTTTACTTCAAGTGTGGTTTCCTCTAGTTTTTTTAACATATTTATTATGACTACTTTGAAATCTTTGCCTGGTAAACCCACCATCTGGACCTTCTTAAAGGCCATTTCTATTGCCTGCTTTTATTCCTGTGTCTAGGTCACATTTTCCTGTTTCTTCCAGAATTGGTAACTACATGAGTATTTTTTCCTATTCTTTGCCCTCATTAAAGAAAAATACTTAAGTTTGTGAACATGATTTTACTGCAAGTATGTGACAGGGCATAAAGCAGAAGGAGCCTGAAAGTCTTTGGCTTTTCTGTTCCAAAAAATTCAATTCCTGTGGTTAATTTAGAGGATTTTGAATAAAATGGTTGGCAGAAGCAGAAGAAAGTGGTGTTGCATGCTTACTCCCAACCATATTGGAAAAAGAATCATATGGGTAGAGAGGAAAAGAGGAGAGAAGGTAAGAGAATGATAAAAGAGGGACTGGGATCTGGGACGTGATTCACCAGCAGGATGCTCAGAGACTGGGTGGAAGGGACAGAAAAGCATCACTGAGAATAATGAATGTCTGTCTAATGGATCCAGGTGAACAGGGCCCTAGAGAGATATGCAGAGTTTCCTTTGTTCCAAGGCAGAGTAGATGCTTCAGAAAGATGTCTATGCCTCAGCCTGCCTGGTCCTAGCAGAGAGATGACAATAGACTTTAAAGAGCTTTATGGATAGGAACATTGACTATCTCAAGAGTGACCTGTGTGTATCTATGGCTGAGAACGAAAAATAGGTAAATATAAGTCTTAAAGTATTCTTGCTTATATAGATGACTCAAGGACAGATGTACCACAATGCCTAGCCATATAAAAGCCCTTAAAATTTAGAAGCAACCAGAGCATTCCTGCCATGTGAGGAATTTGAATAAAAACTAATTTGTGATATAGAAAAAATAAAGGAAGAAACTGTTTTGCACACACATAGGAATAACCAGGAAAACTTAGCAAAGAAGAATAATGAGAGGGGTATAATTCTACCATAAATTAAAATACATAGCCCTTATATTTAAAGCAGTGTGGTGTTGGCACAGGAATAAATGGAAACACAAATGGGATGGAAAAAAATAAAAAAAAAGACTCAATTGCATATAGAAATCTGGTATCTAATATTGGTAACCCTTGAATCAATGAGTGAAATTATAGACTTTTTAATAAGTTGAGATAAGTGAATATTCATATCAAAGATATCAATTTGGATCCACTCCTCACATTGTGTACCAGGATAAATTCCAAATGGATTAGGTATTTAAATGTAAAAAAAATTAAACCATTGAGTACCAGGAAAAAAGTATGGTGGAATGGATGAAATCTTCTCTATCCAGAGAAAGGCAAAACTCTTTCCTAATCATGAAAAAAAATTACTCGCTATGCAAAGTAAAAAGAAAAATGACAAGCTGAACACAGCATTTGCAACTTATAGTACAGACTGAAAATGAACATCCCTAATGTATAAAGAACTAAAATAAGAAACATACCAACAATTCCATTTTTTATGGGCAAAAAATAGGCCACAAACAGATCACAGAAAATGCAATGAAAATTGCCCTTACATGTATAAAAATATAATCAATCTCTCTCATATTAAGAAAAATACCAATTTAAAATTCAAGGATTTTAAGAAAATTATTTTAGGTAGGAATGGTGCCACAGTATCTCCCCATATTTTCAGCACATTCCTTTTATAGCCCTTAGCACAATGTGATGTGTTATAGTTAGAGATGGAGATTTTAAGGAAATTACTCCCCTACACACACTCTTCATTTTACCAAGGGCAAGATTGTGTTTATCTTTTGTCTCTCTAGTTCTTAGTATTGTGTATTTACCTGATTTGTGCCTTTAACTGATTGAAACCCCTATTTAAATGTTTGGCAAAATGATAAGTGCACACCAAGCAAACCAGCATCATCTAATCTATTCCATCCTGACTTTCTAGCGAGATGCAGCAAAGTGGGATGGGCAAATACAGAGCTTTGGAGCAAGATTATTTAGGTTTAGTTCCTGGCTCTGCAACTTACAGCTGTGTGACTTTGGGAAAGATATTTATTCTCTCTGTGTTTGCATTTATTTTAAATGATGATGTAAATGAAAATAGTAACCTACGAATCGTGTGATGGTGAGGATTAAGTGATTTATTATATGTAAAACTCTCACAACAGCCCTAGCTTCTATGTTGAAGTGCTATATAAACATTTTCCATTATTATTAATCAAGGACATAGCACTCATATTCAACCCAAAGATATTGGAGAAAAATCTTAGGAAAAGATGCTAAAAGGGAATATATTAGGCTCTGGTGGGTGAGCAGGGAATTCTGTCTTCTGTATTTCTCCTTGCCTTTCTTGATGATCTGTGAAAACAATTATCATTGCGTGTTGCAGCAGCCAATCTTGCACTTTTCTTCTTACCTAACGTTAGACAACACTGATTTCCCCACTGCATCCTCACTTACCTCATGCAGTTGGAATGACCAGTGAATGTTAAGTCAGGAGTTATTTTGAAAGACAAGCTTCCAGGCCTTCAAAAACTATACTAAATAAAGCAAAGAAATTGTTGAAGTGATTGGAATCATACATTACAGCTCAGCATTTTTCCTCTTGCTATAGAACAATAGCTGCTGAACACCATTCTTTGACTGCATTTTGGAAGAACAGGCATTGGTCCTTGTCATCTACTAAGGAGTGGCTAGGCAATAGGGCTTCAACCTCCCTAAAATTTCCATCCCCTCAAAAATGTTAATAATGGTAATGATAATAATAGCAATAATATTACCTGACATGAAAGACTAATATTTTCTTAATCATACACAAAGTGTGATTAGAGCCATAGTTAGAAAATTTTGTCATTTTTATTGCTCTTTGACATAAAATATAAGCAAATTTAATCCGCTTACTATGAAAACAATTTCAAGATGAGTCTCTTGCCCCCCTTCCATCACTAAGCCTCTTCTATATAGAAAATCTGGAGCTACCTGCTGTCTGGATCCATTGATGAATGATGGCTGTAACAATTTGTAAGAAGAGGACGTGAAGAGTCTACTGAAGCCCTCTAGGAACCAGAATCAGTCTCTCCTCATATGTCTAATATTCTTGCTGTACGGTAACCTTTAGTTCAGAATTATAAATATCGACTTGTTCAAAGATAATGAGTTGGGATCATTCATTTTATTTTTAACAACCCTGAGAGAAGACAAGAAGCCATGAAGTCTGGAGGAAATAGAATAGTCATGGTTGACATTTGGATCCACCTCAGAACAATTGGGCCATGAATGGATACAGTGCCCTTAAAATATTTGTTTTATTAAGTTACAATAGGGCAATCTGAATCTAAATTCAAGGATGTAGATTGTAGGGGCAGGGCCAGCAGCACATGCCAGGGAGGGGAGTCAGTCTGGACCAGGAATGAGGAACTGGCTAAGCATAAGAACCAACCTTTTGTGACAAGAAATCTTGTCCTTAGGAAAAGGGGCTCCAGGCAAAAATGTGTAGACTAATGATTAAGTCAGGAACCCAGTGACTGGGGAAATAAGAACCAATATCAGAGTGACACTGGCAATATGGAAAAGAAATTGAATCAATCCTTTTTCATAGGACATCTCCTTGAGAAAAGGCTGATTTAGTAATCATTTGCTAGATTACCAGAGGGTTCTTTGTATTTCCCTTTCTAGGGACAGAAAAGGTCCCAGAGCCTGGAATTGGGCCAGGCAATGAGAGGAGGAGATTAAAGGAAGCTTGTTTCTAAATTTAGAGACAGAAGCGAAGGAAGCTGGGCAAGCCTTTATAGAAAGTTACCTTCCTGAATGTCTGTTTTCCTCCCAGGTAGGGGGAAGTGCTTGGGCTCTGGAATGAGATACGCCTGGGTCCGCATCCTAGTTCCACCACTCACTTCTTTGTCCCATCTTGTCTAATTTCCTTAACCACTCTGAGTCACAGCATCATCATCTAGCCAATGCTAATGATAATAATCACTACAGAGGACTATCATGGGTTAGATCAGAAAATCTAAGTAGAAAGTCTGGCACAGAGTATGTTCTCAAAAATTAATCTCACTTATTTTGAACTCACTTGGAGGGAGCTCAAAACTCTTTTTAAAAATTTTACTCCTTTTTTGGTTCAAGCCACTCAAGAGAGTACAAATTTGCCCTCATAATTTGGCAATCAATATTTTATTTAAATTAAAAATGAATCTATTCATTTATCCAATAATTCAGCTTTCAAGATTTCCCCTCCCCGAGATATGAAAAATGTCTGTACAGCAGTATTCACTTACCTGGAAAAAGGTAGAACCAACCTAAACATCAATTAGTAGAAATAATGTTAAATAAATTCTTGTATATTCACACACTGAAATACCATGAAGTCTCTAAAATGAACAGAGTAGGTCTCTGTGGCTTGATTTTGAAATATGGCCAACATATATGTATAATATTGTTCCATTATATAAAAAAGGGCATTTGTATATATGTTTGCATGTGTATAACTATTTTATGGAAGAAGACAAAATACTTTTTTGTTTAAATGTAGTACATTTAGGGAGTGGTATAAATATATCAGGGGTTGAGAGTAAAGAAATTTAATTTTCATTTTATACTTTACCATAGTATTTGAATTATAATCCTAACCAGTTATCACTTCTGTGATTTAGAAATAGTAGTTAAAAAGTGGCTAACTTGCTTTTTTAATTCACAGATTAAGAAAATGAAGAGAAATGTGGGTTGGCTTTGGACACTAATAATATTTTCTTTATGTGTTTTATTTTTTTCTTTATTTAAATAATCGAAATATTTCGGATATACAGAAAAAAATAACAATTGACATGTACAACCCCAGACCTAATATTTGCCATGACATTTGCCAACTTAGTTTCAAGGCCTCTTATTTATAATAAATAGATAAAACAAACAAGTAAGCCAGTACTGATATATTAGAGGGTCTGCTTTTACTTTCTCCCTGTGCTATTTCCATTTCTCCTCTGGAATCTGTATCCTGAAGTGATTTATTTCCTTCTCATCCATGTGTTTTTGCCATTTAATTTTTATAATAACTCTTTACAGTAGGTATTATTGTCAAGATGAGTTTAAATATAAGGAAATTGAGGGTTAAAAGAGTATACTAACTTGTAGTACTCACGAAGATAGTAAACAATGAAACTTAGATTTAAACACAGGGCAATCTAAGTCTTCAGGTATATTCTACTAAGAAGTCATTTTGTTTTCTTCTGAGTGAGTTTATCATATCCGAATTTTACTGTTGTGAGTTAATTGTGTCCTCTCAAAAGATATGTTTGAGTCTTAAACCCCAGTACCTATGAATAGGACTTTATTTGGAAGCAAGGTCTTTGCAGATGCAAGGTAAGATGACACCACACTTGATTAGAATGGGCTCTAATCCAGGATGATGTGTCCTTATAAAAGAGAAGAGACACAGACTAACACAGAGGGAAGAATGCCGCTTGAAGATGGAAGCAGAGATTGGAGAAATGCAGCTGTAAGCCAAGGGACACCAAGGAGTGACAGCCACCACCAGAAACTAACATAAAGACATGGAACAGAGTTTTCCCTAGATCTTTGAGAGAGAACTTGGTCCTGCTGACATCTTGATTTTTAGATTTCTAGCTTCCAGAACTGTGAGATAGAATAAAGTTCTGTTGTTTTAAGCAACCTCAATTTATGGTACTTTGTTACAGCAATCCTAGGGAAAGAATACACTTATTCATTTGACAAATATGTGTTGAACAATTCAGGAAAATGGTTAAGAATATGAATTCTTGAACCAGCTTTCCTAGGTCCAGATCTTAGTTATCCTACTAATTGCAAGATTTGGGGCAAGTAATTAACCTCTCTCTGCTTCAGCCATTCAGATATTAAGAAGGATTATAGTCTTGGCCTCTAGCAGAAAAAAGTAAAACGAATAGGGGCCGGCTGGTGGTGCAGCGGTTAAGTTCTCATGTTCCGTTTTGGTGTCCAGGGTTCACTGGTTCAGATCCCGGATGCGGACATGGCACCTCTTGGCAAGTCATGCTGTGGTAGGCATCCCACATATAAAATAGAGGAAAATGGGCACGAATGTTAGCTCAGGGCTAATCTTCTTCAAAAAAGGAAAAAAAAGGTAAAAAGAATAATATAAAAATAAAAGCATATTTTAGCAATATATAAAACAAAGAGACTACAGAGATTATCAATAAAACTAAAAGGAGATGCTAACAATAGATAAAGTTAGCAAGACTGAACAATAAAAACAGAGAAAAGACACAAACATATTAGAAATGAAAAGAGGAACAGTATAGATTTTTTAAATCTTAAGAGAATCTTATTAACAGTATTATGAAAGTAGATTTACAAATTTAAATAAGAAGGAATATTTTCTAAATATAGATGACTGATATTAACTAAAGACTAACATCAAAAATCTAAACACAACAGAAATGATTAAAGGCATTGTATTGACAACCAAATGACTTCTCTGAAAGACACTAGTTCCAGACATTTTTATAAACTCATTTGTCAATCCTCTGAAAAACAAGAATAATGATTTCATAAGCAGAGAATTTTCTAGGATTGCACTGATAACAAAACAATCCTGGACAATACATTCAAGATAATCATGTGCAATTTCAGTTTTGAGAAGTGATGCAAATATTTTAAATCAAATGCAAATTGAATTAAATAGTATATACAAATATTACCTAATTACTAAGAAGAGAATGTGCCAGAAAGGTGAGGATGGTTCAACATCAGAAACTGTAAAACATAATATTAGCAGTGATGGTTTTCTAGAGAAAATCTTATGAGTATCTTAATAAATAAAGATACAATAAAATTCTTAAAAATGGACTTTCATTATTATGGTATATCTATTAAAATCTGACTGAAAACATGCTTAGTGGTTAAACTTGATAATCTTTTCCATAAAGAATTTGCACATCTTTTATGAGAGTTCTTACCTTATGTTTATTGCTACTCTATATGGAATCTTATATTTCTTTGCATTTTCTAATTACTTTATAGTATATACAAACTCTGTTGAATTTTATATGTAGATCTTTTATTCAGTAACCTTGTTGAATTATCTTAGTTTATCCATTGACTCTTTGATTGTCTGTATAGACAAATAAGAGAACTTTAGCTCCCTTTGCAATTATTATATCCTTAATTTCTTTTCTTGTCTTATTACATTAACTAGGACCATTATTGTTGACAGAAATACTCACTCTCCTCACTTCTAGTCAGCAGTGTACTACTGACAATTCATAGGAGGTCCACTATGCATCACCAATGACCAAACAAAAGAACACTCTATCTCATTAACAATCAGAGTAAAACCACATTAAAACCACAAAGAGATGCCATTTAACTCGTAACAAATTGAAAACAGTTGAAAAATCTGACAGTGCCAAGTGTTCATAAAGATTTAAAAAATCATAAAATGGCTGACAGAAGTGTAAATTTACGCAATCCCTTAGAGCAGTGGTTCTCCAAGTGTGGTCTCCAGACCAGTAGAGTCAGCATTGCCTGAGAAATTGTTAGAAAGGCATATTCTCAGACATCATCCCAGACCCACTGAATCAGAACTCCAGGCTTGGGGACCAGCGATCTGCATTTGAACAAGCCCTCCTGGGATTCCAAAGCATGCTAAAAGTTCCTAACTTAGAGGAACAAGCTGGTGAGCTATTTGACACCATCTGGCAAAAATGAAGGTGTAATAGTTCTTCTTCTAAGTATAAACCCTAGAGAAATTCATTTGCATGGATTGTGGAAACATGAACCAAAAAGTTCATGGCTGCATTGTTCATAATAGTATAAAATTGTAAATTTATTTCAATACGCTTCAATAGGAGAATGGATAACCTAAAATACAGTCAAATAATGGACTTAAAATGAACTTGAATGAGCTAAAGTGAGTAAATCTGAAGAAATAATGCTGAGAGATAAAGCTATGCTATACAGTGCTACTTAAGAAACTGAAAACTTACTGAATATTTAATGGATACTAGGCACTGTTTGAAGTGCTTTATGTGTATTTCCTCATTCAAGACTCCCAGCAATCTTATGAAATAATAAATAGCATTAGATCCATATTTAAAAATGAGGAAGTTAAGCAATGTATCTAAGGTCACATAGCTTGCAGTGGCAGTCTGACTCCAATCTGGGCTCTAAGCAATACTGCCTGCTAGTATGGAGACTGCGTCATTAATACTAAGCTTATAAGAATGCAAAACAGGACCATACATTATTAAGGGATAAAAACCAAGATCAGAAAAGTAGCTACCTCTGAGGAAGCAAGGAAGAGAAGAGGTCCTGAGAAGGTCTCAGCTTGACTGGAAATATTTTATTACTTTAAAACACTTTTGAAGCAAATAGAGCAAGATGTTAACTTTTTAAAAATTTTTTGTGAGGAAGATTGACCCTGAGCTAACATCCATGCCAATCTTACTCTATTTTGTATGTGGGATGCTGCCACAGCATGGCTTGATAAGTAGTGTGTAGATCTATGCCCACAAACCCAGGGCCGCCAAAGTGGAGCACATGAACTTAACCAATACACCATCAGGCTGGCCTCTTTATTCTTTTAAGAAAACTAGCCATTCCATGCACAAACTTACTATTCATTTAGAATGTTAAAAATAATTAAGAATCTCTCTAATAAAACATATCACTTCTCATACCACAAAATCATTCTCATTTATTCTTTCAAAATTGGACTTTGAAACATCTTTTTCATTTATTTGAGAATCTGGGAAAACTCACTAAAAAACTTTTGAATCACCCACAGCTATGACCTGAGACAAAGCTAGTGAGAGAAATATCCACGAAGAACCAGGAATAATTTTGCGTGTGATCTCCTGAGCAAGGTTAAATTATTATTAAGCATTCTGGACATGGAGATAACTAGAAGATTTTACTTAAAAGGACAATGACATTCTAAATCTCTTTTACTCTTTGAAATTTATTTAAAAAAATAAAAATTGTATGTTTGCAGTATCCAACAAAAGGGCAATATCTAGCTTACTTCTTAGAGATATAAACCATCCTTAGAAAATTGTTCAGAGCAAGAGATGACTTACTTCGTGTATTCCTTGGACAGGCAGGAACAGATTTCAGAGCATCTACTATGATCACTAACTAATAGAGGCCAAGCTACCCCCGCCTTCGTATCATCAGATCTTAAGCAACGTGTGTCTTGCCATCAGTCATAGTCAGATGTAGACAGAGTAAGATGAACATCATCCGATCTCCCCGTTGTGGTCATCCATCACTGCCTGGGGGAATTTCATAGAGCCTAAGGAGGAACTGTAAGTAGTGTGGAAAATGACCTCAGAATGAGAATTTAAGAGATATGTGTGCTTGTCCCAACTATGTTATAAAAATAATAGAATTTTAGAATGTTAGTGTTAAGGAGACCTCATAGATCATCGAGCCCAGTGCCATCACTTTAAAGATGAGATTCTGAGTGAGGAAGTGACTTGGGCAATGCCATATACAACCCATCATCAATTATTTATTGAGAAACAGATGAACTGAAGTGAGAGGTATACTCACGTACAGATCTTGGATTCAGAATCTCAGGCATACTACAGAGCACAGTGACTGTGTCACAGGCTAATTAATAACCTCTGAGAGTGCTCTCGATTTCCAGCACATTAAACTGAGATACTATGAGCCCCTGGCCTGCCCTCAGGTTTGCTGTGGGAGTAGAACAAAATGGAGGCAGATCTCCACTTTTCTCGCTTTGCTTTTGGTTACACCTTCTGTCACTCTGTCTTTGTCCTTCTGTTTTATTAATTTCATGTCATAAAGAACTGTTGTCATCATCATCTCTTTAGAAGATCATAAGAGGCATTAAATCTAAATGTAGATGTCATCTAAAGATTAGAGTGTTATACAAACACAGAGGTAACTGGAGATCTGTTCACCCATTGTTTGATGGACTGTTGCTTCCCCTACCCAGCCTTTGTGTCAGAATTGTGTGTGTGTGTGTGTGTGTGTGTGTGTGTATTGAGGGTGGACAAAGTAGAGGCAGAGGGGGGCAGGGGCAGATGCATGAGGCATCCAGGGAGAGAATAGCAATTTGGAAAACAGCCTAACAAGGGGACAGAGGAGGGAGGCTGGAGTTGGAAAACAAACTTCAAATTTCATAATCTGAGCAAAAGCCAACTTCGACCAAATTACTCATAGAGATTAAAAAAAAATAGCACACAGATCAGGATGTTCCAGGCTCCCTCTTTTACCCAAACCTAACTCCATTTAACATCTTCATATACGATCCAGAAGCAGCTCACAAGCATCCTTCTATGTCATAATGGAACATTGTGGTCGTTGAAAACATGGCTGATGCAAGCCTTTAAGGATGCTGCATACCCATGTCTCTTCTCACTAATAGAACTGAGCTCCCAGTCAGCCTCTTCCACCTGACCCAGTGACCATGAGGCGTGACCACAGGTCTGCACTTCTCATAATGGGATCTTGCCCTTGATGTTTAACTGGGGCCATAAGCCGCAGAATGAGTATTTGTGGATTGTCAATTTTAGCTGAAAATCTAAGGAAGGGAGATACTAACTTATTTAACAAAGAATTTAAATATTTTCATGTGAAATGGACATATGCCAGGGCAGACTGTAAAACCTGCATGCTTTTTGGACAAACAGTGACTAAAAGAAATTTCCCATAAGAGTATGCTTTGGTGATCCCGTAGGGCCTTGGGGCTGTGCCTTTGTTGCCTATGCTGTGAGGGAGAAGTGTCTGAATCCCCTCACCTCACCATGTACCAGGCATTGGATGAGAGTTGTCCTCTGGGAGGAACTGTGACTCTGGGTAAGATAGAGATGGCTTTCTTGGGCTGAAGTCAAATACTATAGAGGAACCCAACTGAGAGCTGTCAGCCTCCGGCTGCAGCTGGAGCACTGAGTGCCTCAGTCGTGACGGGGAATCTGGGTGTTGCCCCACGAGATCCACTACATCGTGTGTCTGGTAGCTGCTCCCCATACAGGTCTTTCCCTGCCCTATCTCACCATAAACTACTGGTGAGAATTACAGGACTCACCACGGGTCTATTATGCAAACACATGGCGCCTGAGAGAGCAGCTGTTTCAAAGGAGAACCCTCCATAGTCTTCAAGGGCTGGTGTGTGGATTAAAGTCAGAAGCAAGTAAACACAGGAAAAGCCTTTTCACAGACCACCAAATAAGCTTATTTTCCAAAATTACCATTCTCTTTGCCTCCCTTTCTGGCCCCCTCAAACAAATTATTTCCATTTCAGAGTGTCAGGATTTGCACTTAATGATTGGGATATTTGGGTGAAAAAAGCCTTTCCTCTCTTTATGTATGCATTCACCTGTGTAATATAATGGTCATAAAATTGATCCTGGTAGTTCGAATTCATCATAATATTCTTTATGGCTAAAAATATTCCGACCAACAAGTGTCATTTTCTTACTTTTTTAGAAAAGGCTCTTTCATCAGTTTTCTTGCAAAGAAGGGAGGAAAATGTATTTTAAAATGCCTAAAAATGTTTTCTTTATGTAAAAGTCTAGTGTTTCAAGATTAAAAGAATTTGAGGATATGTCTTTATTTTTTAAATTTGGAAAGTTCAAAAACTTAGAATTTAAAAAAGCATAAAGGTCATTTAGGTATGTTCTCAGGTCAAACTCAACCACCTGATGCTGAGTACTGGTACCATGCTGTCTTCATGTAATCCTCTTTACTTTTACTCATCTTCATCCAACTCCAGGATTAATCCTTTCACTTCTCCCCTACCATCTTAGAGGACTAGGGCAGGATAAGGAGGGATAAGCTTAGAGATATGTGACAAAGCAAACCCAAATATGAAATTATTAAGCAAAATAAAAAGAGGTCCTGAGATTAAAAAGAAAATGATAATGTACCATGAACTAAGGGACGGAGAAAGAACAAGCCTTTTAATAATAACACAAAGAAAAGAAAGTCATTACATTTATTTGGATTTGGTGTTATTCACGGTTTCCAACAGATGCAGAAAGTAATCATTTTCACAGAGGCAATAGGAGAGAAAAAATTTTGGAGGAAACATATATAAAAATTTAAAAATTCTTGAAAGGAAGCTATTGCATGAATCTTGGTTTACTTTTACCTAATTTTTTAATTTGTACTCTTAGCGATTCCTTATAATTTTTAAATTTTAAAATCATCTTTATGAACTAATTTTATTCAATAACCTCAGCTCTTTGTTTCTAAGTTCCAGAGAGAACTAATTAATACTACTTCTGGGATCTCCTTATGTATTATTCTTTGAGGCCCAAGCAGAGACCAAGCCTTTGAGAGCCTGCACCAGTTAGCAATTGCCTTGAGAAAACAAAACAAACAAAAAACTTAGAGTCTGTGGTGGTGAGTTGATTGTGTGTCAGCTTAGGTAAGCTTGGACCACATTTCCCAGATCACCCTTTGTCACATAGTTCTAGGTCTATTTGGGCTGTAGGAGACATTTTGCTCAAGAGGTGGAAGGTGGAAGTGAAGCCTCTTCCTTCGTGTGCTCAGAAAGTTGGTGCGGAGCGTGTGGTGCTGTACCAGCGCACCTGCGTTGCTGCACCAGCGCACCTGCGTTGCTGCTTATGTCCTGGATCACCTTGTTGGCACCAGCAGCAACTGGGCCACAGCTCCTCCAGCTCACACTGGATCTCCTCCTCCAGCTGTCCTGACTCTGGGCCACATGAGTGTTCAGCTCTTCCTGCAGATTCACCTCTACCATCTAAGTTGGAGTCTTGGAGGGACAAGCAGCTGATACAAATTCCAGTCCGTCCCTCTGCTTACTCTTGCAAATTCAAGTTTCTCTTTGTTTCCCCTGCTTTGTGTCCATCTTCTTTTCCCGGGTGCCCACTCTCTGGACATCAGAACCAGACATGGAAATGAGTCTTCATGCAGAGTATGTAACCAGCTTTCACAATTGCTCAAGGGCAAATCCCTAAAATTCCCTTTGTTCTTTCCTTCCATTCTACCTTTCATCTACTAGAATTTTTGTTTGTCTGGCTGAATCTTTACAGGTACGGAATTTGGAACTAGAAGTAATTCTAGATGAACACTGGTGACAAGAAAGTCTGGGGAAGAGGTATTTGAGTAGACCTCAGTAAATGGGCAGAAAACATATATAAATTTGTTTCCAAGACAAGCGCTCACCAAAGAGCAAGGAGGATCTTCATAATCAAGTGGATAAAATGACAGGTCCTGTGGGTGTTAGTCACCCCATTCTTCTTCCCATGGGCTCATGGAAAAAGTGGCTAGGATATTAGAGATGGTCGTGCTTTGGCTCAACATGTTTTTTCTACTTACCAAGGCCAATTGGCTACATTCACTGCTAAGTATCTGATCTTCCAATAACAAATATCAACACTGAGTCCTAGTTAGGGTAACTTTCTCTAAGTGGATAAACCAGACGCCTGGTAGAAACTTGGTTATAGAGGACCATTTCCATCATGGAAGGGGCAGCAGTTTGCTTTCATTGGAATAGACACTCTGGATATGGATTTCCTGTCTCTGCTCATAATGCTTCTGCTAAAATCAACATCCCAGGACTTATGGAATATTTTATTCACTGTCATGGTATTTCATACACCCTTGATTCTAATCAAGTCATTCATTTAAAGCCAGTGAAGTATGGTAGTGTGCCCATGCTCATGGAATTCACTGATCTTACCATGTTCCCCAGAACCCTGAAGCAGCTTGTCTTATGGATTGGTGGAATGGCTTTTGAAGTCTCAGAAACAGTGCTAGCTGGGTGACAACACCTAGCAGGACTAGGAAATGTCATGCAGGATGTTACATGCTCTAAATCGGTGACCAATATATAGTGCTTTTTCTATTATAGACAAGATCCATAGAGTTTGTTATAAAGAAATGTCCACAGAAGTGAATCTTCTATGACCACAAGCGCTAGGTTAGAAAAATTTTTGCTTCCCCTCCCTGCAACTTTGGGCTCTGCTGGTCTAGAAGGTAGTTCTCAAGTAAAGACTGTTTTTACCAGAAGACACAACAATAGCTCAATCAAATCATTAAAATGGAAGTTTAGTCAGTTTTCTGGACACTTTGGGCTTTAATATCAGCAATAAATAGGCAAAGAACAGGGTTACGTGTACTGGCTGCAATAATTGATTCTGATTATCAAAGGGGAATTAGGTTGCTACTTCACAGTGGGGGTAAGCAAGACTCTGGAATGCAAACGGTTCCTCTGGGATGCCTCTTAGTAGTCTCATGCCCTATGATTAAAGCCAATGGGAAACCAAGCAACCCAATGCAGTCAAGATTGCTAATGGTGTAGACTCTTTAGGAGCAAAGATTTGGGTCACTTCTCTAGGCAAGGAACTACTGTCAACTAAGGTCTTGCTTAAGGCCATAGGAATAAAGAACAAATAGTGGAATAAAGCAGTAAAAAATAGCTGCGACTGTGGGATTAATTTCAGAAATGTGAGACATTTTTGCAAATGGTGACCAGGCTTGATTTTTCTCAGATAGGCTTGTTCATGCATCTGTGATCAGCTGGCAGTTTGGTTAGGACATGAGGCTCTGCTCCATATGGACGTTCATCCTCCAGCAGCCTATTTCACCTTGTTATCCAAGCAATAGCAGGATTCCAAGTTGAACAAGAGAGAGACTAGAAGAGTGTAGGGCCACATTATGATTTTAGCCGGTGTAGACTCAGAGCAGGTAGGGACTACCAAGTTTTAAGACAAAAGGTGTAAATACAAGGGGGCCCTTCAGTATGCCTGTTAATGCATTTAGTCTACCATGGAACTCTTATAGCTTGTGGAGGACACTAGGATGCTGATAAATGTGTCATCCTAGCAGAAAGTCTGAAAAATTTGTTAAATCCTTAGCTCCTGACACCACACTTCACCTGCTTAGAACTTGCGTCTTATTTCTTTCTTTGTTACTAAGAATTCAACCAAATTTTTCCAGTGTCACCTTTGCAACTCCAATTGTATTACTTTATGGTGTCTGATCTTTGACTGCATTTTACTTATTACCCCGGTAGTGACAACAGGAAGTCTGGGAATATTTGGGGTATCCCATAAACTGTATCAGCCTCCTCAAAGCCACTTCAAATAAACATACAATCTAAATAAATTTTGTGTAGATTCTATGCAAATGCATCCTCAAAGTCAATCTCTAACCCTTTTTCCATTTATCAGATTTGAACCATGTGAACTTGCCAACTTTCAACCTTTTTTGACCTGCAAAAGTGGTGATGTCGGATATTCGAACTAACAGATTACTGAAAATTTTGGTTTTCCCCCTTTGTCACAGTGTCTTCAAGACATCTCTTGGCATTTAACACCACCTTGGACCACCCATCTTTACATACTCCTTTCAGAAACAGTTCTCCTCATACCTGGCCTACTTAGTGGGACAGCTCAGACATTTAGGAGATTGAAACATTCCCATTGAAATCAAAACGCAACAAGAGGAAGCTAGTAAGTGAAGAAGGGGCTAAAGTGTCATTCTTTCTCCTGCGAAAATGTCAATGTCCCCTGGAGGTATACGTTCATTTTATTCTTTTATTGTGTTTGAACTATACTGGGGTAATAGTGGTCTGATATTTAAGGCAGTTTAGGATGAAAATCTTTCTGTTGAGTAGTTTCCATGTGTTAGCATCTTATAAAAATTTTTATTATTTTTGAATTGCATTTATAATTATAATTTGCCTAGTACTTGGGAAGTGAAATAGGTGAATGGGGATATGTGTGGAGGTAAATCCCAGGAATGGGATGGGAATAATAAGAACGGGGAGTTTGCGTTTTCTCTTTTTGCCTCTCTCTCTCTTTTTAAAAAGATTTCTCTATGCTTTTTAGTTTATAGAGACTGAGATCTGGGATGCTATATTTCTTTTGATGTGTACAAACCAGTAGTATATATTAATGATTCATCATAAAAATAGACATTGAATCATAACGTGTTTGAACTAGGGAGGAATCTTAACAGTGCAGCAGGTTGACTGCCCAAGTCTACTGGAATCTCCTTTCACCATCTTTTCCAAGATGTACAATCACTTAGCTGATGCTTGATTCCTCCCAGGGGGCTCCCACAATGTAAAGCAGTCCATTCTATTTGAGGCATTCTGATAATTGAAGTTTTCCTAAATGAAGCAAAATCTGCATCCCTGGAATTTTCATCCATTGATCCTACTTTTTTTCCTATTTGAAAGCTATTCAGAAAAAAATTCAGCGTCAGTTGCATAGGGCAGAGTTAGGAATTGTGGTTTCATGTGAGAGCTATAAACTGGAAAGGATTATATGCAGATATGGGCTGTTATTATTATTTCATGTGGAAAAATCAAGTATTTGAAATCAACCATTAGGTCAAAGAACTGAATAATTTATCCAAAAATGACCTACGCTTATACCTGTAATTCAATTCCTAAATTAGAGAAATATCATCAAAATGCTCATCATTCATACTTAATTGAAAGTAGTATTTTTAGAAGCTTTTTCTAGAAATTTTTGACAGTCTATTGTGCTTCAACTTTATTATACAAATAAATCCCTTGAGGATTCCGTTAAAATGCAAATTCTTATTCTTTAAGTCTGTGATGGAGCTCAAGATTCTGAATTTTGAGCATCTTCTAAGCTGACGCCCTTGCTGCTTGTCCAAGGACCACATTGTGAATAGTAAAACACAGAAAATTGAGGAAGAGAAGAATATAAAAGAAGTTATGGGAGGGATATTTGGGTTCAAAGTAAGGAAATTTTCTAGTAGTAAGATCAGCATAACAATAGGGTGACATGTGTGGTGTGTGTGAATGAATGAGTTCGTTTTCCCCGGAGTCAAATGGGTACGGATATATTTGGGACAATGTAGACTCAGGTAACAATTAGAATAAGTTAGAATTTTCTCAAAGTGATACGTAGGGTTCCATGTTTCTGTTTAGGTCCTTAAGGACATCCACATGAGGAAAACCTGCTAAAATGTCTCTAATTTTATACATTTTACCTATTGAAATAATCTCAGTAGGTAAAATCTCTGTACGAGTTTTTATTTTTCTGAAACAAGTTGAGTTGTTTAGAATACGCACTCATAACACAACACTGTACCAGAAGATTTTCTCTGATTCTATGAGCCCTGATCAGGGGACCACGGTCAAATGTTAAAGGAAAGATTCCCCGACGTACAGCTTTTCAATTTGATGTATAGAGGTGACTCTCCAATCTCTGGATCCTTGATAACATTGCAGTGGAAACTCACAATCTACCAACAGTGCCCAACTGCAAAATAGCTCAAAACCCCAGTGAGTAAGCAAACTGACTCACAAAATCCATGGGCCGTATGTTTCTGTGCTTTGTTCGCAGGAGAGCCCCTCAGGCCTGCCTTCATTCTGAGGCCTGTTTCTTTTTATTTTACAGACAACTCTAAGAGACAACATGGCATCATGGAAGGAGCAATAAGGTGGGGTCCAGAGATATGGCTGAGATTCAGCTCTGCCAGGAGTAACTCCCATGGTTTTGGTCATGTCTCTTGCCCTCTCTGGGCCTCAGTTTCCTGATGAGAGGGTTCCAGTATATCAAGCGTTGGCAAGCTTTTTCTACAAAGGGCCAGAGTGTAAATATTTTAGTCTTTGTGGGCCGTACAACCTGTGTCGCAGCTATTCAACCCTGGCACAGGCAATATGTAAACAAAAGAGTATAGCTGTGTTCCCATCAGACTTTCTTTCTTTCTAATAGCAGGTGATGGGCTAGATTTGGTCTGTGGACCATCCCTTGCTCCCTAATGCCTATTCTGCAGAATCACTATGCACCTGCCCAATTCAGAAAATTTGTGGTTTAAAATAAGACAGTTTTGGTGAATTTTCACTAAGATGTTAATAGGTTATACTGGCTTGAAATGCATTTGTTTTTGAACAGGGAACAGTATTTTGACTCAAAGGGAGACAATTCCACAGAAGATGATTTTCAGGCAGCGGATCAAGCAGCAGGCAGTAGCAGATATTTTTGATCCCAGGGTCTTCAGAGGGCCCTGAAATCACACCACATTAGGAGTTGCTTGCCCTGTCTATATGTAAGGTCAATCTGGTTACTCAGAGAGTCATTAGCATTTGGGGGTCCTCGCTGAAGCCTTTCTGGGACTGCTTACCCGCCAGGACAGCTGAGAATCCACAAGGGGAACAATGAGCTCTGTTGTTGGAACTGTAAATAATGAACTGACTGCAGCAGTTCTGCTCCATAGGACCCGGTACTGACTGCTATTCAGTTGTAAATATCCCCTTTCTGCTGATCTACTGGAGGACAGAGAGAGAGTCATTGATGTATATTATGCTAAACATCCCCTGGAATCCAACTGCAGGAAGAGAGGACAATGCAGGTGCAAAACCAACCCATTAACTTGCTGTACATCTGTTTCAGCCTCCCCTTAACTCAAGGTGCTAGGAGAGCCCACACCTTCCCTTTGAGACACAGGGATATTTTTATAGGTGTGGAATGAATATATGAGTATTTGAAAGTATTGCTGTTTTATGCCTTCAGTGGCGCCTTCCTGGAGATGAAAGAGAATGACTTACGCCATTTATTTTCCCTGCAGTGTTTTTCCTCTTTTGCTAGGTGATTTTCTGCTGTAGCTAATGGAGAGTCTTTCCCTGGGAAATGATTAAATGGCTGTGGACGTATTTTAGAGATGCTTACATTAATATTCATTTCACCTCTAGTGCCCATTGCTGTCATCAAGACCCTGGCTTGGGTTCCTGACCAATTATTGCATTAACTCTTTTCCTAGAGGTGATCCCTTCATTTGCTGGTTTCCTAGACTGATCCCTGCCTCACTCCTGCTTTTTGGAAGTTTGAGATTCCGAACTCTGGACTGTGGTTTTGCCCTCTGGATCCTGCCTGTTTCTGCCTGCATTCTCTGAACTTGATCTCCAGGCTTTAATCCCGACTAAGCTTTGGAAACGTCCTTGCTTGCCATTAGATAGAGCAGGAGAGTGGTAAGTTTACAGAGCTTCAGAACTCAAAGGGACCTCAGAAATCATTAGTGATAACCCTCTATTTTAACATGAAAGCTGTGAGGCCCAAAGATGTTGTTTGATGGGTGAAAGTCATCCAGATTCCACCCAGATGTCAGCCTCCCTCCCACTCCCCATCATCCTCCTCCCTGGGCAGGCACTCTCCTTCTAGTATACTTGGGGAGATTGTGTGTCTTTCCTCTCATCCTCTCATGTCTGTTCCAGCCTTAGGTTATGAAACACGTGGCTCTCAGAAATGCTGGGGTCTTCTGGGGCTTTGTTAATATCATGTCCCCCACTCTTTACAGTGCCATCAATTTAACGACATGTTTGTAGCACACCTCTCCCAAATGTTCAGGTAGGATACAAGAGGCAATTTCTCTGCACAGCATGACATAACTTAAAAATGGAACACAGCGGTGGACATCCACATTGTTAAAAAGCCTTTAGTCCTTCTGTCCTCAAAACATTTTTCATTATCTTCTTTTTCAACAAGCCCCAACCTGCAGACATGTTGCTCAGATATCTCCTAGTTGTGTTACCAAGAGTCCCTCTAACTCACCCCTTCTAAGGCTTCTTTCAAATGCCCTTCATCCCCAGCAGTTTAGCTCTCCCTTTTTTTCTTTTTATACCATATACTCATTGGCCAAAGTCCAGATTCCACCCAGATGTCATTTCTCTCCTGCCCCCATCATCAATCCTCTGTGGGCAGTCCATTCCATTTCTAGTAAGTTTGGGGAAAGGAGTTGTGTTTCCTCTTGTCCTGGATTTTGTTCCCATAGTAGCTTTAGCAAAGCATCCTGATAAACCAGGCCAACTGATAAAGAGGGGACTTTGACCATGTCCTGATTAAGGGAGGGGACTGTCAGTTTAAGCAGCATTATTTTCCTCCTCACTCTCTCATGCCTAGAAATAGGCAGAGAATTTAGACTAGACTCAAGGTTCAAACTTCCTCCATTTTTAAGTCAATGTTTTGAAGAGTTTAAATAAATATAAGCATTGGCTTTGAGGGAAAGAAGGAAACGAATCTTTATCTTAGTTCCACATAGTGAGAGTATAAACTATGTTATATGATATGGACTTAAGCTTTCCTATGTTTTCTTCTCCTTAAGTGCTTCTCCAACTTTTCTCACCAAAACCAAGTTAGGCAGAGGGCTCATGAATCAGCTCAACCCATGTTCACTTGCAGTTGTAGCAAAATGCCCTCTCCGGAGGCGCTGTGTTGTGGAGGGAGAGTTTAGTTGGGAGTCTCTATTCTTGGATCCCAGACCTTACTCTGCAGGTAATTGAGCTGCATGACTTTCATTAAATCATTTTACCTATTTGGAATTCAGTTTCCTGAAGGAATACTTTCGGTGCAAGAAACAGAAAAATGAAGCAACAGTAGTTTTATCTCATAGAAGGTTATTCTGTCCTTCTGAACTTTGGCAGCCTCTGCTGTTGTTTCAGCAGCTTACTAGTGTTAGAGCCATCATCTCTGCAGTTCCCCTGGCCTCGCCTTATTGTCTCGACAAGTTGTAGCTCCAGGCATTAGGTCTGCATTTAGGGCAGGAAGGAGAAGGGGAGGGAAGCAGCCCTCTTCTCCTGTTCTTTTCATCAGCCAAAGGAAAAGCCATCTCAGAAGCTCCCAGTGGACTTTCACTCAGTTGGCAGAATCACATGAATACCCCAGCTGCAAGGGAGGCTGAGAAATTAAGTACTCTCTGTTGCAGTCTCTGTGGTAGAGAAAGGCAGAAGAAAGGGATTGTGATTATGTGTTGAGTTAGCCAACCCACAGTGTCTACCAGACCTTCCTACCAGTAGATAAAAGGCAGAGGTAGTGCTAGAAATGATCTCTAAGACCTTTCTCAGCTCCAACTGTTTGTGAGTCTCTGAACAGAGAGGAAGAACTCAGGATGTAGCATCACCTTTACGTGTATAGAAGCTCCTGGTTATATGCAAGTCCTCCCCGAGAAAGGCATCTTCTAATGTTCGATGTATGGGTTAGGGGAAAAGTTGCAGAAAAAGTTTGGAGGAAAATATGATGCTGCACCTTTCTGGGTTTTTCTATACAGTAATATATTTATCATATGGTAGCACAGTGTCATCCCCAGAAGAAAACAAAGGAGGCCAGTATTTACAAGAAAATGCTGTTCTGATACTTCTAGGAAAGGAAACAAACATCTATTCAGACAGACATATTCCTAAGAGAGGTAACACACATATCAGAAATACAAAATACTTTTCAATTAAACTTGTATTAATGATTTTAGATTTTAGCAAATTTAGAAAACAAAGAGAAAAGCATTTTTATTTAAAAACTTCCCTTTCGGTCTTCACTGACGTATCTAATTTTGCATGGTTACAATCTTACGTGAGTAACATTTTGTGCCCTGATTTTTCCACTCAACATAATCAGATTATTATTACTATTTTATAGAAAGTGGAGTAAGAAGAAATAGAAGGATAGGAATGACTGAAGGAAATTGTCATAGAAGGGTGGAGAGAGGGACAGGAGAAACAGGCATCCTGATGAGAATTTGGCTCCTTCACCAATGTGTCCAGGCTCTTTGTGTGATTACAAAGATCGGGACCCAAGAAAGCAAAGTGAGCTCTGGCCACTTGGACAGTGGGATTCTCTTCAGGAATCCAAAACAGGTCCTTAAAGTCCAAGGACCTCTTGGCTCTTCTTAACCACTTGATGTAGCCAATAACTTTGACCTACGGAGCTAACTTCTCCTTGGAGTCAACAATTGCTTTTATGAGGAAAGCTGCTTCATAATATTTCTTTGGAAGGGCATGTTTGCTTTTTGTATGCCTTAAGCACAACCCAGGAAAAGAAGTGCTCTCTGAGAAGCGATGGGTCCTCTAGTACCGGGATCACGCACACAAAAGCCTATAGGAGCCAAGCAGAGAACAAAATGTCTGATTTCCTCAGTGGGAGATAGACCAGTGTTAACTGGAGAGTCCCTGCACCTTCTCCTCAAATCCTCCTGGTTACCATTGTATGAACTCCTGGGCGTTTGGGGCTCTCTTCAAGTACATAAAGCTTGGGAACTTTGATTCTGAGTGGTTGCTCACAAGCCATTGTGTTAGACACATACAATATTGACAACTCTGGTCTTTTCTCTGTTTCTGGACATAGAATTGTGGAAGTAGTAGAAACGGTAAATTAAGTATTTCAGGAATCATTAATGTAGTCTGCCAGTGACCTTCAGTTTTCCTCCCTTCCAAGTACATAGTAGGACTGCATTTCTTGGCTTCTTTGTGCTTGATTGGGGCAACGTAAGTAGTTTTTTTCAAATGGATTATGAGCCCAAGTGATGAGCACTTCCATGCTAAAAGCATTTAGTTATATGTTGTGTACATGACAACCTTGAGAGCTTTCTTTTTCTCTGGCACAAGCACTAACAATGTTCCACGTTGTTGCTTCTCCATTAATCTGTTCATGAGTAGCTACAAAGAACAGAACCCTTGGGGAAACTCTGATTGATAACAGAGTGAGGAATATAACTTTCTTATTAGGGCATTCAGGTTTGGGGGCTATTTACTACCATTCCAAAATTTTGTCCTGACTGTAAAGTGACCTTCTGACCAGGAAAGAATTTGAGATCTTTTACCTCAGGCCATAAAGAAAAAGTGAAACTTTTTCTAAGATAGGCAAGATAATGGCATGCTTTTGCTTTTATTTATTCAGTTTCCAAGATAATGAATTGGTTCCCTGTCATCTTCAGAGGTGCCCAATTAAGTTGAATTTGAGTTCATTGCAATTCTTACTGTTATTAAAGCTCAAATAATCCCGTGTGGAAGTCTCTTTGGATTGGCCTCTGTGTCCTTTTGGCATCACCCTAGTAATCTCTGATATATTCCATGCCCTCTTTTATGGCAAGATATTCTAGGCCCAAACCAGGAATCTGTCATTTCTCCAAAAAGCTTTAGTTTTATTTAATGGAAAAAAGAATTTTGAAGATCAGAATCTGTACTTGCTATTGATACTAGTTTAATCCCATTTTTCTAAACTTTCATTGGACAGAAGTAAGGGAAAAATGTATATATATAAGATGTTGGGAGTTCATGCTGATATTTCCAATTCGAATTCAGGACTAGAAGACTTTTACTGATTCTATGTGACTGTTGGGAAGCAATTTTCCATGGATTCCTTGTGTTTCTGAAAATGTTGAGAGCAGCAATACTGACCGTCTTGGTTCTAGACTGTCTTCTGAAGGGTATTGTACGGCAAATAGCCCTGAAAGATAAAGATAATGTCTCCCTCTGGAACAAAGGGTGGATTCGTTTTGTGTCTAGTATAATAAAGATAGTTTCTCCCTCCAGGACAAAGGCTAGTGTGTCAGTCAGGGTTCCTCAGAGAAACAGAACCAAAAATATAGACATTAAGAAAATTTCTTGAAGGAACTAGCTGATGTAATTGTAGGGGCTGCAAGTCCAAAATCGATACTGCAGGCCGGCAGCAGGCTAGAAACTCATGCAGGAGTTGATTTTGCAATTTTAAGGAAGAATTTTTTGTTCTTCAGTTTTTAACTCTTAAGGCCTTCAACTGATTGAGTGAGGCCCACCCACATTATCGCTTCAGGTCAATTGATTATAGGTGTTAACCATATCTACAAAATACCTTCACAGCAGCACCTAGATTAGCATTTGATTAAACCACTGAATACTATTATCTAGTCAAGTTTGATACAGAAGACTAACCATCACAAGCAGATTTGCTTGCAGACTATCATAAAAGATTCAGTTTCCCTAAACTTCAGGTTACTCGCTGTGATGCAAATTTGCTACATGTGTAGCATTGACCTAGGCTCCTCCATGTCACCAGTGTGGGTTTTGGGGGACAAAGAGAGCTGATGCAAACATACTGCTCATGCTTCTTGCTGTGTGTAATAAAGTAATGAGTAATAAATTCCTATGTCTCGGACCCAAAGTCTTGTGTGTTCTGTGAGCATCCATGAAACTGTGGTAGGCTCACCTGTTTCCAAGGAGGGTGAAACCTCAGACCCTTCCCAGTGCTTGACAGTTACATCTGTATCTGATTTTTTTCATTTTGAGGATTTTGGTTCTCAAGAACACAGTGGAAAATAGAATTAGCACGACCCATAATTATTCATTTGCTTTACCCCGCCTTAGACACAGCACAGTCTCAGAATAACAATACTAATGATACCACCGCTAATTATGATTATTGAGAATAGTTACATTTTTTTTGCAAATCTTATCCCTAGTCTCCTCTTATTTTCTTAAGGTTGTACTATGGCTACACTGTCAGATCATGTGGTTATTACATTCTCCCTTTTAACTCTCATTTAGTATTAGTTTTACAAGTGGCTGTTACAGGTTCATGTAATATTTACTCCCAGTCCTTGTGCTGGTGTTCTCTAGTAATTTTGGTTGTCTGAAGTTTGTTCTCTGGTAAAGTCCTTAGGAAGGTCTTCTGGAGACAACATGACAATGTTACATGGACACTTGCATGCTACTAACAGTCGGTGTCTTTTATACTGAAGGTCAGTTTTGTTTGTTATAAAATCCTTGTCCTACATTTTCTTTCTTTGTTTTTTTTTTTGTTTTTTTTTTGAGGAAGATTAGCCCTGAACTAACTGCTGCCAATCCTCTTCTTTATCTGAGGAAGACTGGCCCTGAGCTAACATCCGTGCCCATCTTCCTCTACTTTATATGTGGGACGCCTGCCACAGCATGGCTTGCCAAGCGGTGCCATGTCCGCACCTGGGATCTGAACCGGCGAACCCTGGGCCGCCGAAGTGGAACATGTGCACTTAACCGCTGCACCACCGGCTGGCCCCTTGTCCTACATTTTCTTTCCTCATATGTCTAAAATAAATTATTCAGTATTCTTCTGGCATAAACCATCTGTTGAAATATCTGAAGGTAATTTGATTTCTTTCCCTTATTAGTCACAAGGCCTTTTTGCCTAGGTGACTAAAGGTTTATTTTTTCTTTAAAATTCAGGAATTTGATTAGGCTATGCTTCATGATAGTTGGTAGTCTTAGGTATAGAGTGTGCTCTTTCAATATTTTGTCTTTTTTTCCATAAAATTTTTCATGTACTAAAGTGTTTAGTATTTGTTAATTTTTTTTCTTTAGAAAATGTTATTTATATGTTGGCTCTTTAATAATTGTCCATCTCTCAAATTGTTAATATCTCTTTTTGATTTCTGAAATATTCTTTCTTTTCACCTTCTATGCCTCTTA
Source organism: Equus quagga (assembly GCF_021613505.1). Classification (NCBI taxonomy): domain Eukaryota; kingdom Metazoa; phylum Chordata; class Mammalia; order Perissodactyla; family Equidae; genus Equus; species Equus quagga. The sequence continues at coordinate 23,853,598 of NC_060275.1, read as the reverse complement.
AGGCATTATTTGTTGTGATCATTCTCTTGTTTTTCTTCTAGTTTAGTCTTCTATAATATGTTTTTCTTTTATTTTTTTAATAATTTATTTATTTTTTTTAAATATCGGCACCTGAGCTAACAACTGTTGCCAATCTCCTTCGGTTTTTTTCCTGCTTTTTCTCCCTAAATCCCCGCCAGTACATAGTTGCATATTTTACTTGTGGGCCCTTCTAGCTGTGGCATGTAGGATGTAGCCTCAGCATGGCCTGACGAGTGGTGCCTTGTCTGCGCCCAGGATCCGAACCAGTGAAACCCTGGGCTGCCAAAGGGGAGCACTCGAACTTAACCACTCAGCCACGAGGCCGGCCCCCTTTTATTTTTAATTTTTGAGTTTATACCTTGTTTTCGAATTTTTGACTTCTGATTTATGTTCTTTATTTTCTTAGCATTTTTATATGTATTTTAGTTAATTTTGACAGGTCTTTTTTCTTTTTCTTTTTCTTTTTTACAGTTTTAACACACCCTCCTCCTTTGTTTGCTCATATTTTGATGATTCCTTTCATTGTTTACAGGGATATTATTTTGTTCCTTCTCTCTCTCTTTCTTTTGTTTTCATAGTAACTTTGTATGGAATTTGATCTCAAGTTTTTCTGATGCTCAAATTAATGAATTGTAGTTTTCCTGAAATTTTAGGAGTACATTCAAATCAGATAGCTTTTCTTCACAAAGATCCTATCCTGTTGCTTTTGTTGACAGTTCAAAAATATGCTGGCTTACATTCTGAGACATCCTGATTCTACGTCCCCCTACTTTTATTTTGACACACTCCTTTCTTTCTCTGCATTGCCCCAATCCTGCCCAATCTTCGTTCCTCTCGCTGCAGGTTGTCCTCAGTGTGGGGCAAGTCAGTTTCATGAGTTCATCAGGACTAGACTGCCCCATCCCTCAGTTCTTTCCAGGGGCCTCTCTCGTACTCACAACTGTTGGAGTCCTTCCGTTTACCCACCACACTTTTGAGAGGAGCCCTGTTTCCTGTTTTGGAGTTTCCCTGTTCTCCGGTTCATCACAGAACCTGTGGGTTCCTTCTGCTTTCTCCCACACAGATGCCAATACCACAGCGGTCTTGTGCTATCAGTCTTTTGTCCCTACATGGGTTCATGTGGATATCCTGTCACCCAGGTTTGTTGAAAACGTTGTACGTACATTTTTTTGTTTTTCTCTCCAGTTTCTCTATTTTTCTGGGCATTCAGGGAGACCAGAGGCTATGTGGCCACCAAAACTGTCATCTTTCTAGAATTCCCCCTTCTATTTCTTTTTCATTCAAAAAGAAGTTATTTAGCAACAACCGTTACATAAATGCTGGAGATAGAAGAGGGAATTAGATGGTGCCCCCTACCTTGAGGAAGTAGTGTAAGATTGAGAGAAAGCTTTCAATGCTGTGGCATTTTTCCCTTCAATTTTTTAACTTAAATTATTTTTGAAGTATAATATGCCTATAGAAAAGTGCACGTCTCTTAAGTGTACAGCCCAGGGAATTCTCACAAGTTGAACAAACCCATATAACTAATGTGTACATTCGGAAACAGAATATTGTCATTACTCCATCAGCTTTCCTCTTGGCCCTTTCCTTTCCATACCCTCTGACTTACAACAGCATAGGATTAACCACTCTCCTGACTTCTGGCAGTGTAGATTAGCTTTGCATTTTTTCTTTTCTTTTTTGTGAGGAAGATTGATCCTGAGCTAGCATCTGTTGCCAATCTTCCACTTTTTGCTTAAGGAAGATTGTTGCTGAGCTAACATCTGTGCCAATCTTCCACTGTTTTATGTGGGATGCTGCCACAGTGTGGCTTGATGAGCAGTGCTAGGTCCATGCCCAGGAACCTGTGAACCGTGAGCCACCAAAGTGGAACATGTGAACTTAAATGCTACACCACCAGGCTGACCCCAGCTTTGCTTTTTGATGGAATGATACAGTATGTGCTATTTTGGTCTATCATCTTTTCCTCAACATTATCCTTCTTATGATCATCATTATTGCTGTATATAGTTATAGTTTGTTCTCATTTCTGTGTGAATATACCACATTTTATTTATCCATTCTACTGATTATAAGCCTTTGCATATCCTGGTTTGGGACTACTATAAATAGAGGGGTTATGAACATTCTAGTACACATCTTTTAACAATTTAATATATACATCTTTATTGGCTATATACTCAACTAGGGATGGAATTGCTGAATCAAAAGTTAAGCATATATTCAGCTTCAATAGACACTTTCAAACTTTTCTCAACGAGCTTATACTGCCAATGGAGTTTTCATTCAGTGCTATGGGTATGATCTGGGTAGGGCAAAGCTATGACCCAAACTGACTTTTAGACAAATAGCTCCAGACGTTCTTTGTAAGAGTAGATTGAAGAGGGAGACAACAGAAATGAAGAGACTAGTTTAACTGTTATAGAAGACAATAAGGGATTAGTATAAATTAATGGAATAAAGGGATAGGTTGGATATGAGTGACTGTTTACTGGTATAATCTGCTAAACACATATGAGGGAGAAAAAATAATGACAGTTTGCATAGAAGCTTGAGTGGGATGAGGATGGTGAGCTCAGGTAAGATATGTCAGTGCAGAAAGACCTCAAGACCTGCTTATATGCAACTCTATCCCTCTCCTTTATTTCCCATTCTTACCAGTCCTGAACTGATCCCATGGGCTTTCTGGAACTATGTAAATTAACAAGTAAAAAACCATATATTTTTTACACTTATCTAGTAATGCAGTGATTTAAATAACACAGGGTCCCAATAACAAAACAGCCGTTGAGAAGAATCTGCAATTACTGTGTTCCACTTCACACTACTGTATCATTTTTATTTTATGTCACACACGAAAGTTCTTTAAAAGAGCTAATCGAGATTGACAGCGCCTGGGCTGCAGCTCTTCCTTCTGAGGCAAACAAGTGAACACCCACTTCTTTATGCCTAGGTAGTGCCACATCCACCCAGATTCCTGTGCTAAAAGCCAAAACCTTAAATTGCAATGGCATGGTGGCTGTGCTTTTCCCCAGCCCACCCTCCTTTATGACTAGGAAGGAAAATGTTCCCTGATGGCCTGAGGAAGGACATATGCATGACACCAGCAAACTCTCCACATCATGCACAAGTCTCATTCTTGGGCAGAGCCATCCTAGGTATGAAAGTTTTCTTCAGTCTTCGAGTACTAATGAGATTTGCATGTGAACAGACTCTTTGCCTCTTATGGGCCCATCTGCACCTGCTGTTAATTTTTTACTTGGAGCCCTAATTATAGGAGTCCAGAAAGAAATGCCTCGGATGGCACTGTCAGGACATCAGGACTTCAGGTGGGAAATAAGGTGCTGGAGCAGATGGACATTATCTGAGCAAAGATCTTGATATTCTGTAAATATCCACTGCATAAGAATGAGAGGGAAAAGAAATATTGACAACAGAAGCAAGAAAATAACTCCTAACTACGCTACTCGTTTGTTTTTCCTGTTCTAACTTACCATACGGCACCAGGTGTGTTGTGTCATGATTTGTAGGTAATAGAATTACACTTTTGGTAAGCCTGGCTTCCTTAGGGTCCTGCATAATGAAGTAGATACCCATTGGCTTACAGGTTAACAGGAGACTTTGGATCTCATGACAACAGCATCCCAGGAGTAGCCAATGCAACATCTGGAAGACCACTCATAGGAGGAAGCTGCCGTGAAGTTTATATAGTCCAAATCTTTCTCCACATTATAAGCAGATTCATAATTCTTCCAGATTCAGCCCTATTCCCATCTCATGATAACTCATAGGACCATTGTTACAGAAGGCAAGAGGGGAAAATCTTCTCTAGTGGGTCTATGTGATATGGAGCTTCAGCCAATCAGCTGTCTAGGAAGTTACCTGAAATATGTGCTCCTGAAATGTATGTGCTAGGAATACACAAAGTTCTTCACCAAAGATGAAACACATAGCTCACAAATATAGAGAAAAGGAAAAGGATACAGAATGAGATACCAACTTCTAACCATTACAGGAGGGAGCCTAGTCTAAACTAGGCTCCAAACAGTAAAATACTCAACTCCTAGTTAAATCCCTCCCCTACCCTTTTTAAAAAATGTTTTCCCTGGTGCCGGCCCTGTGGCCAAGTGGTTAAGTTCATGTACTCTGCTTCAGTGGCCCACGGTTTCACCGGTTCGGATCCTGGGCATGAACATGTCACCACTCATCAGGTCATGCTGAGGCGGCGTCCCACATAGCAGAACTAGAAGGTCCTACAACTAGAATATACAACAATGTACTGGGGGGGGGCTTTGGGGAGAAGAAGAAGAAGAAAAAACAAAAGAAGATTGGCAACAGATGTTAGCTCAGGGGCCAATCTTTAAAAAAAGAAAAATTTTTCCCAACAAAATCTTTCTTTTATGACTGTTCCATTGACTCCATCAGTTCATAAGCCTTTACTTGGTACAGTAGGTCAGTTTAGGCCAGAAATAGCAAACATGGGGCCTCTAACTAATTGAAAGGGCCTTGTTTTAGTCTGATTAAGGATCACCCTTCCACTTGCAAGGCTAAAATCATAAGCAGAGTTTTTCTTTCTTTTTTCATTAGTTGAGTGGAACTTGACACAGTCAACTAGCCTCACAAAAAATATGCATGTACAGGCTAAATTTATTACCACCTCTTTCCCTCCAGAAATCCAGTGAGGGGGACAAAAATAAGGATCCCTTGTCCAAGAGGAGTTATCCTTTTTCACCCCTCCAGGCAGGGTTTGGTGCTTCCTCTGATGGCAGAAATGGACTAACAAATATATCCAAATAACCTAAAAGTCTTCAAGGAAGCTGGGTATTATCTTGACCATCAAAGGAGAAATAGGCAATCGTCAGTGGATCTCCACAAGTGAAAGTGAATCAGCACTGACCAAGTGAGTGAATGTTGCCTTTAGGTGTCCTGAAGGCTGGCTCTTAGGTCCTTCCTCTTATGGGATCAGCTGGGTATAGATCTGCCTCTTATTAGGGATGGTCAAGCTCAGGGCAAGATTGCCTGTTGTGCCCAGAGTGACTAGTCATGTGAGGGCTTCTTCCTTCTCTCCTGAGCAGAAATATCCTTTTGAGATATTTGAAATTCCTAAGCACATGCTCCCCTTTCAAATATAACATTGGAGTCTAAATTCAACTATTGTAATATTATCGAGGTGCATCAAGTATCTTTATGTTTAAGGACTACTGGTTTCCACTATTTATGGGGATAGCTCATGACCAAAAATAAAACCTTTTGTTGTAAAATTGCATTTTTTTGGGTAGTGCTGAGACCCCCAGCAGGAGGGGCTTATCCCAGGGATGTCTTACCAAGACAAGCCTAGAAATAATGTGGATCCACCTGGACAGACAGATATCGGCAAACACAGGGAAGGAGTCTTGAGCATAGAAACACAGAAGGGAAGACCATCTTCAGGAAAGAGATGAGATAGATTTTTTTCATGGTGGCAATACCATTCCTTCATAACAGCCCTCGGCTGGCAGATAGCGGATAAAATCCTGAGAGTGTAGTCTAGAATCATATTCACACAAAATAGGAGGAAGACAGAAAATGAAATCCAGGAAACTGGCTGATTTCAAGTTTTTAGCACAAAGCCAGAGGGTAAAAAATTGACAAAGCATGAGTAAATAGATACATACACGTGAGACTCATTATCCACTGCCAATCTTGGAAGAACTGGATTTTCTTGTCAGTAGGTTCCCTTAGATCACCTAAAAATAAGTCCATACCAAAGACAGATCATGGTTCTAATGTGATCATCCTCCTCTCTTGATCTTATGCCCTCTCCAAGGTGTTGGAATAAAATGGTTGACATTTCAGGCTGAGAGTCAGACAGAGAAGGCTAGTCTGGTTGAACATAGACTGGTCTGAGACTTCCATTTGGCCAAGACTGCTTCTCAAAAAATCAGTGTACTGGTCTCACTGTCTTGATTTGGAAGCCTTGTCTTAAAAGCAACACCTCTGATTTCTTTCATATATACTAGAGCAGGGGTTGGCAGACTACAACCCATTGGCTCACTCAGCTGGCTGCCTGCTTTTGTAAAGTTTATTGGCACACAACCATGCCCATTTTTTTTTCTCATTATTGTCTATGGCTGCTTTCATGCTACAAAGGCAGAGTTGAGTATTTGGCATGGAGACGTTATGTCCTGCCAAACGAGGGAAATATCTCCAGTTTCTGTCTTTAGAGTCTTGGTGAACTTTACTACAAAGTCCCAGTAGGGAGCTCAAAAGTTTACAACCATCTTTGAATTTTTCTCTGTAATAAGGTTGAAAGACTAGGATTTTGAGGTCAAAAGATCTGAGTTCAAGCCTCAGTTCCATCAATTATTTTTATGATCTATGACAAGTTTCAGAACTTCTCCTGTAAAATGGGTTTGAAAATACTTGTTCCACAGGATTGTTGTGAGAACTAAAGAGCCTGACAAATGCCAGGCACTTTACATAAATTATCCTAAGATCCTGTCCCACGTTGTCCATCCCAATCCTATCTCACCTTTCACCCTACTCCACCTGATTTGAAATTTTGGTGGAGATTGTGTTCTTGCTGTTGTGTTATTTAATTCCCTGGTGAGGAGGTTGGAACAAATTCATTTGAAAACAAATTTGCTCACCTTTGTTATGGAGAGATCCTGGGGATTTAAGCAGACAGTTCATGTCTCTCACAAAGGATTGGCCCCAGTCATCATGTGCTAGATGCTGTCATGATTCTTTCTCCAAATAACAAATTAACCTTGTTCCTCTCCATCAGGAAAAAAAAAAAAAAAAAAAAAAAATCCTGGCTCCAGCCTTTCTGCTGATTGAAAAGAAGTCAGCACTGTTTTGACAATGCCTTCTAACAAAATATTCTTTTACCTTGTTGGCAGGCATTTGAGTAGAAATCGACAGAGAGAAAAGTATTTCTCTTGGATATCAGCATAACGATCCCAACCTAATGAATCGGCTTCAGTAATTTTGTATTTTGTAAATAAATGAGGATGTTCTAGAAACAGCCACAAGACTTTGTTCATTTCATCCTTTCTGATGGTCTTCAGACATGTGCTGGGAGTGCTTCAGGTTTCTTTTTGCAGAATAGAAGGCAGGGGCACAGCATTGCTCTACCAGCAAAGCTAATTTCATCCTGACAGGAGTGTTCCTGACTCCCTAAGGGCTCTAAGACAACTTGCTTATTCTCTCTGAATTGTATCTTCCATTTTCTATATGATTCTCTAATTGGCTATTTATACCTCTTTCAGGCATTTTCATTCTGCCATAGGATAAATAAATTCTAAAATGGTAACATGTGTAGTCCACAATTAATGAAGGAGTTTCATTTGTCTTGTCTTGAAGTTGGTTGTTAGGAATTCAAACTTTATTTTCCCATAGAAAAGTATGATAAAGCATTGACAGTTTATTAATTGAGACGACCATATTTTATTTCCTCATCGGATATAGATAAATATTAAAATATATTTAAGACCCTGTTTTCTCATTCATGATGCTACCATTAAAATACATTTAAGACTCTATTTTCTCATTCATGATTCTATTTCTCTGTAGAACCCATTTAAATTTTCTAGTTTCACGTATCGTGAGCATACCTGTTCCCAGCATAATTCCTCCCCTTTGCACTAGGTCAGAGTAGGGGGTGAGCACCAGCTGAGTAGTGACTGAAGTGGGGAAAGGAGGAGAGAAAGTGCCCATGGCAACCACAGATCAGTTGAGAGGGCTCAATCCCTAACCCTTAGTATCTTTTGTTTAGTGGGTGAAAGATTGAGAATTCTGAGTGTTCCCAGTGAGAGCAAGAAGAGTTAAGACAACTCTAACCGTCTCTTTGTTGAGATAAGGCTATAGGAGGGTGGCAAGTATTTGTATGAAAGGATCATTTGTAATGGAGCATCATTAGTCCTCTGATGATGTCCAAATTCTGTGTCTTATTAGTTGTTTATCTACAGCTCCTATCACAATGCCAAGCAAATTGTAGACTTTTAATAAATATGGAATTGTTCTGGGAGATTATCCTTAGAAGGTTAAAAATAAGTCACTTTGGTTAGGATCTAGCTGAAATAATCCTGCTTGAATTTATATTTCACTCTCTAGCAGGTTGTAAGCTAATAAATGTTTGTAAACCTTTACATCCAGTGGTATACAAACAGCAGGGGTACGAACTGTTGAAGGAATAGAATTATGACTAGAAGTTCACTGATAATAGACTCGAGTAGAAGCTCTGCTGCTCCAGCACCCCAATGACTCCAAACCGCCATCTAAGAAACAAGAGCAGAGGGGACAAAGAGCGCACATCTTAGCGTCAAACAGAACTTGATTTGAATTACGGTTCTGTGTGACATGGCCAAGTTTCTGTTTTCTCAAAATCTCCATTTATTGATGTGTAAAAAGGGAAATATTTTTAGAAAAATTTACTGCCACCTTGGATGGTGGTGAAGATTAAATGAGATAAAGGATGTACGGTACCTGGTGCGTAGTAAGAACTTAATAAGTGCTAGCTTACAATATTTCTACACTCAGGAAACGTTAGGTGAAGATGAAATGAAAGCCTTACTATAGACCTGAGGTCTACAGACCCAGAGATGCACCTGGGCCGGGAATCAATTTCAAAGCTCTTCTGCTGTGTCTGAACTCCCTTGAATGCTGATCACAGCCATTTCAGCTAATGAGAGTGAGAGAGAGAGAGGCATGAAGAGTGATAATCACGTGTTCCCCTGCGGGTTTGCGTGGCCACCACGACTTCCACAGCCATTGTGTTTGTGCTCCAGGCTGCTCTATTATTAGTTTCGGCTCGGCTGCTGTTTCTCCTCCAGCTGCGTGTCCATCAGGGTCCATTGCAGAATACCAATCTGTCCTCACATGGCACAAAAGCACTGCGACTATCTAAAAATAGCCCCAGAACCCTAGGCTTCTGATTGTCTCGACCCTCAGCGGCCTTGCCGCTTGGAAGACATTGTTCTGAAAGTTTCCAAGGTCTCCTTTGTTATCTGCCTCTATCAGCTGTACCTGCAGCTTGTTACTGTGAGCTGCCTCGCCCCACAGCTAAACCTTTGACAAAACATTGTGTCTTTTGATGATGTTATCTGTTCCCTTAGCAGAGAGAAGTCAAGGCTGGGTATCTTTGATTTCGAGAGATTATAGTTTCATACATCCTGGAAATACATACACAGGTTATCTATCATCGCCTGCCTTCAAGTCATGGTCCCCGAGTCAATATGTCGTTGCCTCACCTGTCACTCATACCATGACCTTTTTATTAACTGTGTGGTTACAATATCATGACATGAACCTGCCCCATTCTGGCGTCAGATTTCTCTTCCCACATCTCTGAATTTCCTTTTCATTAATCCATATCTCTTACTTTTTGTGTCTATCTTGCCATCTTAGCCCCATCTTCTCCCACCCTTGGGAAATAGCATAGAAACACATCTTTATCACACGTAGAACAGTTTGACACTTTCAAGGTTTCTTGCTCTGCGGACTTCATGTCCACACAGCACAATCCTGGGTGGGCTGCTGTGTGGAGTTTTAGTGTTTCCAGGAGTGTTCACTCCTATGGTTCTTAAATCATCAATGTGATTGCGAATTCGTCCTCCTCCTCCTTCCTGTGCTGACAGTCATCTGGAAGAACTGCATAATAAGCAGCCGGTTAGCAAATATTAACCGGTCACGTTTTGGTTACTGGGAGTCAGTTGGACCAAGAGGGAACTGGAGTAGAAGGAAACGATAATGGTGAACAGAATCGGAAGAGCTACAGAAAAAATATTAAAAGCAAACATGGATCCTGTTATGCCAGCAACTGTTCTAAGCTCCTTGGACACATAAATACAGTTAATTCTTGTCCTAACCATTTGAAGTGGGTACATGAATGAGAATCCTGGAGCATATTTACAGAGTGTAGACTTTGGAGGTTTATTACCTGAGTTCTAATCCTAGTTCGTCCATTAACTAATTATGAAGCCTCGAGAAAGTTACTTCACTCCTCTGTGTCTCAGATTCCTCATTTACAAAAAGGGGATAATATTTCCTACTTTGTGCAATTTTCCTAAGAATTTAATGTGTTAATGCTTATAAAGTATGTAGAACAGATCCCAGTATATAATAAGCATTCATTAAGAATTAGTTATGATTCCAATTACTTATGCATTAACATTTGTATTCTCTCCTTCAGAGCCTGTTCATGCCTGTGGTACATTTCCACCAAGGACAATGCAGCCTGATTGTGGACAGTCACACCTCTTTGTCTAGACAAAGACCCCTAAAGGTCACGGCCAGCTGCCCTCCTAGTGACTTCCAGAGAGCAGGGCACTCTTTGCACACTCCTCTTGTGCGTCAGTAATGCCAGTAGCTTCTCACACTCTGCAGTGGCAGATTCTGGCATATGTTTCAAGAGCATTTCAACCTTTTGCATATTATTACCATAAACTATTAAATCCCTTCTGTTACTAGAAGCAAATTGGGAGCTAATTAAATGTAATCTTTCTGGAGAAAATCCTGTTTGGGCTTTTCAGAATGGGACAGACTGTATTTTATAATTCCTTTCTGAGAATTCCCCCCTCCCCATCTAGAACTCTTTCATTTATTTATTAGCTCAAGGAAAAGACCCATGAAAGATCCCCTGGGCAGATGAACATAGAGTGAATAAAGTACACTTTATTTTTAGAAGCCGTATCAATTCTGGTGCTCACCAGGCTATAAACTTTAGAGGAAGTGAAGGATTCAGCCCATCTCTGAATTCCTGTGGCTCCTTGAATCATTAACAAATTGTTCAGCCATTCTTGATATCTAATTGCTCATGAGTTAAAATATCTAATTCTTAATCTTAAACTCATTGGATTTACAGATCATGCTATATGTTCTTCCTTATCATGCCTGGCAATTACTAGACTCATCCTTCACCTGACAAGCACAAGATTTCCCCTTTAACCCTATCTCATGAAAGCACCTCAGTTACCATTGTTCTAAAGACTCATATACTTGACATGATGCCACCAGGATGGCCAACTACTACTTCTTCAGTCTCATCACACATGCGCTCCACTTATATGAGCCTCCTCTCACTATCTCGAAAGTACCAGGAAAAGTCCTTCTAGCACAGGGCCTTTGCACAGACTATTCCTTCTATCTCAATGTTCTCCCTCTCTCCTTGCTCCTCTCATTATCACCATTTCTCCTGTCTAGTTAATGTCTATTCATCCTTTAGATACTTCCTTGACCCCTCACAACCTCCCTGACCAACCTTCTTTACCACCCTTCTCACCTAAGTACAGTTCTTTAATCTTAGCATTCAGAGAATTATTTTCATTTCATTGAAGATACTTCTCAATATTTGTAATTAAACTTTTATCAATATAATTATTTGATGAATGCCATTCTCCTGACTAAACTAGAAACTCCATTAGAGGAGGAACTGGTTTTGATCATCATTGCATCTTCAGCATCTAACGCAGTATTCAGCACACAGGAGGGCTGCAGTCAATGCTTCTGAGTTAATTAATGCTCAACAAGTGTTTGTTTTTAAATGACTAAAGCCTGCATTGTTATTAGATTAGTAGACTCAATAAAGTCTCCTAGAACAAGGATTGAGCATAAGGTTTCATGTACTAGTTTCAAGTAGTTCTAGGCTGAAAATGTGCTACAGATGGATATGTTTGGTTTGCAGTAAACAGGTATATAAAGGATGAGAGTCAAACTAGACGTCAGTGCCTGGTAGGTCTTTCTGGTCTAGTGAGCACATGGTCTAGTGAGCAGCAATATCAGGACAAAGCTGCCATGAATTGGGATAGTAAACTAGAAGTAGGATTATAGATTACCCAGAGGTTGAGCAGAGAAGAAATCCAGATTATAGGCAAGAGATTTGGGATCTTGTTTAATGAACTTATTTATTTATTGCAGAAGTATGATGTGCCAGACAGTATACTAAACACTGGAGATCTATAGACAAATCATTCTGTTCCTTCTCTAGAGTCCTGGGGGGTCGGGTTGTGGGGAGCATAATTGATTATAATGTGTTGTGGAAAATCCCATGATTTCACTAACTGTGGGCTTTACAGAAGGCTTCTTAGAGGAGACAACACCTGAGCTGATAATTGAAGATGAGTGGGTATTAGTAGTAGGCATGAAGGGAGATAGTCTAAGTAATGAGCAGCAAGTGGGAAAGTCAGGAGACTGAAGAGTGCCCAGAGTGTTTGAGGAACTAGAAACCTCTTAGTAATGACTAGAATGTGAAGGCAAAGTGGGGGTGGAGGGTTTAGTAAGCCATAAGGCTGAAGCAAAGGACATGAACTAGATTGGAGCAGGATTTGAGAACCCATTGGAGAATGATCAGGCATATCTGTGATCCAACCTATGCTTAGAAAGTGGCTTTGCCATTAGAGTAGGGAATAGATGAAAGAGGGGCTGGACTGACATTGGGGGGATCATTTAGGAGATATGAGTTTATGAAAGTGACACATAGCCATGATATAACCTGCGAAAGTGGCATTTGAATTTCAGGAGAGGAGAGAGACTTTGGGGAGTATTGAAAGACAGGGCCAATAGAGTTTGGCAATGCTAATGTAGGAGGTAAAGAAGGAGGAGGTTTCTGACTTGGGCAGTTTGGTAAATGATGGTGCCACTTATCAAGAGAAGAAACTTAAGAGGGAAAACAGCTTTTGTTGTTTGGAGCTAGATAATTTTTAAATATGTTGAGGGATAATGAGACTGCTTGCTGAACCCAAATGTCCATTTTCTCCCTTTTCTTAAGAAATAAATGCCCATGTTTTAGCCAGGCCTTTCCCAGCTTGCTTGCAGCAGGGTGTGACCATGTGACTAAGTTCTGGCCAGTGGGATGTAAGCGTACATGTTGGTTGCCTCTGTCAGCTGGTGTTCTCCCTCTTCCTCGTGTCCTTAGTCCCACTGTTGGGAATGTGGACATGTTGGCTGGAGTTCTTACAGCCATCTTAGACCAGGAGCTAGAAGCTGCATTTTGAGAATGGTGGAGCAATGAGATACAGTATCTTGAGAGTCTGATGATAATAGAGCCATCTTTTCCAGCATGGCTGCCAATATGTCATTCTGTGGATCAGTCAGCCTCTTGCTCCAGCCACCTCTCTCATGGCCTGGTGGGCTTATGAATAAAGTGGCCATAATGGCAGAGATGGAGGTTATACATGGGCTTAGCAATATGGACTTCTACTCACCAAAATTGATCTGGCTATGGCCACTGCCGAGTGCCCAGTCTGTTAGCAACAGAGATCGACCCTGAGTTCCCAATATGGCACCATTCGCTGGGGTGATCATCCAGCTACATGGTAACATGTTTCTTACCTTGGACTGCTTCCATCATGGAAGGGGTGGTGGTGTGTTCTTACTGGAATAGATACTTACTCTGGATATGGATTTCCCTTCCCTGCACACAATGCTTCTACCAAAACTAGTATCTATGGATTTACAGAATGACTTATCCACCATCATAGTATTCCACATAGCATTGCTTCTGATCAAGTTGCTCACTTCACAGCAAAAGTGTGGCAATGGGCTTTGCTCATGGAATTCACTGGTCTTACCATGTTCCCTGCCATCCTGAACCAGCTGGTTTGCTAGAGTTGTGGAATGGCCTTTTGAAGACTCAGAATGGATAGGCTATAGTATATGTATCTTCTCTCTCTCTCCTTTTAGCTATATCTACACCTATCCATCTATCTATCTAGGGCAAGATATTTTGAGAAGGGAGGGAGGAAGAGGGAGAGAGAAAGAGAAAGAAAAAGAGAGAAGATATATATATATATATATATATATATATATATATATATATATATATATTTGTTTGTTTGTTTTCCCCCTATATTATACTGGCTCTGTTTCTGTGTAGAATACTGACTAATACTGTGGAGAAATAAGATGAAGTATCTTGAGATTCTGATGATTGTAGAGCTGCTTTACTATCCTTGGCTGCAAGTGAGACAGAAAAATAAACACTGATCTCATTTATGTCTCTGATATTGTTAAATTCAGTCACTTACCACTGAATTTAAATCCTCAATAATACATTTCATCTGAGATGTCCATGATGCGTAGCCACATGAAGACGGAGAAAGAAACCTGGAGCTTGTAGCAAAGGTCTAAACTAGTAATGAAAGTTTGCAGTCATCAGCACAGTACTGTCAGGGAGGTGAGGCCTCATAAGGAGAATGTGTAGTGTAAGAAGCATGAGATTTTAATCAATGAAAAGAGGAAGAAGAACCTGAAAAGAAGATTGAAAGAGAACTACAAAAATGTTAGAAGGAAAGCCAAGACAGCGAGTTAAAAGAGAGGTAAAACCAAGTTGTCAAATGCTGTTGAGGTGTTGAACAAGTAAGCCAAGAAGTTAAAAGTGGCCTTATGATTTATCAACCAGGAGATTGTTTGTGCCCCTGGGCACAACAGTGTAACTGGAGAGACCACGGTGGAAGACAATTGCATGGATTGAGAAGTGGATGAGGACAATGAAATGAAGACAGCAAGCTTAAAACAACACCTATCAAAAACTTGTTTTTAAGAGAAGGAAATAGTGTAGTAACTTAATGGCGGTTTAATGTCAAATGGATGTTATTTACTCTTGCTTCTTTGCTTCCTTCCTTCCTTTTCCTTCCTTTTAATGGAAGATGCTTGAGCTTGTGCTTATGTGGAGGTAGAACAAATTTAGGTGGTCTTACAGTAACCTGCCTTTCTGTAAGTCTCATTGTGACTGTCTATCTTGAATGCAGTGTTGGGGCCCAGGGCAGGCTACCCCCAAATATACCACAATGGCATATTGATTATTTTAAATTAAAGTTGCTTGATAAATAGCCAATGCAAAAAGGTCATTTTGACTCTCTTTTCTCTGTTTTCTCTGAAAGCAGGAAATCTCCCATGTGAAATGTACCCTCCCCACACCGAGAGATAGAGAGACATTCTCATCACCAGAGCTAGGGAATTCAGGGCTGAGAAGTCTGTATAAACAAACTTTGGTATTTTTTTATGAATTTACTGCTCCAAACCCAAGCTCTCCTTAAATTACTTACTAATTAAGTATCCACACCTAAATTTCTTTGTCCTGTCAAATCTTCACAAATTTATTATTTCTTTGTATAAAAAGATGTAAAATCTGCCTGCTTTGGTCATTTCTCTCAGCATCATTTTTATGCTCTCCCAAGTTAAACTGGTTTTTCTACTGTTAATCTGTCTTGAGTCTTTTTTTTCTTTTTTTATTAGTCCAACCGGAAGAACTCAAGAGGGGTAAGAGTAAATTTCCCCTTCCCCAATAGCAGCAATAAGACCCTGGCCTTTCACCTACTCTGGATCTTATACTCAATTTCTAGTGACTGAGTGAGTGACTTGTGCCCTCCCATTCCACTCCACTCACCCCACCACACCCCATGTTTGAGTCTTCCAAGTGCTTTCCCTCATCCAAGCCATCCAACCTGATTTCTATTGACACCTCTTAATTTCCAGGTAGGACAATTTTCAACAAAGTGTCTTTGACATTGTCATTTTATTCACTCATTGAACCTATCATAGAGTCTTGCTGGGGCAGGGGGGAAAGGAGACTGTGGCATTGTGTTACTCTTTTTGGATTCCCTTCATGGCTTTTCCTTACCTCACCACTTGAGACAACTTCCCGGTACCCATGGTAGGGCAGGGGTGGGCAGAGGCAGTCTATTGGTTAATGACTCATCATCTAGGGCTGTGATTCCCAAACTTTGGTGGGTTCCAGATTCCCATATGTCCTTGAGAGGTACAAGGGAGCCTTGAATCTGTAGACTCAACAAGGGTGGTTAGAGTATGAATAAATGAAGACTTACTCATATCAATATAACTATTCTCCAGAAGTACGATTATGTTGTCACTGATACAATATAAAGCCATTTAAAAAATGCTCCTGAACGTAGGTTTTACATTACGTATTTTTTCTCTGTATTCATGGAAGTAGTATAGCATATAAGCTTCAGATCCCAAGCTTTGGAATCTGAGAGATGTGCTGTATCTTGACCTGTGTAACTTTAGGAAAATTATTTAACCTCTCTAAGCACTCAGTTTCTTAATTTATAAAATGGGGACTGAAATACGTTCATCACAAGGCTGTTTAAAGGAGAAAATGTATGTAAAGTGCTTCATATAGTGCTTGGTACACAGTAAGGTTATAGTAAATGATGAAGATTATTGTTCTTGAAGTCAAACTACTGTCACATGAGGGTACAAATTTTTTCAACATTAAAAGGTTTGTACCCAAAAAGGAAGTATTTCCATTGATCTCCAGAATTTTTCTCCAGGACATGCCATCAATTCTGTGTATCCTTTGTTCAATACCTGCAGTGTGAAACTAATGTGTCTAACTCATCTGTGCTAATGATTTAATTTGTCTCCCCTCCCTAATAACCTTTGCGTTGTAACAGGGGAACTTGCCGTACCTTAATGAAAATAAGTGACTAATGTGAGAATTGCAGGGCCAGAGAATGAGATGCTTCTGGGAAGGGACCCCTTTCTCAGGGACTTTTGTATCATACAGTGCAGGAGCTGGAGGCTGCTCAGGCTGCCTCTGAGTAGGGCTGGTCTTGTTCTACAGAAGAATAAATCTGTGCGAAATCAATACCAGCTCCTATTGTTTTCAAGTTTTACTCCTTGCATTTAGGGTGCAGACACACAACGGACACTCAGTAAATATTTGTTGAACGCATAGATTGAAGAGGAAGTTGGGGCAGATGTGGGGGGATTGAAAGGCTCATCTCAGGAGGCCAAGAAAATGTCTGAGAAAAGATCACTTGAGCTCAAAGACGGAGCAAGTAGCTGATTCAACATGATTTCCTTTTATTTACTCTCATTTTGTCATTGTCTTGCTCCTTTGTAGTTGACTTTTTCCTTTTCTTAGTCTGTGACAAAGAACACAATAACTCCAACTAACGTTGGAAGTCCAGAGTAAAAACAAACACAGTTGATCAATTAGCATTGCTGGTATAACATAGTAGTGCCTGCTACTCTGCCGATAGAGTACTTAGTCATAATATTAAAAATACAGTGTTATAAAAAGAATGCTAGTATGTAAATTGAAATGGCTCACTGCTATCATCTAATTCAGAGGGTTTTGTTTTTTTTTTTTTTTTACTTTTTATAAATAAAATACATCCTCAGAGAATCTGGAAATTGGACTTAACCAGGAAAACACACAGAGAAAATGCCATAAATGGTTTCAAGGGACATTGTTTTTCTGAATCACATTTACAAGCCTCTTAGAAGACCACAGATTCCAGGTTAAGAACTTTTGATGGAGTCCGACCGCTTTATTTTATGGAAAAAGGAACTGAGACTCAGAGAAGTTAAAGTCCCAAGTCCAAACCATCACAGTACTTGTAAGTCCTAGACTAGAACCCAGGGCTAGAGACTTCTATTATGCCAAGTTCTTGATAAGTTCTAGTGAAGCTTAACATCTTATTAAGCTAAAGGAAGTCTCTATTCCAGATAGAATTCTATGAGGCAAGATAACACAACATCCTCCTAATCACTCAGGCAGAGAGTGTACAAACAAACAGGCAAAAAACAGTTCCTGTTGTTTTCATGTTACAACCCCTGTCTTTGAAGAACCCTAGATTTCTTCATCTCAAAGTATGCTTTTAAACTCAATTTACTCATCGTTGTGCTCTCAAGTGGGGTTCCAGCTCACCTCCCCATCTCTTTTAAAAGAAGTTAATCTCTTTATCAATAGCATCAGAGAGGAAGGTTGTAGAAGGCTCCTTTGATGTCTCATTTTAGGGTCCAATAACCCTCAATATTAGAAATTTATTACTACACTCCCAGAGGCACGTTTTATGTACAGGTGGAGCCTGACAGCCCAACATGCTCTGCAGTTGGTACTTAACACTGTTCTTCTCAAGCTCATTTTGGATGCTTAAAACTTAGAACAAGATTTTGTTTTCTTGTTTTGTTTATAAGGTTTCCCAAGTTATAAGGACCGGGAAAGGTTGTATATCATTCAATACGGTTCTTAAATGATTTTAGTTACTGCTTATTCAGGTGTTTAGTTACTTTTTATTCATTGTATTTGCAACATCTGAAAATTATAGCAAACATTAAGTTTTCCAAGTGTATCATGTGATTCACAAGATGTAACTTTCATTCTTCAATTCTATATGGTCATTTTTGATTTGCTTGAACTAGTTTATTTATACTATTGAATTCATGTTTTTCTTCTCTATGATAATTGATTTGCAGAGAATTTTGACCTAGTTTCATACTCAGAAAGTATTTACTGTGTATGCCTACTATGTGCATAGCCGTGTGCTACACAAAGGACAGATCCTTGTTTCTGAAACTATGAATGTGTATTATTTAAGTGCAGACTGGCTTTTAAATAGTACAGATATAAATATGCCAAAAAAACGTGGTGGAGCTAATAGTTCTTGAGGTAATCTTTGGTCAACAAAGGGAAAATAGCCACTGCCATGGTGAGACAAGATTTATATCTTTTAGCTTCCTAGAAGCCATTATTATATTGAGAGAAAACTATCTATCTACCCTTGCCCACCACACACACACACACACACACACACACACACACACACACACACATCCATGGCTGCTAAATCCTCAACTTCATGGCATAGAAAACAATGTTACCTTGGAGAACAGATTATGTTTGAAGGAAATCCAACAGATACAGGAGGAATTAGGAGTCATGCAAAGATAACGTATCAAGGTCCCCATCAGTCTAGCTGACCAATAGCTACTAAGGAGACATGTTGAGAAGTGGAGGGATAGACAGCAAGTTTTAGCTCTGGATTGTGAGGAGGGTGGGCTGTGAGGAAAATGAAGGATGCCTAGTTTGTAGTGTGCTTACTATGTGCCAGGCGGGAATGGATTCAGAATTTGTGGTGCATGAAGCTTATGTGACTTGGGAGTTTCAAAGAAAAATAATACAGAACTGTAAACAGAAAATTAAGTACAAGAATATTTATTTCGAATGAGCAAAGAAATTACGATAAACTATGAACATATAAAAGAACGAATATCACAAAGAAAATTTCAGAAAAATAGCAATAATTTAGTTTTTATTCATTTATTAACTTCCAGAAACACATTTACAATCCTTTTTTCAATCTATATTTTTTTGGCTACATACGTTTCTATCACATCTTCATTTGAAATTATTTTGCAATATCATTTTCTTTCTTTTCTGATGAGGGAGATTGGCCCTGAGACAACATCTGTGCCAAAACTCCTCTATTTTGTATGTGGGACACCTTGACAGCACAGCCTGACTAGTGGTGCACAGGTCCACACCCAGGATCCGAACCCATGAATCCCAGGCCACTGAAGCGGAGTGTGTGAACCCAACCACTATGCAATCAGGCCGGCCAGCCCTGCAATATCATTTTCTATAAAGAGACAATTCAGTCTTTCCTCAAGAATTTCTTTTCCTCTAAAATTTGTTTCTCATTTTTTTCCCAGTTTTATATCTTGTTAGGAATTTAGAATTGTTGCCAAATTTGGGAAAACCTCCATCATGTTTCTTTTAGAAATGAGCTATTACAGATGTGCTCAGTATTTGCAATACTGCTACAGGTTTGTACAACCACAGGAACTCTGATAAATTCTATTTATCCCAATTCCCATCAAAAAGAAAAAAAATGACTAAGGTGTTTATAATTGTATGCACTTTACATTTTCTAAAATATTTTTGACAAGAGAGAACTTCTGTTTTGACTTGGTATCCAAGAGAATTAAATGTTCCAGTCACAATATTACACATGTGATGATTGGAAGAATATTGCAGAAAAGCTTTGGTCTCATACATTTCAAACTTTGTTTTTCCTCCATTATTCATGTGCATATGGTGCTGGGAGCTATAAGACACTATAGCCTTTAGCCCTGTAGCTTGGTGTCATGACCCCAGCTGAGTTGGCTCCATGGAAGTTAGGACTCCTCCTGGGAGCCATTCCCAGACTGTGACAGGTAGCAAATGCTTAATTATATATGGAAATAAGTGTGAACCATATTAATAAATCCAATAAACTTGAACTAAATATATCCCCAATTTGGCCTTCTCTTAGAGGTTCCAAAAATGGATTCTCTGTCACAAGGGAAAACTTGGTGCGAGGGAGAGAGGTTGCAGTGGAAAGAGACAGTGGTGTTAATTAAGATGTGATTAGAACACCTTAACTGTTTCAGGCTGGCCTGGTGGTGTAGTGGTTAAGTTTGCATGCTCTCCTTCAGGGGGCTGGGGTTCACAGGTTCGGATCCTGGGCACAGACCTGCACACCACTCATCAAGCCTTGGCATCCCACATGCAAAACAGAGGAAGATTGCCACAGATGTTAGCTCAGCAACAATCTTCCTCAAGCAAAAAGAAGATTGGCAATACATGTTAGCTCAGGGGCAGTCTTCCTCACCAGAAAAAACAAAAAACAAAAAGAACAAAAAGAACAAATTTTGAAAATTTCACAAAACCATAGATCAATGTGAATATATTACTGGGCCTTTGGAAGAGTCCTGACGCTTAAGCCACACCAGCTTCATGACTAAGCTGCCTCTGACGACAACAGTTCTAAAGTACCAAGTCTTACAGCATCCCTATGCCCTAGAGTTCAGACCTTAAGCCTATTTGTCTTTCTTTCCTTTTTTTTTTTTTTGAGGAAGATTAGCCCTAAGCTAACATATGCTGCCAATCCTCCTCATTTTGCTGAGGAAGACTGGCCCTGAGCTAACATCTGTGCCCATTTTCCTCTACTTTATATGTGGGATGCCTACCACAGCATGGCTTGACAAGTGATGCATGGGTCTGTACCAGGGATCCGAACTGGCAAGCCCTGGGCCACCAAAGTGGAACGTGTGAGTTTAACCACTGGCCCCCTTTCTTTCCTTTTTTTCTTTGAAGTTTTTGTCATATTTATTCCCTCCCTTGATGATCTCAAATAGCCTCCAGGCTTTAAATGCAATCTGTATTCAGACAATGCCTAATTTCTTTCTCTGCTCCCTGGAGCTTTAGAATCATGTATCTAAGTGTCTTCTTGTTAGTGAGCAAGGTCTCACTGCCTGCTGCAAATAGAAGCCAATACTATGGTACCAGCTTTTGAGAAAAGAAAAACTTTATTGCAAAGTCAACCAGAAAGGAGACAGGAGGCACGTCTCTCAAATCTGTCACCCCAATCCAGAGTTTGTGGGGAAATTTAAGGAGTTAGGGGAAGAAGCTGATTGACTAGTCTCTAATCAGTCCATTTATGATAATCAAGCTGTTTGGGCTGCTGGAAGCCAGATTTTCCTTACTGAAGGACTATTCACTTTGTAAAGGGCTCCAGTGGCAAAATTTCTGAAGATTCTTGCTTCTGGGGTCATTCTGGGACTATGGTTTCCTGTCTGGCACGTGTACTGTGCCGTCTTTGTTATTGAGCAAAGTTTGATTAAAATGACCTCTTTTAAGGAAGCAAACTACTTTATGCTGGTCAATGTTTTGTGGGCTGTTTCAATGCCTCCCTTTTCTTTGCACGTTCATTAATCTTGAAGGAAATAGGGCAGTGACTGCTCTAGCTACTTCCTGGAACAGGCCTTCTATCTCAAATTCCTTTAGACAGTCAGGGGGAAGGTCAAAGTTTCTTTCTCAGTCTTTTGTTTTTTAAAATAATTAAGACAAAGAGACACATTTTGGGGTGGCTAATTCTGATACCCCACATTCCCACCTTTGAAACTTCAAGAGGTTTCATGATCTAGAAACAGTTGGTGAATTGTTCCCTCTCACTGAACACCACCCAGTCTCTTAGTCCTGACAATCAGTCAATCTAGTTAAATTCATTTCAGGAGTCAGTGATGCAGGTGGGCTTTCAAAGTTAGGCCTATATTATACAAGAAAACAATCAGGTATTTAATAAGAAGCATTTCTATGGAAACAAACAAATCAAAAAAAAAAAAAAACAAAACACCACAGTTAATGGTTGGAGAGAATTATAAACCAATTCTGAGCCCAGGGGACAGCCAGTCAAGAAGATTTCTAGATGTCAGGGTTGAAGCATCTTTAGCAGTTTGAAATGTCTCTGATAATGTCGTCAGGTGTTCTTTTTGAGTGGTTTATACAGCAACAGACATGAAGATTGTCTAAACGTGGGCTATTGTGGTGATCTCTCTTAAGTTTATATCAAGCTGTCCAGCTTCAGTTTGTAGAGCTATCAGGAAAAAAAGGGTGTTTTCAAGTCTGAATGATTCCAAATGAAAAGGATGGAAAAAAGTTGAAAACATTGGTTTGGAGATTTGTAGCCAGATATTTCAGGAAACTAGAAGAATTCAGGATCTAGTCCAATTTACAGGCAGAAAACAAAACCTCAAAGACAATAGAACTAGAATGTGTATTATAGTTTCTACAATATAATACACTGCAGTGTATTATAGAAGCATAGCTTTTCTCTCTAAAACCACCCTCATTTTACCAAAGATGACCAGATTAAGATTGATTGGTTTACAAAATAAGTCTAGTTTCAATAAACTTGGCCCAATTATTTACATAAGTCAATTGATCATATAGATTCTTTTAAATCTGCTTTGCTGGAATTTTTCATAAGGAATCTCAGGTTGAACTTTAAAGGCTTCTCAAGGCCAGGAAAGCCGAGTCAAGGACTTGTCATCAGACTCTGTCTGCAATGTCTATAGGTATGGGGAAATTCAGTTCCCCAAAATACCCTGAAGTTCTTGCACCTGCCAGGAAGTGACCTTTACTCACCTGGTAAGGTTGCTGGAAACCATGTAAGCAAGGAACCAGGCCAATATTTCCAAGTGGCGTCATTTTTCCCATAAAGTCAACCTTTGTTCGTTAAAGACTTCTGGCCATTTCCAAGTCTATGTATGTCTCTCTCAAATATAACATTCCAATCAAAGCATTGGTAATATAACCAATATTTCCAATTGTGTCCTGTTATAAGGAGGGTAGATTCTTATTGAAATTACACAAATAAGTATATTGCCATGAAAATAAGAATATTCACTCGTTCTAAAGTCTGGAGGGATCAGGTAGGGAGAAAAAGATAAATCTTTTAATTTTGAAAAGAGAAAAATTTTCCTTAAGTCTAGAAAAAGAAAACATTTTAAAAATCAGCAATATTTCAAACAAAAGTCATAAAAGTTATAATCATTCTCATCAGTTCACTCAGTCCTGTGTAATCAATTCTTGATCTTGATGTTTTGTTAACTGTTTTATGAAACCATCAGTTTCTCCATTAGCCTTCTGTAATTTCTTACCTAGCTCAGTTTTATGATCTGAAAAGTTTATCAGAAACCTGTGTTCTAGAGCATTTGTCAGAGTCCTTTCCATTAGTCTTTTGGAAGATGAAACATGTTTGCAAAAGCACTAGAGTAAAATAGTAATTGTCAATAATTTAGAAAAGACTTAAAAATGGCAATTGACAAAGAAATTTGGTTATTTCTGTGACATAAAATTTAATTTAGGAATGCTATACAATTTTTAAACCACTTACATTAATAATGTTTACCCACATAACCTATATTTACCCATATAAACTAAGAAGGTTTATCATCATTTACTTGACAATGCTTCCCATGCAATTTAACATACTAAATAAGCCTAATTAATTTAATATCTCCCTCTTTATAGGAAGAGAGAAGAAATTATTTGAGAAATCCCAGGGATCTGTTGGAAATCTCAAAGTTACTTTCAGGACTTTATTTAGGATTTGAATTTTGAGGAAGTTTGTCAAAAATATCAAAATGTTTAAAACACTTGGTCAAACAGGATCATAGGTCACTGTGAAACAATGCTTAGTTATCCACTTAAACAAAGTGACAATAGAAGATGTCAAAGGCAAACATAAAGAGTTATTAAATAGTTTCTAAAAACCTTACAAAATATAATTTCTGCCTCTTAGGTAGACTTACTTAAAAATAAAGAAAGAATTTTTTATCTCTTTATGAAGAGCAGACAAAGTTCAAGAAAATTACCCTTTTAAGAGAGACAATACCAAATTCTAGTTTTGCATCAGCTTACTTTTGATATTTAAGCTTATTTACTTAATTAAATTCATTTTGATCCATGCACAAAACTTTTTCCTCAGGGTTCCTCTTCTGAAAACCCTTCTATAACTTTCTTTTTACACTCAGACTTTGTACCATGTCTTTCCTCCTTCATAGTACTTTAGGACAAGTTTATCTTTCTTTAAAGAAACAAGCAAACAAATCTCCATTCTTTTTCCTTCTTTGCTGAAAACATACATCTTACTTTCCTTGAATACAAAGATGTTTTCTGTATTAACATTTAGTAGCTTTAATGTCCACAAACACTTCATGAGACATTTGACAAAGTTAGCTATCATTCTAAGTTATTATTTTTGCCGACAAATTTTATAACAGAGATAACATGAGCTTATTTGACTAATAAACCCAAGTAGAATAAAGACCGCATGTCTACATCGTATCCAATGTTAATAACCCACATGCCTATTTCAATCAAACCAACAAACTTAAGCTTTAAATACAGCTCTTAATTTTGTACATACCATCCAGAGGTAGAAAAATACCACATTTTTACACCATATACATATAGACATACATGAACATACAGACACACACAAACAGACATCTTATAGTTTCTGTTAAATTTTTGCTAGATTTTGGACAAGAGTGCTTTTATAGCTGTTTTTCTCTCCTTTTACAGAACAGGTCTAATTGCAAGATGGCATCATGGTTCAAAGACCCATTCACAGGCTGCAACTAACCTGACCCCAATGAGTACTGGGGCCCGGGTATATTACAAAAGAAAATAATTTCCTCTTTCTTTGTGGGCTCCTAATTGAACATTGCCCAATTTTGAAGAATGCATCTCAACGGGCTGCAATTTGCTATACCATTTACATTTCCTATTTTAAAGGACTTTTTCAAGGTGGCCACATCAAGGTCTTTCTAGGGGTGGTGTTTAGGACCTGACAGTGTGGAGATTGTAGGAACAGCTCCCCCAAGAATGATCAAGGGGTCAGTTGTTTCATGATGTACATATTTTGACATCAACAAAGTTCAGGCAAGTAAGCGCTGGGTGAGCTGCCACTGCCGACTGCTTTGCTGTGAACAGTAAAGGTTTAGTAAGGTATGTTCTTCAGGTGGGGTGGGGGGTCCCTATGAGGCCTTTGCATGTCATGGGCAGATGCCTTGACACTTCCAAAAAATCCCCTGTTACCTGGGAACATCCCAAAGGACCAGAGGGAACTATGCTTCTTTTCTTTGGAGTCAGAAGACCTTCAAAAATTTAGTTTGTTATGGTCACCGAGAAACTCAGTCCCCAAACAGACAATTCATTTTAGACAAACAACATTACTACACAATAATACACAATACAATTCTATATATAACATAGAAATTACAATTCAGAGCCAGACTACCAGGAGTACTCAGAAGCAGATTACTGGGAGTAACTTGCAAGTGAACCTTTTATCCCATCTCTAATTATCCTGGAACCAGGCCCAAGATTCAGGACTCAGCCCACCAGGATTCCCCAGAATACAAGTCCTACTTAGGTTTCCAGTGGATCAAACCAGAAAGATGAGGTAAGGGACAGTCACTTTATTAATGTTGTTCACCTGAATCCCAGAGCCGTCTCAATCCAGAAGCAGTTTCTTTTCACGAACATGAAAGAAGAAACCAATGGTCTTAGAGTACTGCAGCAGGAAACAGGACTGCAATCAGCCAAGCCTCTAGACAAAGTGGTCTATGTGGCCACTTAAGGTTGATGAGAACAGCTCATACCCTGCCAGGGGCTGCAGAGCCTCAGTCCAGTGGTCATGGGACCATGATCCCTTCAAGGTCACCAAGAATTGTAAACAAGCAAGGGCTTGCTGCCTGATGCACATAGAAACCAATACCATGGCGCTGGCTTCTGAGAAAAGAAAAACTTTATTGCAAGGTTGATTGGCATGGGGACAGGAGGCAAGCCTCTCAAATCTGTCTTCCTAATCCAGGGTTTGGGGGGAAATTTAAAGGGTTACAGGAAAAAGCTGATTGGCTAGTCTCTAATCAGTCCATATATGGTAATCAAGCTATTTGGACTGCTGGAAGCTGGATTTTCCTTAT
This sequence comes from Equus quagga, assembly GCF_021613505.1. NCBI lineage: Eukaryota > Metazoa > Chordata > Mammalia > Perissodactyla > Equidae > Equus > Equus quagga. Next base: position 23,827,531 of record NC_060275.1, on the reverse strand, counting down.
TGAAGGACTTCTTGCTTCGTAATGGGCACCAGTGGCAAGATTTCTGAAGATTCTTGGTTCTGGGGTCATCCTGGGGCATTGTTTACCGCCTGGCACACACACAGTGTCATCTCTGTTATTGAACAAGGTTTGATTAAAATGACCTGTTTTAAAGAAGCAAAACTAGTTTAAGCTGGTCAATGTTTTATGTGCTGTTTTATTCTCAATATCTCCATTTGGATGTCTAAGAGACCACTCAAAGTCAACATCACTACAACTAAACTCTGGATCTTGCTCCCTAAAGCTTTTCCACCCAAAATTTCTTAGTGGCAACTTTATCCTTTAAATTGTTCACACCAAAAATATTAGAATTTTCATCAAAAATATCTGGAACACAAGAATTTAGTTAGGAAAGCTTCACTGCTCATTCAATTTGCAACCTGGGGAGAGGTGGCCTTTGGCAGCAAATCAAAAGTACACTCCAGGAGAACAAAGAAAGAGAGCTGCCTTTACAGAAAAAGTTCCTGCCTAGTTCCCACTCAGGTCTACTTATGCAAATGAGGAATGCAAGCCAGGTTAGTCCTGATTGGTTGGCTCAGGTCACAGTTTTATTGGTTAGGTCCAGGTGGCTATTAGGGGCTTTTGTAAAATCAGGAACTTTGCAGAGTCCAAGCTTAACAGTGCATTCTGTGGTTTTTCCCAGAACAGAGTATGTGACTGTATCCTGGTCCCAATATGGCTGCTTGACTCCATTTTGGTTCTAGGTCCTGGTTAGCTACACAGAATCCATCTGGTTCTCAGGGATCTTTTTTATTTCATTTTATTCCACAGAGTCATCCTGTCTATCAGGAAATCTAATACTTTCAAAATGTATAGAGAACTTGATCGATTCTTACGCACTCTACATCTACTACCTTGGACGTGGGTGTCACCATCCTTCACCTAGATTGCAGCAGATGTCATCTGGAAGGCCTCTCTGCTGCTGCTTTGTCCCCATGTGGTGGTTCTCAACACAGCAGTCTTTAAAATGCAAATCTGGCCTTGTCATTCCTGTGTTCAAACCCAATTCACTTCAAGAGGCCAAAAGCCATTGAATGGTGAAAAGGCTCTAGTAATGTGGTCTCACATTGTCAGACCTCTTATACCCTCTCCTCCTCCTCCTCCCAGTTCGGCAGCCACACTGGCTTCCTGAAGCTTGCTGAACATACCAAATGAAGGCCTCAGGGTCTTTATCTCAGGTTAACTCCATTCCCCCCTTCAAGTATTTCCTTACATCTTACCTCCTCAGTGAGCCTGCCCTGGCCACCCTATTTAATGCTACATTTACCACCCTACCCACCCATCATTCTCCATCCCTTTTACCCAGCTCTACTTCTTCTGCATTATCATAGGATTGATCACTTGCTAGCAATCATATATTTACATATTAATCATGTTGATTGTTTACTGTCTTGCCTCCCTGCTAGAATGTAAATACCACAAGGACAGAGATCTTTGTGTTTTTTAATAGTTTGTCCCATGAGCCTAGAAACTCATCTAATTCTTAGAAAAGAAACCTGTGAGATAGGCACTACCATTTCTGTAGATTGAAAAAAAAAAGAAATCTGAACTAGAGAAAAGTTAAGTAGCTCACCAAGATCACAAAAATAGTAGAAATGGAATTCAAACCCAGATGGCTTCCAGAGCCTGCATCCTTAACCAGGCTGCGATATCCCCTCCTACTGTGCGAAGGGGAAAAGCGGACAATAGAGATAGGCACTGTTACGCCCCTGGAGACTGATTGCTGGCTGCTTCTGCATGCTCACACTAGGTTGTTAACCTCTGAGTTAAACCCTAATCTCATAGATAAATGTTCTTTTTTATCTGTCTCATAGATAAAACTTCTTTTTCAAAAAGTAAGCCACTTACATCTATGAAGTATAGTTATGGTTTAATAATTGTTTTCCCAAGGAAATAGAGATATCCCCCTCCCTTTGTTATGTTGTATATTCTATTTGGCCACATTACATGGCTCAGTTAACTTCACCAGAAGAAATGTGATACATTGGTCTATAATTCTACGCTAATAAGAGACATGAAAACCACAACAGTATTCCCAAACACATTATTATAACAACACATTGTTTTGGAGGTCAAAGTGATTTGCATAATGTAAGACTCACCTGAAATCAGGTGGAAAAACGACTGCTGAGGGAAGTCAGTACAAGTAGAGAGACAGCTTATACAATCTGGGCATTGGAAGCTCTTTGTATATGTGGCTCTCATCTTTGTTTGGGCAGTAAATTAAAATTTATAAAGGTTACGGCAATTATTTACCATGCTTTCATCGTTTCTGATGTGGATCAATGGGGAAGAATTTTGCAGGTGTGCAGCAGGGCTGGGATGAGCCATTTTTGAGCCTATCCTTCTGATAACCCACATACCATTACACATGAAGACATACACACACTCACATGGGTGTGTTTCTGGGCTCTTGCAAAAAAGCCTCTTATCTAGTCTCTTTGCCTCCAGCTTTCCTTCACCCAGGTGCACTAGTACACTGCCTGTGAAATTACCTTTCAAGAACCTAGACTGGAGCTTGTCAATTTTCTACTTAAAATCCTTTCATGTACCCTTTACCTACTATAGGAAGCAGATACTTTTCCACGTGGCAACCAAAGTCATTCAGTGTGGGCAGCCTCACTCTTTCCTCTGCCTACTTCTGTTACTTTCTACTCCCTAATCACAGCGCGTTCCTCAAATATTCTATGCCTTGCCACATCTCTGTGCTTTTGGCTCCTGCGGAAACTCCCTTCCTCCTCCGGCTCTGTCTAACCAAATCACACCCAACTTTTGAGACCAAGCTCAAATGTTACCATTTCTGGGAAGCCTTCGTGGTCAAATCTCACCCCCCACCAATCCCTGCAAATAAGCAAACACATGCACACATGCCCCTGCACTGCAGAAATAATAGTTTTCTTTTCTGAACTTCATTCATATTCAGGGACATTAATCCTGCTTGTATTTTGGTGATTTCCTCTGTTCTACCATGATTTGGAGAGTCTCCAAAAGTCTCTAAGAACTGAAAAATCTCCTTTGGTTTTGGCGGAGGTGAGCTAACATTTAAGTTAGCAAGTATCTGTGTGTCTAAACTGCTCATGATGCAGATTGTTATCTGAAAATTGAATTGGAGGAACATGGATCTAGTGTCAGAAAATGTGAGTGTAAAGCTCTCTAGAGTCCATCTGTCTGCTCATTCACTCACTTACTCAATTCAACAAACACTTCTAGAGCCCACTTTCTTCCAAGCACTGTGTTGGGCCCTAGGGCCAGCATGCTAAGCACCTGGGCTCTGGCACCTGCCTTTCTGGCACTCAGTGCACAGGTATCAATTGTGCTACAGTGTGGTGTGTGCTAATCACAGCCATGTGGGGGCTATATGGCTAGTTTTAAGCTACAAGAAGCAAGGGTTTGTGTTTTATTCACTTTTGTGTCTCCTACATTGACTTTAATCAACTGTCATTATAATGGGAAAGACTCTTTTGCATATGGAGGTGTTCCATAAATAGCTGATGAAAGAAGGAAGGAGGAAAGGAGAGAGAGAGGGAGAGAGGACTAGGGAAAAAGGGAGGTCTCCAGGTTATTAAGCCAAGCTAAAGCTTCTGATCCTAACTGTGAAAATAAACCATGATCTTCTCCACATATGCTCTTCAGAAAGATGTTACTGAAAACCCTAGGAACACTGGCCCAAAACTAGCAGTAAGAAAATAAAATAAGTGAAAACAAAACAAAATAAATGAAAATCTCTGGCAAATAGCCCAAGCATGCTTGGACCATTAGTGAGGAGCGGTCCCTGATGGTGTAACCCCTCAACCTGTCTCCTCCATGTAAGCCTTTATCTTAAGTGACTTCCAGAACACAGTCTCTTGGGGTTTGCATGCCTAGGAGGCTTTGCAGATTAGATAGAGAGAAGCAGAATGCATTTAACAGGACCATAATTATCTTTCTTTCCTTTTATTTTCATTCCTGTGGGGCTCTAGAAATGTCATTGCCCTTATTTAATGCAACACAGGGCACGTGAGGTAAAGTCTGACTTGCACCCTGAAAATCCCCCAGCAGTTTGCAGCATTGAGGGGTGGAGGATGGAAAGGAAGATTGAAAGAAGCTTGCAGTATTGATTGAGACAACAATGGCTACAGCAAAACCCTCGAGTCTCTCCCAACAAGCGCCAAGGGGGCAGAGCAGCAAGGTGGGAGTGATTGGAAGGATTAGAGCAATGCGGGATGCTGGGTGCTCTGCTCCCCTCATTACAAACCCAATCACCAAGCTCTCAATGGGGGAAGCTCATCCCTCAGCCTCCTGCATCCACTGCAGTATCGAAAAGAGCATCTCCTTACTCTTGCATTTCTTTACCTGTCAGCTAAGAACTGGGGCAAGGGGTAGACTATTGAAGATTGGGGGAATTGTTTTCCACATTCTTTATTATCCTGTTCTGTCTCAATCATCTCAACATTCAAAAAGTAGATTTACAGGAAGTTTAGCCTAAAGAAAAGAACAGCCAAGCTGCTGAGGGCTGTTGAATTTTTAATCCCCTACCACTTTTCTCCCCATTCTCTATTTATTATCTGTTTTCAAAGCCCCAGAGTAAAGGGATTGTCTAAACCCCATTCATTGGCAGCCATTCAAAAAGCTTCATCTTGTAGCATGACTAGGGGGAAACCAGGAGCGAGTTCTTAGAAAAATTTTTAGGAGTCAGTAGTGATATTAAAAACTAAATGTTTAGTAGTGAGGTGAGAAATACCAGTAATAGAAATGATGGCTGAGTGATTACAGCATCAACAGCTCTCTGTCCACGAGTCCTGGGGCTCTTCATCCCTGTGAGCCTGTCCTAGCACCCTGGCAGAGGATCCCTGAAGATTTAGGCCCAGGACACACACCTGCATCTCTCCAGGGTAGTACATATCTGTTTCCTTCCCCTGCCTCAGTGAGTCTTCACCTTGCCCCCAGGTGACAACCCTTCCTCCAGTGGCTTAAGGCTTTTCTTCCATAGGAAGGAGGGTCCAGGAGGGGCCCTGCATCTTGCTCACTCACAGTGACTGTTCCCTCCTCTCTGACTGTTCCTCCACCAGCCTTCTCCCTCCTCCCTACTGCCCTAGTCTTTCTCCTGAATGCTCTAACGTAGGCAGAAAAGAAACCTGCCAGTGGGTACAAATGCTCCTTGAGTTTGCTGCTCCTAAGGTTTTACATTCTCATATTACCCTACATTCAGCCTTTAGCGATTTGTTTAAAATTTTAGCTGATTTCTCCTTGCCAGCATGCACAGTGTCCAGCGGCAGCTATTCCAGGTGAGCATGTGTTTGTTTCCGACTCTCCTTAGAGGGTCCCGTCTTCCCTTACATTTTGGGGCAGTTGGTTGCTCTGCAATCACAACTCTTTGATAGAATCAAGACAGTTGTCAATCTGCAGATTGTGTGTATGTGTGTGTGTGTATGTTTGTGTGTTTTGTTGTTGGTGTTGGTAGATAGGACCTTTGCTCGTTTCAGCTTTCTACATCTTAAGTGGAAGACAGAAATCAACTGACGTGTTTATTGAACTCAGTTTGAAAGGTTATATTTTAAAGGGATACTTTCAAATTGCAATTTACCCAGAGAACAGAGAATAGGGTGTTCCTTGACCGGAAGCCATGGGAAAGGGAACTAGAAAGGTCTAAACTGAAGACAAAAGGTCTACGGGGCAAACTCTTCAAGTATTCTCAGGGCAGCCATTTGGGAGCAAGATTACATTTAGTTAGTGTTCCTCTAGAGGCCAGAAGAAATGGGTGCAGATTACAGGGAAGCAGTTCCTGCTCAATACGAGGGGAAAACGTCCTATTAAAGAGAGCTGTTGAAAGGTAGGTAGAGTGTTTTTTGTGGTCATGATCTCCCCCTCTGACCACGGAAATGGTAGGGTTGAGCTTGCATGAAAATTTGTCAGGATATTTTTAAAGGTGGCTTTAGCATTTAGTTAGAGTTTGGAATAGATGAACTCTGACATGTTTTCAACTCATAATTACAAGGAACACACTCTTTCTTTTCAGCCTCTCTTTTAAGTTCATTCTCAACTTTAAGGTAAGACCTCACTGATTTTCTGCTTCTTCCTTATGTGGTTAAGTGAAATTGTGGCTTCTTAAGAGAAAGTATATACACGAGAGTTTTGAGCCCTTAGCTATTAAACAGGTTCTTTTTTGACTTGGTCCAAAAGGAGTATCACAAATGATGGATAGTTAGCATTAGCGGTGTTTTCTGCTTGGACCGGAATCTTTATCAAAACACTCAGAAGTAAACCTTAAAATTGAAGTCTGGGGCCAGCCTGGTGGCACAGCAGTTAATTTCACATGTTCCGCTTCTTGGTGGCCCCGGGTTTGTAGGTTCGGATCCTGGGTGTGGACGTGGCACCGCTTGGCATGCCATGCTGTGGTAGGCATCCCACATATAAAGTAGAGGAAGATTGGCACAGATGTTAGCTCAGGGCCAGTCTTCCTCAGCATAAAGAGGAGAATTGGCAGCAGTTAGCTCAGGGCTAGTCTTCCTCAAAAAAAAGAAAAAATTGAAATCAAAGTAATGATGATTTACTCCAGCGAAAGTAACGTAGACTTGTGCAAGAGTGACTTTAGTGATTTCTTATTTTTAGGGCCCAAATTAAGAGATCCCCAAATGTCAGAATTATTTGGTTTTGAGGAGAGAAAAAAGACAGCAATTATATTAGCTGACGTGGGTCACATGTGAATGCATGTATAGTGTGGAGGGAAATACAGGTGAAACATGGTTACTTGAAGAAGGGAAGTATACTTTATCCCACAATGTCACAGTAAATTGATGGCTTCGGTACCAATAAGAACCTGGAAAATCCAGCTGGGGACAGGAGGCCATTTGGGGACAAGCCTCCAGGGAGCAGGACTCCAGTTGGTAACAGAGGAGGGGTGAGGGACATGTCTTTGGTTGTCTAAGTGGTTATGTTGTATATGGACTCATGATTTCCTTGCAAAGAATGGAGCTCATTTGCCAGTATCCCTGGTTCTTCTCCATGGAAACAATAGTGCCAGAAGCACAAATAGCTTCTGTGATAGCACATCTATTCTTTGCCTCAGATGTGTTCTAGATTGAAATGAAATAACAAAATACCTCTTCTTTAAATTGTCATGAAGAGGACACTTTGTCAATCTATCGACAAAGGAATCTGTGAGGCCGTGTGAGGTAGGCAACACTGGGCTCCAGGTCCTCTCATGTCCCATTTCTGCACTCTCTCCTCTTCTGCATATTCTCCCCTTGCTCTCCTCTCCATCAGAAAGCCAACCCAGGTTCTTAGATGGCTCCTGGCTGCTCCTTGTTTACCCTTTGGGAGTAATGTTGGGCCTACAAACAAAGCTTGATTTTGGCAGACATATTCGAGCTAGAGAGAGATAAGTGACAGATCTTCTAGTACAAAAGATTGTACCTCTTCTAAACGTAAGATTGATTCTGCTCAAAACCAATGACTTTAAAATCTCTGTGTTACTCTTGTTTTAAGGCATAAAAACCAGCAGTGTGGTTAGCTAATGTGTACACTGTCTAGGCCCCTTTTTCCTCTTCCTGCTTCTCTTATTTCCTGCATTTTGAGTATTTCTCTGCTCTCTATACTTCCTCAAGAAGGACCCCCAGAGAGTCCCCAAAATGAAACTGGGGAAAGAAAATGGAAATTGATCTAGTTTGCTAATTTTAGATCCTCTGGTTAGATTTTTGATAGGGAAAGAATTTGAAATTGTCAACCGAAATCAGGTTACTGCAGTATAAGTAACTTATCAGTAGATTATGTTTCTCATTTCTACAACTTTCTTAAAAGTCAGAGTTGATTCTTATGCCTGTATTTTTAATAAAAAATAATATTTTTAAATTATTTGAACTCATTCTAGCTTTGGATTTTAATTATGTTTATTTCATCATTAATTCAATTAACAAACATTTGTTGATTGCCTGCTATATGCCAGGTATTGCATTAAGTTCTGAGATGCATAGAAAAAAAGTAAAACTTGAGGCCGGCCCTGTGACCAAGTGATTAAATTCACACGCTCTGCTTTGGTGGCCCTGGGTTTCCCCAGTTTGCATCCTGGGCGCGGACGTGGCACTGCTTTTCAGGCCATGCTGAGGTAGCATCCCACATAGCACAATCAGAGGCACTCACAACTAGAAAATACAACTATGTATGGAGGCTTTGTAGAGAAGAAAAAGAAAAAAAAAAAAGAAGATTGGCAATAGTTGTTAGCTCAGGTGCCAATCTTTTAAAACAACAAAAAAAGTAAGACTCAATCTAATTCTCATTTGGGCTCCACTGTGCTAGGCACCACAGGGATAGAGAGATGATTAAACATATGGTTCCAACCTTCAAGAGGATGTATGGACCAGGAGAAGAAAGGGAATATATTCATCAGAGAACATAAGAAGCACTGGCTAAGTGCTGGCAATTATATGACATCTCAGGAGTCCAGAAGATTGAGAAGGAGACTATGTATAAGATGAGAGAACGTAGGCAGGAGGAGAAAGAGGGTGAAGATTATTCAAGTACAGTTGATGAGGCAGTGGATTTGACACAAATTTTTATTAGATGCTGTGAACACACAAATGGAGGAAAATAAGCTAGTATTGAGTGCCTGTTATGTGATCAGCACAAATCCAAAAGGTAAAGGGCACACATGAGTGGTATAAGGTATAGTCATTTTCATCAACAGCTTACAGCTTTGTTGGGGTGCCAAGAATAATGTACATGAAACAATTAGAAAACAATTACATAATAGCAAGTGATTAGCTGCTAAATAGTGTGGCTGATTCTAATGTGTTGTACGTATTTCTGGGAGATGGAGACCAAGAAGGCTGGAGAAATCATGGATGCCTTTATAGAAGTGGTAGGACTTTATAAGACATAGAAACTTTGGATGGGGATGGTGAAAGCATGGAAAAAAAGGACATTTTCTTTTGTAAAGTCAAGAGTATCAAAGATTTTCTATAATAAAGAGCAGTGTAAAATGATGCTGGGCCATTAGGCTGGGGATAGCCAATAGATAGCTTTGAATGCCAGAAAGAGATTTGATGATACTGGAAACATAGAACCTTTGGAAAGTATTTATGGGTGTGATTAATAGGGTGAAAGGGAAATTTTAGAATAACTCCTCCCTATAGTACGACCATAGGAAAACCAGATTCATGGAGTTAATTCTTCAAGGTCCTGGAGTTACAAGAATTACAAGGGTAGAATGACAAGCAGAAGAGAAATATTTGTGTTCTAAAAGGAGAGCAGTAGAAGTCCTGTGGTGTCTTATCCAGGGCTATTTATGTCACTAACCATGTGAGTCAGTCATTGCCTGATTGTGCTAAGATCAATTCTCCTCTCTTCCCTTACTACTCCATTTAACAGACCCCCTTCCTGACTAGTTTCCAGGTAGATTCAGCCAACGACATGCGCAGGTAGAGAACTGGCAGGAGTGGGTAGGGAGAAGTGTGTCTCTCTCCCAGCCATTCCTTGGGGGAAGGAGATTGGATTTTTCAGCAGTGTCCCTCTTTCCTTCAGGTTCCCACCTCCGAGCTCCCAGCTACACTGTGGTTCACCATCCTGCCAGATGGCTCTGGCTTCTGTGTTCTGGCAACACCACTTCTTCCATGTGTCTCTCCAGCCTTTGGGTGATAGCAGCCTTTTGTTGTGGCTAATCCCTTGGTTAATTAATTATCTCCTGTTTGGCTTCTCAGCCTTTTAATCATCAGTGTAATCAATTCTATATATGAAATTCTTGTTGTTTAAAACACATAGAAATATTCCTATTTTCTAGCTGAACTTTGACTGATATACTGTGTAACCATGAGTAAATCTTTCTGGCCCTGGTTTTCATATCTTTAAAACTCAAAGTATGTAGTAATTGATTTATAATGAATGCTTTTACAAATAATTGGTAAACTCAGAATATCAGATATGTAAGAAACTATACTCTATGAGCTTATCATTTTGTAATTCTTTTATCTGTATAAAATCTTTCCATATGGTAAGTGGTGCTCTTTTGATCATTTACTAAATTGAGGTTTTGAAGGAATTGTCTAGTGATTGTAGAACTTTAAAATGGGGGGATTAACCCAACACAGGTCAGCCTTTTTAAGGATCAAGACAAATAATCTGTTGGGAGATGCATGGAGAATAGAGGAGAGCATAGAAGAAAGATTTCTCAGGGGAAAATTCCAAAAAGATGCCAAGAAATGTAAATGCATTTAGCCCCAGAGACTGAGCATTTGGAGCAAAAAGGTCAACAAGCACAGAAAAAGAGAGGCATCCATTTTCTTAGCATTTCTGACACCTGCAGTGTCACATCCTTCATCTGAATTTCCATCTCTTCAGTGACCAAGACCACCCTGTTGCCTTATAAGTGTCTACTTCAATCACATGGCAGGCAATTTAGAATTTTTGTAATTATCTAAGGATTAGCAGTGGAGTAGGCCTTGTTAGTTCCCAATTGAATGCTCAATTTTACAACCATAATTGGAAAGATTTCCAGTAATTTGTGGTAGTTGTATTTAGTAAAAGGAATGGAGGTAATTTTTGTTACTTTATTCCTTTGTTAGGTATTTATAATCCCCATTAGGGCAGAGGTGTGAGATGATTGCTGGCAGTACGCATCTTGGACGAGATTTTTGTTTGTGACACAACTGCAGAGGAGGTTGAAAGTATTCTCCTATCAGGCTACTTGTTTATCCTCTGTGGGAATTATCAGTCATCACTACTCTTCATACTATAAAACAGAGCCATTTTTGTGTCAGTGATGAATCAGTGAATGTAAGTCTTGCTCACAATTTACAAGTCCATATTTTTTTTTAGTCTGTGGTTGAGTTATCAAATTGTTGATGATTGGGTCAGTGCTAAATCATCAAAAATAATGTGTATTAAATGATTAATTGTGTCAGTCGTCTGGTGTCCCTTGTAAGGACGCTTGCAAAGGCACAGATTTTGCTTTCCTTGGTTAAGACCAGAGCCAGACACCCTGACTCCCACATACAGAACAAAATGAGACAGAATCCTCAAATTCTATTGGATGGTACTAACAAAGCATTGATACTAAAACGAACATATGTGGATATGTATCTATTTGCATAGATGTGTGTATGATACAAATGACCATCACTATTCTATGTTAATTCCATGAAAAATTAATCTAGTTTAACACATTTGTAGATCAACTCTGATGTGACCAATATTCTGGGCTCTTTGGAGGATACAAGGAAAAAAGAAGTGATATTTCTCCAGCTTTCACTAAGTTTGCAGACTAATTATAGATACAATAATAACAGAAATAAAACTTTTTGTTTAAACTCATAGCAGTTTTAGAAGTAAACCATTGAATTTTGAACAGAATAAAAAAACAAAGGTACAATCTAGTAATTTTCTATAGGACACTGGTTTTGTAAATAAATGGCACTAGAATCAGGAGGCCTGAATTTTGGTTTTGGTTCTGCTATTATATAATATTAACCTGCCTTCTGTTTGTATATCTACAAAATATGGCGGTTGGACTAGAGTGATGAGTCTCCTAGTATGTCAAGTTACTAAAATCCTTCAGAGGTATGCTGCTAGATTGTGATGAGTATGTGCATTTTACTTTAATACAGCTGATGGAAATTTGAGCATGGTAGGACTTTTCACATGGCATAAAGTGGAGAATAATTTACTGTGAGTGAAAGACATGGCCCTTTGGAAAGCCATAGTCCAAGGTAGAATTTGTGTTTACTAGCACATGTCACTCCTTTGGCTCTTCAATATTTAAAAGTGACTGCTTAAAGGGTAAACAGTTTAATATAGTAGATAGCTAACCAGGGATAAAAAGTGACCACTAAATAGCATAATAACCATCAAAAATTTGTTTTATTTCATTAGTTTTTGCTAAGCTTTATTTTGAAAAATCTTGTTCATTACTTAATTCTTTCAAGCATGTTTTAACAAATTGTAGAATTCCACCAACATAAAATGCCTGACAGCCACTGTGACAGAAGGTTTTTTTTTCCAACCCAAAACCCCCCAGTGCACAGCTGTATATCCTAGTTGTAGATTCTTCTAGCTCCTCTATGTGAGATGCCACCTCAGCATGGCTTGATGAGCGGTGCTGGGTCCACGACCAGGATCCGAACTGGCGAACCCTGGACCACCTAAGTGGAGTACATGAACTTAACCACGGAGCTGGCCCCTATCATGGAGGATTTTTAAGGTATCTTTAAAGCTCTTAAATTTGATGAAACTATTGGGATCTAATACAGACCAAAAATTCCACTTTAGTTCAGGATATCCTTCAACATTGAAGGCAAAATAAAGATATTTTCAGACAAATAAAATTTAAGAGACTTCATTGCCAGCATACCAGCAGTAAAAGAAGTATTTAAAAAGGAAGTCATTGAGGGAGAAAGAGTATGATACCAGATGGAAATCTGAATCTACACAAAGAAATAAAGAGCACAGAAAATGGTAGCTATGTGGATAAATATGTAGTTTTTGTTTTTAATCTTTTAAAAAGTTAATTGAGTATTTAAACCAAAAACCTAACATGTATTGTGTCATTTATAATATATGCCTAAGTAAAATGTATGTATTCAATAGCACAAAATATAAAAGTATACCATTACAATATTTGAAGTAGTATAGTATTAATTGAAGGTATATTTTAATAAGTTAAAAATGAATTTTGTAAACCCTAGAACCAGCACTAAAAGAACTATTATTCCAGTAATAGAGTCATAAAAAAATACCCTCAATTAAAGCAAAAGTAGTGAGGAAGAGAAGAAAAGAGGGGGCAGATAGGACAAAGAGAAAACAACTAGCAAGATTGAAAATTTAAATCCAAACATATCAATAATTACATAAATGTAAATAGCCAAAACCCCAAATAAAAGACAAAGATTGTCAGGTTAGATAGAAATGCAAAACAATTCTCTACAATTTAAAAAAAAATGCACTTTAAATATAAAGACATAATTAAGTTAAAAGTAAAAGGATAGAAAAGATATACTTTGCAAAGCAAAATAAAGTGGAAGTCTATTAATATCACACAAAGTAGGCTTCAGAATAATATTATTAGGGATAAAGAGGAACAATATATAATGATAAAATATCAATGCATCATATCTAAATATGTATGCACCTCAAAGAAAATGCTTTAGAATACTTCCAAATACATAAAGGGAAAAAAACCTGGAAGAAGAAATAAATCCGTATATTGGAGACTTCAACACTACTTTCTCAGTAGCTGATGGAACAAACAGAAAGAAAATCATCAAGTATAACAGACCTGAACAATACTGTCAAATGACTTTGATAAATGAACTTTATATGATACTCCCATGACAATGGAAGAATATACTTCTTTTCAAATGCACATGGAACATTTACCAAGATAAACCATATTCTATCTATAACAAAAATCTCACCAGCTAAAATCATAAAAGTATGTTTTATGTTACAGTGAAGTTAAAATAGCCATCAGTGACAGAAAGATACTTGGAAAATCTCCAAATAGCTGGAAATTAAAAATTATAATTCTACCAATCCCATGGTTCAAAATAGAAATAACAATATTTTGAATTAAATACAAACAAAATACAGCATATCATAATTTGTGGAAGATGGCTAAAGCAATATTAAGAGGAAGATTTTTATGCTTATTCAAAATCTAAGAAAATCTAAAATCAATAAACTAAGGTATTATGTTAAGAAACTAGAAAAAGTACAGTAAATTAAATTCAAAGAGCAGAAAAAAGGAAATAATAAACATACAATTAGAAATCAATGAAATTTTAAACTGAATAAGAATTTTTGAATCAATGAGGTAAAAAGTTAGTTCTTTGAAAGGATTGATGAAATTGATGAACTGCTAGCCAGCCCGATAAGGGAAAAAAGAAGGTACAATTTACGAATATCTGAAATGGAAGAGGAAACAGTACAGATCCTACAGTCAATAAGAATATATTAAGGGGGTATTCTGAATAACTTTATGTCAATAAAATTCATGACATACATGAAAATGATCAAATTACTAGAAACAAACAAATTACCACATATCTTTCTAAAAGAAATATATTACCTGAATTACTCTATATCTATTATAGAAGTGTAGTTAAAACTCTTCTCACAAAGAAAACTCTAGCCCCAGATGGCTTCATTGGAAAATTAAGCCAAACATCTCAGGGAAAAATAATACCAATTCTACACAAACTCTTCCAGAAAACAGAAGAAAAGAAACATTTCTTAACTCTAAACTTGTCTAACACATTAAAAGAAAATAAATTCACAGACTAACATTCCTTATGAGCCTAGTGGCAAAAATCCTTTACATATTATCAAATAAAATCCAGCAATATATAAAAAGGATAATATATCAAGACCACATAGTATTTATACCAAGAATACAAAGTTGATTGAACCTTTGAAAATCATTCAATGGATTTCACTTATATCAGCAAAGTAAACGTACACACACACAATCATCTCAATAGATGCAAAAAAAATGTTGACAAAATTGAACACCAATTCATGATAAGAACTCTCAGCAACATGCGGGTAGAAGGGAGCTTTCTCATTCTCTCAAAGGGCATCCTAAAAATCATCTACTACTGACTTCCTACTATTACAGTAAAAGACTGAATGGTTTCCCTTTTAAGACTGAGAACAAGGCAGGGGCTCCTGCTCTCTCCATTCATCATCAACATTTGCTGTAGTTTTTAGCCAGCGCAATAAGATGAGAAAAGCAATTAACTAAAGGCATGTGGAACAGCTGGAACTCTCATACATTGCTGGTACAAGTGCACAATGATATAGCCACTTTAAAAAATGCCTTGGTAATTTCATACAAATTTAATCATACACTTACTACATTATCCAGCAATCCTGCTCCTAAGTATTTACTCAAGAAAAATGTAACCCTGTATGTACATAAAATGCTTATGTGAATATCTATAGCAGCGTTACCATTAGTTGCCTTAAACTAGAAGAGACTCAATGTCCATCACAATTGTGAGTGTATAAGAAATTGTATTGCACCCATACAATGGATTACTTCTCAGCAACATAAAAGAGTGAATTACTTATGCATTCAACATTCCGGATCAATCTCGAAAGTAATATGCTGAGTACAAAAAGCCAGAAACAAAAGGCAGCATATTATAAAATTCCATTTATATGACAGTCTCAAAAATACAAATTCATAGGGATAGAACATCGTCGCCGAGGTCTGGAGATGAGGTGAGCTTGTCTACAAGGAGGCATGAGGTGACTTTTCGGATGACGAACATTCGACATCTTGATTTTGGTGGATGTTTAATGACTGTATACATTTGTGAAAACTCCTTCTACTCTACACCTAAAATGGGTGAATGTTAATTACTCCTCAATAAATCTGACTTCAAAATATATATATATATAAAGTAGGCAATTGTTATGTGAATGCTCAGCAAAGGTAAAATATTGCTATAGCTGAAGTAACATAAATCATTCCATATCTAGTCTGGGTAAGATTCAATAAATATCTAATGAATTAGATTTGTCAACCTGGGGAAACAAAGGTAATAGCATTCTGGAGGTCCTGCGCCAGTGTATTCTCGATAATGAAGGTAGCTTTGGTAGTTTATTTGAGGATTAACTGATCGAAAGATACAATAGTTATTCTGAGGGTTTGTGGTTATAGTGGTAAGTGGAACATATGTGCTGACTTTTGCTCTCTCTCAAAACCCTACTAAAATGACAGTGAGTGGATGTTGTTTTATTTTTAAATTGTATTTATTTGAAAAATTAAAAGAAAGAAATCCACCCAGACCAAGAAAATTATAGTGAACAATAACAACCTACTGTAAAAACTGGAAAGCACATGACAAATCAGAGAATGACATAAGAGAGCAGAAACCTAACCTAATGGGACAGAAACCCTAGAAAATGAATCCAGAAAGGCTCAGGTGGCACAGGTACCTCTGATACGGTAATGAAGGTGGGAATAAAAACAGGAGGATTGGTGGAAAGTCTCTGTAAGAAGTAGTTTAGCTCTCAAATCCCTCTTTGATCTTCCACAGATGGGTAAATTGTTTTCTCCAACATAGCTGAAGATTGGATAAATGTTCCTTACATGGAGAGAAGCAGAGGACTGCTGAATGTTGGACAAGGATAACATACTGACTCTAGTGCCTTCATACTCAGCTCCCAGAATATGAGCAGTTTAGGGTTATACCCTTCAGTGAAGGGCAGTGTCCACTTTGCTCAGCAGCAGCAGTAGCAGTTTGGGGTTTAGGTTGGCAGTCACACTCACAAGATGCAATAGGCTGCACAGCTTCAAGAAAGTGTACAGAAAGCGGGAACAGCATAGCACAATAGCAACAGCCAGGGATGGCCTCATGACTCTCATGCATGGCTCCAATTTTACCAGCTACTGCAGCCTTAGGAAAGGCATGGTCACAAAAAGGACAAACTTGGGTGTGATCAGACATCTTAGCCCAGAAAACCATCAGTTCTTGG
The DNA here is from genome assembly GCF_021613505.1 of Equus quagga. NCBI lineage: Eukaryota > Metazoa > Chordata > Mammalia > Perissodactyla > Equidae > Equus > Equus quagga. The sequence goes on along the minus strand of NC_060275.1, from coordinate 23,811,043 downwards.
GGCTCTTCAGCTATTATATCTTATTAAGTGGTAGCTCCTTCAGGGCTATGTGACTAGCGCAGCTGCAGCTCATAATTACTGGGTTACTCATTAGTTCCAAAATGAGGGATGTGTACTTGCTTTGATACACTGTTACCTCAGCTAAATTCTCATTTATCTGGGGCATAGTATATTGATAAATCCTTTGAGTTAGTGCTGCAAAAGGTATTAAATCTAAGGTCAAATCCGCAAGCGTCTCTGAGCCTAGAGAAAAGGTCACAAACCAATATTGGGGGACGGTTCTCCAAGGGTCTTTCATGCTTCTGCACATGTCTTGTCAGCAGAGGCACTGACTACTCTTTGGTCCAGAACTTTGAAGATAGAGATAGTGTCTCCCTCTTGAGCAAAGGGCAGACATGCTTACCATCCAGTATAATAAAGATAATACTTGCCTTCAGAGCTAAAGTTAGGCATGCTTGTTACCCATTATAAAAGATCCTGCAATCTCTATGCACAGGGTCTCTCTCCTGTAATTCCACCCACGGTGTATACAGGTATCCATCTGATATGACCTCAACAACACTCAGAACCTCACCCTGTTTGGTCCTGGAATCTCAGAAACTATGCACCATAATCTTTTTGTCCTGTCCACTGGTGATAGTGCAAGATCATTAAGCCAAATATTCATTCTGCTATTATTCTGTGATTTTTCTCCTCTGATCCTTCCTGTCACAACAGGTCTCCTTCTTTTGAGCCCCTAGGACCCACATTCAATTTTAAACAGATTCTCTCATTCTCTTAAAAGTCCTTGTCTTAATATACCTGGCTCTTCTCCAAAGACCTCCCTTCCTTTTCAGTATTCTGCAGAGGAGGTGCTTTAGTTCTCATATCAAACACATGATGAGATCTGGGGATGATCCTGGAATTTTTTAGCTACTTCCATACCATGATTTTTCTATATCCATGCAATAATTCTTCCTCCTCTGTAATGTATGCCATCCAGCTATACCATTAATTGACATATCCTGATCATTTGAAAGTCCCCCAGTTTATGCTGTTGAGAACTTTAGCTTGGTTCCAGTCTTCCTTTTTATCACCATCCCTGCCAGAATCTGTGGCAACCTCAGTATTCATATGACTCGTATAAACCCATCCAATAGTCCATATTTACTCTTTTGAAGAACTCCATGCATGTTCCAGGTGCATGGCCTTCTTTTGGGCTTTATTATACCTGGAGAAATCTAACATACTTGGGATCATCTAAAAATGTAATATACAAACGTCTGATGACAAATTATCCAGGATTTGCCCTATTTTATTTCTGCTTTAACTGTTCACAGACATTGTTTAAATATCTCTTTTTATCTTCTATTTTCTTACAATTCATTATTGTCTTATGGCTTGACTTTTTTCCTCTTCTGGTATAGTCTTATGGCGTCTCTTAAACTGTCCTTTGGATAGTATCTTCGGTGTTCTCTGGGCTACCAGACAAAAGAGACTCTTCTCTCCTTTTCCCTTATGCTGCTATTACAGCATGGTAGCATGTAACAGTTTGTATGTGTTTCACTTGTCTCTTCTATTGGGATATGAGTACCACTAAGCCTAGGGTTTTGTCCAGTTTCTTTTTTGCATGTATTCCCAGCACCTAGAACAGTTCAGAGCCTATATTCACGGCTCAAGGGAAACTTAGTAAGTGAATTGATGAAGCAGATTATAGAATGAAAGATCTTGGTTTATCCCAACAGTTTCTAACCTGCAGGCTGAGGTGTCAGAATGAGGTCAATATGACTCAAAGATCTTTCCCTTAGGGAAGTGAGTGAGCCTAGGGGAGGATTATAAAGAGAAAGTGATCAGCTCTGAATTCAACATATCAATCACAAGTATGTGATTGTGTCTCCTTGGCTTGCTCCTTGAGAAAATTGAAGCAGTTAATTGAAGGTAAGTGACATGATGAATTTCACCTATTCTGCCAGCTATAGAGAACAGATTAGAAACGAGTCTAGTTGCAAATTTATTGCCTTGAGCCATTAGCCATAACACTGAACCTGCAAATGTTTATTCTTCCCAGTACCATCATATTTCTAACTTAGAAAAAGTAGACAAACAAAAACACTTTTTACAAATAGCATATAAATCCTCCTCAAATTTGGGCCCCAACATTATCCAGAAGGTCAAGCATTAGAGAGGTAGGAGGAAGAGAACCGGATCTGAAATCGGAAGTCTTGTGTCTTTCTCTTGTAAGTGTGCTACTTCTCTCAGCCTCAGTTGCCTAAGTTACAATAACACAGTTTTATTATGGATTATAAAGGTCAAAAGATGGACAGTATGAGGAGAGAGATAAGCATCCTGAAAATGAGTTATACAAATATGAATTATTTTTATTCATATCATTCAGTTAGCATTTTGTAAAAGGTGAAAAATGATATAACATTGCAACACACATGAATTACTTTGATATTACGCGAGACTAACAAATGTTCTCTATGTCACAATTGCTCTGTGTGTGTATATATGTGTGATAATTCAGATGTGGATTCCAAAAGATACATTCAAGGAAATAAAAGTTTGTTTGGTCTCCTAAAATTTATAAATTTTCTTCTATTTCACACTCTGCAATTTTGCCGTTATGTTCTGCTTGTGCTGAACATGTCTATTTACTTTCTTTCTTTTTTTTGCTCCAATTGACGTAAAAGTATTTGGAAAACGTAAACATTGTGACAAAGTAAAAACACATTGTTACTACTTTCTTATTTCCTGTCCTTCTATGTACGTGAATCAAACCATAAAAAGTTAAAGTTAAATAGTATTTTAAGTCTACCGTAGATGAGGTGGGATTGATTTTAAAGACAACATTCAGGAGAAGGGATGAAAATGGAGCATGAAGAAGTTAGCGAGTGATAGTTGCAGCAGTGCCGAGTCTTACTGCATCAGAAGGTTGAGCAGGAACCGGCTGTGATGTGTGAACTGTGTATGCGGACCGGGGTCATAGACTTTTTGTGAAAGTTAGGCCACATGATTGATGTTGCTTTCCAACTTTAAAAAGTCTGTGAATATATTATCTGGGAGAAAAGAGAGAATAAGAAGGGATATTCCTGTGAGTGAAACAGTATAAGAAAAAACTCAAAGGTGAGGTGGTAGGATTATACTTTTCCTAACGGGGCAGATCTGGATAAAATACATGTCTTGTTTTTGTACTATGGTAGTTGACTACTGGATATCGTCATTCTCCTCTTCTTCTTTATTAATAGAACCCTTATTTTGGTCAAGGTGGCCATGTGCCCAGTTAAAACATGTTTCTCCTCAGACTCCTTTGATGCCAGAGGTGGCCAAATGTCCTGGTGTAGCTAAGGAAATATAAGTAAAAGCTGCAGGATTAGGCTTCCAAGACAATTTTTTAGAGAAACAGACTCAGCAGGGTTGTACTTTCATCATTTTCCCCTGTGGCATTTTATTATTCTCCCTTTTTAACTGGAAAAAGGAATAAATGAGTGAAGTGAGACAACCATCTTGATATCATGACAACAGAAGCCAACAACCAGGATGGTGATGCAAGAACCCAGAGGGCCCCAGGTCAGAGATAACATGCTTAACTATCTTACCAGCCCAGACTGCCTATCTTTAAGTGAAAAAAATGAACCCTTATATTTTAAATCACTGTAGTAGGGTTTACTCTTTGTTACAACTGACAATAATACTAACCAAAAAAAAAGTTCATATCATTTAATGGTAGTAGAACTTATGCCTTAAAGAGATTTCAGATAATTAAAATTGAAGTTCAGGGAGGTTAAGCAGGTAACTAATGTTACATAGCTGGTGAGGAGATAGCGCTGGACTTTGAACTTTCAAGTAGAGCTCACTGCCATTTGCAGTACAGTAGACAAGTAAAGAGATGAAGATGCGTGGCTGGAAAGCAAAGATGAGAAGGCTCTCCTCTTTTCCCTAGGATGCTTTAGAGATTCAAGGCGATAGAAAAACTGGGGAATGCTATTCTCTTCTCTGATCCGTTTCTTTGCCTGAAAAGACATGCAGAAAAAGGCATGTCAGTTCTTATGGCCAAAAGGAAGAGAAGTCACCTGCCCAGAAAATAAATATAAAAACGCATGTATCCCTTCTCCTCTCTCCTTCTCCTCTTTTCCAGAAATGGGAGTGAACTGGAAAGACAGCCTGGCCTCAAAAAGACAAACAAAGTAGACTGAGAGCCTAGGCAAAAATGAGGAAGTTTGACGTTAATAACTTTGCCAGCAAGTCCTGAAAAAACTGACCTAACTTGGACTAAAATTACACATAGCAGCTCTCCAGGAGTCTGAAATGTATGACTTTAGCAAGTGATTCCGTACCACAGACTGAGACTCAGGATAACCAAGGTATCAACACACACAAAAATGAACACACACACAAAAGAAAAAAATTCATATAAGTTGTATGGGCCCCTTAGGAATCTGCTTCACAGAACCACAGTGTACAGATCTCAGGTTGAGAATCACTGGTGTGGGACACATAATTGAATCCTAATACCGTCATGGAAGCAGGAAAAGGGAGAAGATGGGGCACAAGAACACCTCTGCTTTTTCATATGAGCTCCTTTAACACAATCTCCATAGCACCTCCAAATTTGACTTCTTCATAAATAGTAAACATTTAATAAATATGGAGGAAATTAATTGTGATGGATGCATGGATGAGTCTCCTAGGAGTAGAGATAGAAGTTTGTGAGTCATAAAGACAGGCAGGAATAAAATTAGTCCTGGTGTAATTATTAATAGCTACTTCTTTTACTCTCAAAAAGTCCTACTTTGGACAATAAGTAATATGATTACCATTTGTATAAGTAAACATATGCACAAAAATAAGGTATCATTTTGGATCTCTTTTTTTCAAAAGTAGGTGTGGCAGACACAGAGTTTGCAGCTCAGATTCCCTTTTGAGAAAGGACATGCTGTCCAGCTGTGAGGAATGTCCTTAACAGATGTACTCTGGCTGTCAGACTCCTTTGGAGTCCTCTCGTGTTTTGAGAAGTCCTCAGCCAATGACTGAGTGAGGCAGTGATGGCTGAAGTCACACTCTTCTCAGGGTGTCCCAGTCAGTAACTCAGTGAGATAGTGGTACAGGGCCTAGCCATTTCCACCCAGCACAGGACTCCTCTGACAGAAAATCTTTGCCCCAGAGTTCCCTGTTGGTTTGATCTTGACAGGTGTGCATCGTGATCTGACAAATCCCCTTCTAGTCCTTTTCCCATCCCAGGAAATTTTTTTTTTGCCTGTCTCAGGGAATGTTCCCAGACAACTCAACCCCATAATCTGTAACACTTTCTTCTAAAAGTTGTATTCATTTGTGGGCTGGACATTTAGCAACATCAAACTGTTTTAAAGAATTCCGGTTCAAATCAGATGTCAACTTATTAAATGTGGTGCTGTTTAATGTTTCGATGTAACACGTTCCTTGGGCATCTAGCAGTAGACCAGCATGAAGGCCTATGGTAAAGAGAGCAACTTCTCAGAGGGAAAAGGCCAATTGAAAACTCTTTGCTAAGGGAAAACTATGCAATCTATGTTGCTCATGGTCAGACATGGACATGATCTTTTTCCCTTTTTCTTCTCTGTTTTGCTGCAAGAGAAAGGAAGCAAAGGCTTGAACAGGGAATTTATAAGGGCAAATATAACCTTTGGTTTGATGCACAGTAAGCTGACAGTTAAAGGTGTATCATGCTAGATAAATGTCAAAAGCCAAATAAAAGCCTTAATAATAAGCGGTCCAGAGGCTAAAATCCAGAACCCTGAAGCAGGAGAGAAAGATTAATCTTTAAAAACAAACTTTAACCCAACTGAAACTGTCCAATGTGGCTTAGAATATTGTGATAAACTTGGGGTTGGGGGTGGTGAGTATAGAGAAAAGAGAGGGAAGAGGAGACTATCCCAAGATGGGAAAAGTACCTAGTTGTATCAAGATTTTTGTATTTGTTTAGATCTTACTCTAAAAAATAGTGGAGTGGAGCCAAATCCAGTGAGCATTTTTATGGACTGAATTGTGTCCCCCAAAATTCATATGTTGAAGTACTAACCCCTAGTACCTCAGAATGTGGCTGTATTTGGAGATAGGGTCTTTAAAGAAGTAATTAAGTTAAAATGAGGTTATTAGGTTGGGTCCTACACTAATATGTCTGCAGTCCTTATAAGAAGAGGAGATTAGGAGACAGAAACAGAGGGAAGACCCTGTTTAGACACAGGGAAAAGACAGCCGTCTCCAGGCTACATGGGCACATGGGAATGGGGAGGTCTCTGGAGGGGAACGCCTGGAAGCAGAAAGTCCAGTGGAGACCATTTATTTCCAGCAAGAATAAATTCTCTGTAATATTGGTGAAACTGGAAGTTGGAGGAGCATTCATGTGGCCATGCCACAAGCTAAAAATGCTTCTCTATCCTGCCTTCCATGTTCAGTTTGTTTCCCTAGTCATCTTTCCTAGAACCTAACGTACAAGACACTTGAATGGTCTTAATGCTCATGATTAAAGCCTATAATGAACAATTCAACTGCGATGTAAATATTTCCCACATACTAGCAAGGGATCACTTTTTCCAAATGCTTGTTTTGATTCCTGAAGGATACAGTCTTCAGTTTATTCTTCTCTTTGTTAGAATTATATCTCTATAAAGGAAAAATATTTTCCCTAGTTGGAAATGCTCGTGAGGGGTTTGCCAGTCAACCTAAAAGAATAATCTACTTATATTTCTGAGTTCACAAAATCTTGTAAGAAGAAAGGCTCTGTGGGTTTTTGTTCATCCTAAAGAAAAAAGAAATGTCTGCTGAGTTGACTTCAGGGGGTCTTTGGATTACTGATCCACCATGTAGCGTATTTGAGTAGGTGGACTTTCAGAAGGCCAGGACTCATTAAGTGATGACTAGAGTTTAAGAGCTCAACTCTTGCTCAATTAATCTTCCCATAGTGGCAGCACTTGTTTTCACCATATTAGGTTTGCTAGAGATGAGGCTCCATGTAGTACTTTATTCAGACTGGAGACAACCAAACTTTTGTGTTGCCTGCCTCTTGCCATCACCTACTGACATGTCTTTATGGGCAACGCCAAAGATGAGATGATTAAATCATCAAAGGCAGTGCCTTCCTGGCTCTCAACTTGGCCCAGAAGTGCCGTGTTCAAAGAGTTATCCTAACATAGGAAAGGCTTGGCCTATAGTCCTGTGAGGTGTCCTGAAGCCTCTCAAGGGCTTAGTGGAGGAGGAAAAAGCACATGGGTGAGGATGCATGGGCCCACTCTCATGTTCTTTGCTGGGCTTATAGCAAAAGAAAGCACTTTCAGAATTCAAAAATCTCTTTTGCATCTATGACAGGGACCTACAGTCAAGAATAGTCAGTTTCATTTATCATAGAGCTAAAAGCCTGGACAGCCCCTCCAGAGAATGATTTGGGTCTTTTATAGTTCTGGAGACCTGAAATAAATGATGATTTCCTTTTGCAATGGAACCATTCTTCATTCTTTTCTTCTCTCAATACCTCTGTAGTAAGTTTGGGCAGCTCGCCCCTTTCTGGTGAGGCTTCTGCTCAGTCATCATTTTCCCTATTTCCTAGGTATGATGCCTCAAAAAGTAACAGGTCCTATACCATTACAACCAAACCAAGTCTATATTTAAAGTATGTTGCATGCTTGTCTTGATGTGTGTGCTTGCGTAGTGAGACATTGGATAAAGAGTAGTAGTGGAGAGGATAGGAACAGAGGCTCACTTCTTGCCCTGAATATTTTATGCCCCAGCTCAGCCGGTCTGGACACTGGCTACACATTAGCATCACCTGGGGAACTTTTCCAACATGCCCATGCCCAGATCACTCTGCCAAAGAGCCTGATTAAATGACATACAGTGGGGTTCAAACACTGGTATTTTCACATTTTTGTCTGTGTTATTCTTATACGCAATCAGGATTAGGAATGGCTGGTATTTGGAACAATCAAGTATAAATATGTGCCTGAGTGTGTGTACTTTTAAAAGTGTCACACTAAATAATAATTAAAGCTGCATAAACTTAACACATATATAGTAAGATGACCAAACTAAGAGTCTGTGTATAGAATTAGATGGTGTTATTCGTTCAGTCTCCCAGAAACTGAAAGCTTTGCTGAATTGTGAGTTCTCTCTCTCTTTTTCTAAATCTTTCTCAATTAGGGCTATTCTTGGAAGCAGGATCTAGATTATTTAAAAGCATGGATCCTATCTTGAAATTTCTCATAGACTCCTCCACATAATGTCTAAATATTTCAGAAGGTTTCTCTCGAAGGAGGTTTCAAGTTGAGTTTTTAAAGAAGTGAGAAGCATAGATAGAATGGGCAGATTGGGGAAAGTACATGTGAATGGAATATTGGGAATGGGAGAAGCAAGAGAGGGGGGGATAGGGAGAAAGGACAGAATAAATATGCCACGCAGCCCTGTGGAGGAGCCTCAGCCCATGGCAGGACATACCCAGGACCTAAAGGTCCCTTTATCTTTGGAATGGGTCTCAGATCATCTTTTTTACAGTAGTCCCATTGTTCATTTTTTGGACACTCCTGTGATTCTACTTTATATGATGTATGATGATTTGTTTATAGGTTTTATTATAATTAAGCCACATTCCCACAAAAATTATTTTATGAAAGAACCCTGAGATTCCTGGTATTTCCATCTGATCATCTAGGGACTATAACCTGCATTTAGTTCTCAGCTTCTTGCCGCCTAGACTTTGTATGTCCTCATCGATTGTTTGGGCCATGAGACTTTGCTTCCTTTCCTACATCAAGAACAGAAAGAAAAGAGTTGCTCAGTTTTGCTCAAGATGAAAAAATGAAGAGCAATTTTAAATTAAATAAAAATAAAGATGCTAAATCAATTGCACCAATCATGATTTGAATCTCCAGTGTAGCCAGCTGTTGTGTGTGTGTGTGTGCACGCATGTACAGGTGGAAAGAAACCTCTCCTCCTTCCAAAGGAAAGAGCGAATAAAGTCCACTGTTACGGTAAACTCGAACTTTTCAAAGCAATTATCATTAACTTGACATAATTAATTTTTTTCAGTTTAATAACTTAGAATTTCTGGATTTATTTAGGAATTGAACTCTATAAGGCAAATATTATAAATGTATTGACTGTTCATTTGCCTCTGTTGCCTTGATAGTTTGGTTGAGAAACAAGGCACCCATTATATACATCTGGATGGCTTCTGTTAACCCCAATGGTCCTAGGCAAAATTTTCAACTCTTTTGCTCTCTTTCCATCCCTCTCCAATCTATGTTAAGAAATCTACAGTACTTCATGCTGCCTATTAGCTTGCAAGGACACCCAGCATGTTATTAGACCCCTCTCTTCCAGGTAGTACTGGACCCCTCTCTTCCAGGAAAGCAATTCATACCCCTCAATTTCTGTCTTCTGTCCCTAATCTATCATGTTTGGCTTAGGCACTGTTTCTCAACCTTAATACCACTGGCATTTTCAGTGGATAATTCTTTGCTGTTTGGGGCTGTCCTGGGCATTTTAGGATGTTTAACAGTATCACCGGTCTCTATCTACTAGATGCCAACAACATCCCCAACCAAATGTTTTGGTGGCAACCAAAAATGTCTTCAGACATTGCCAAATGTCCCCTGGAGAGCAAAATTTCCCCCTGTTGAGAATGACTAAAGTGATATTAGCACACATTTGTTTTCTGTCCTCGTCGTCTCAGGTGACACTCTTGCATTTGAGCTGGTGATTTGGTTTCAAGATCTTAACATTAGGCTAGTGGTTCTCATCAGTGCACATTGGAACCAGAGATCATCTAAAAATTATTAAGGTCCAGGTTTCTCTCCAGGAATTAGGTCTAGAATTGGGCCCAAGGCATTTTTTAACTCCCCAGATGATTTTAGTGTGCAGAGTGGGTTGAGCGTCCTCCTTAAGTGTATGATCAAGGGTGGAGGGCTGTGGTGATATTGCTCACATCACATCATGAAAGTAGTCATCTATTTGGAAAGCATCCTTGAGCAACTTCACTGCTATGGTTAGGCCTTCGCTGGTGCTTTTATACAGGGAAGTTAATGCCATTTAGGGGTCAGCCTTGATGTGTGTGTTTATTTTGTTTTTTTGTGGTTACTAGCAAATGTCATCTGAAATAGGATTGCCTCATATTTTACTGAAATAGGTAATGTATTCTTCTAGGTAATTTTATTCTTACTTTGACAAGGGCAACGCATTTAAGGGTTAAAACTAAAAACTTACAAAAATTTAACTCAATTATTGCTTTAAATGGAAGGGAGAAACAGCTTAAATAAAAGAAAATTAAAATTACATTGGTGTATCGGTTGTGTCTGTGTGTGTGCCTGTCAAGTGTTCCATAGATCATAGCCAAAATGATGAGAAAATTAGTACATCAAGCTAGAGATGATATTTTTCACTATGTAGAGCTCTTAAAAGAGGATTAGAATTTGAAAAAGACTGCACAAGACCAAAATATCTCTTTATCAACTCAATAAATACCATTTTGAGATAGTGGGACACCTAATTAATACAGGACATATCCTGGGATTTTTGTCTGTCCAGCATAGTTTGCTTTCTTCCTCCTGGAAACTGTATGTACTTTCCTTTGGAACACATACCCTATTCCCCATGTTGCTGTGGATTATCACACACAGCATTCTCTCCTCATCTCCTGTCACAGGCATGAGTGTGTGACACAAGCTGGGCTAATCATAATATGGAGTCACCCACAAAGAGATGTGTGATGCAACTTGAGCCAATTAGAATCCTCCCCTGCAATTTTCTGCATTGGGGATTAAAAGATAGCTCTCAGTTCCTTTTGGAACTTGAGCCAAAAAACATATATAAACCTGCAGATGTCAGCAACCATCCTTGCTGGTACATGAATGCCTGTGTGCAATAGAGAGAATGAGGCCAGCAGACATGGGATGCAAGAATTCGTAACGACATCTTTTTAGACATATTTCAGATAACAAGCTACCCCAAAGAATGTGACCCAACAAAGGGAAACTGCTTCACTGTAACTTTGCACCTTCCTTGTATATAGCCAGTATGTCTGAATTTCAATCGTAAGAATTGCCAGTGAAGAATTACTTTTGTTTTCGTTTTTGTTGTTACTGTCTATATGAAAGAAAAGTAGTTCAGACCAAAGCCTCCTGAAACAAAGGGAAATTTTATTTTCACTGAGAGCAGGAAGATAGGTGATAACAGTCTATCTTCTGCTGTGATTTTCAACGGTGTGTCTACTTAAGCCAAAGAAAATTGGATGTTTTAGATGACAACACCACCAAAAAATGAGTAGGACAATACTTTGTGTCATACTAGATTTTAAATAATTAGAATCATAATGTCATAGGACACTAGCACTTGAAGGGTCCTTTCAGGTCATCTTGTACTTTGAATCTCAACCATATGAGTGGTTGAGGAAGAGACATACACATGTGCAGAGATAAACTAAGGTGAATGGCATATCATTTACTCTAATAATAAAATACTGAAGTTTGCAATGATTTGGCTCATTTTTTATAGATTAGAACAAATTCAGAGTTGGAAGTTCAACATTTCCGTGACTGGTTGTCATCTGATTTCATATTCCTCACAACGGGAGCCTTTATCTGTTTCTAAATCAAATAGAAGGGCTGTCCCAGTGGCGCAGTGGTTAATGTTTCATGTTCTGCTTCGCCAGGCCAGGGTTTGCCAGTTCAGATCCTGGGTGTGGACCTGTGTGCCTCTTGTCAAGCCAAGCTGTGGCAGGTGTCCCACATATAAAGTAGAGGAAGATGTGCATGGACGTTAGCTCAGGGCCAGTCTTCCTCAGCAAAAAAGGAGGAGGATTGGTAGCAGATGTTAGCTCAGGGCTAATTTTCCTCAAAAATAAATAAATAAATAAATAAAATAAAAGTGTCTGTTCTGTCACACACCAGAAGAAAAATAAGATTCTCTTTGTAAACAGGGAATCAGGCAGCTACATCTCATACCAGAGTTTTCACAACAACACACTCTGAGAACTAAAGATGGGCTGGGTTTCATGGTCCTAGCTTGTTATACCACCTCAGCCTAACCTAAATTCCTGTTTGAGATCTCCAGCTTCAGATGATACTTCTCCTCCCAGAGTGCCCACCTGTCCCTGACCAATGAAATCTATCTACTGGGAAATTTGCTGCTTTCTCTGTAACTGACCAGCTACCTTCCCATCCCTGCATGTAGGTCTTGTGTAATCTCAATGACACTAATCACATCTTCTTTTGTATATGCCACATGATTCTGAATCAAAGTTTCCAAACAGTAAGCATTAATTGCTTTGCTTGTTAATTTGAGGAACTTTATGTCCCAACCATGCTAACAATTAGAGAAAAAGATTGTGGAAAAGAATAATTTTTAAATGTAACTAAACACAGATAATTTGTCTTAAGCAGTAAGGCAGAATGAAGAGTCTCAGTATTGTTGCTTGAAATCTTCTGAGTCTCAATAATTACTTGTGCTCAAATAAAATGAATGCTCTATATTAGGAAGGGCGATGTTTACAGTGGGTAGTTGAGCTCGTCAAAACTCTCGGAAATGTGGTGAAAATGGTAAAGTGAGGCTTCTAGGTGTAAAGTTTTTGCATTAATAGCTACTTCGAATGTCACTGAAACAAATGATTTGTGTAAGTATGATGACACTCTTTCACAAGTGGGCACCTCAATAAGACCAGCACAGCACCTCCTCAGCTGAGCTAAAAACCATTTTACCACCTATTTTATAGGTTCATTCAAGTGATTGTCAACCTTTCAGGAAAATTGTTTTCCGTTAGGAAAGGAAAAGCCTGAAAACATTTCAATGAATCATTAGTGATAGCGATCTCAGTTCAAAGTATCAGACACCTTCTCTGTAAATAAAATGTCCACAGACAATTTGTATATATAGCTATATGTAAAATTTTAATTAGCTTTAAGGTAAAATAATCATATTTGATTAATTTTGCTTCATGTAGAAGTCTCCTTGAATCAGTGTTGTTTTAAGCAGAATTAAATGACTTCTTCAAGGTTCAAAGAGATCATGTTATCCAAATAGGATGATCCTTTCTGCCCTACCAAAATGGTCTGTAGTGTAGAAATTTCCTTCCTATTAGGCCCTAGTTTGTCTCTTCTTCCTTACTTAGTGGGATAGGCCATCCAAAAGTCAACCAAACACTTGGTAGATTTCCATGTAGGGAGAATGGAAAATCACTGCATCCAATGCCCTCCACACACATAGATGGTCTCGTGGATAGAGACCTGATGCAGAGACGTTATATGAAGGTCAGAAGAGAGAGCAATCACAAAATTGAACAGGCAAGGATGGGGAAGAAACTGTCCAGAATCAGTCTTTCTCTGGCACAAGTGTGCTGCTCTTTGGGAACTTAGTGAAATTGGGACCAAGACATGTTTTCCTTCACTCTGTGCCTGGCTGAGTGCACTATGGGGCCACTCCAGTGTCTGAAAAAGAGGACTGACAGAGTGATACTATAATGCCTGCTCTTTATTTTCAGTTCTTAGCACACAGATCTCCATCAGTCATCTGTATTGGAGACTATGATCTCTAATGGTTTCTTTCTTCTTTTTAAAAGACATTTGGATTCTCTATAGTACTAGGAAAGTTTATAGATAAAATCTCAAATTATTTAATCAAATATAAGATGTTTTTTGTTTGTGTTGTTTTATTTAATAAAAGCAAGAAGCCTACAGAGGAGGAAATGCCAGGTTCACACTGCACATGTTGACCCTCTTGATAGAATCAATGGCTGTGTCTTTTAGATTGTAGGGCATGAGCTCCTGGGCTGTCCTGCCTGGGTCGACAGCTTGGCCTTGCCACCCCCTGCAATGGAGTTCACCTCTCTAAGCTTTAGTTTTCTCCTCTGTAAAATGAGGATAGTATTGGTAACTATCTCAGGACTGGGTCAAACATTAAAGAAGATGATGCATATAAAGCGCTAAGCACGTTCTTAGTAGATATTGAGCACTCAAAAAAAAGTTCTTATGAACTCTACTTTACATAGATACCTTTGTTACTTACATTGCTGTCCACTCCCTGTGAGTTCTCTGTATCTATTCTTGTCCACCTTGAGGTCTATTCAGATTGGTATTCTATTCATTCTTTATAAGAGGAATTGAAAGACAATAGACTTTGAATACAGTATGGAAATGCTTGAAAACATGTGATGGTTTTTCCCTAATCAGGGAATTTTTGAAGATTTCCCACTTTTTCCCAGAACATTCTGTAGCTATAATATTTGTATCGATGACTTAGTAACAGCTCCTATGTTAAATTACTCATTATATAATATTCTGACTTGTGATTTAAACTGAATCCTTGACACAGCAACATACCAGACATAGTGTGACTAGGAATTAATATGACTGGAACTGAACTTGAACATCCCAGTGCTAGTTATCTTCCCTAAAGCTGTTAGGCTGGAAGTGTGGAAGAGACCTCCTAACTGTCACCAATAAGTCATGTTCCCTCCCTCCATATTGCAGAGCTCTTTCTCTGGAGATTTCCGAGACTCTTTGACTTCTAAGTGAAGTGAAGTAACAAATTCCTACAAATGGAGTATGAGTGCAAGGAATGTGTCAATTACAGGATGAGCGGAGAAGAAGCAAGTGTGCTGTTCCTCCGTTCTCTTCCCCTGTCAACTGGATGCAAAGAACTCAGGCTCAAAGCCTGCTAGTGCTATGAGATAGAAGAGGTTGGATCCTTGAATCACTGCATGGAAAGCCAGTTATCTACTGATCAGGAATCCCTGACCTGGTGGGTTGTTAGCAACTAATAAACTTTTATTGTGTTGACCCATGGAGATTTTGGAATTTTGTTAAATCAGTTCATGCTTCTGTAACTAATATAAAAAGTAATAAAATTACCTCAGTGATTCACTTTGCTTCAAATATTTTCAGACTCCTTTTTTGAGGTTTACTATTAGGGCTCTTCACCATTGGCGTATTTTCATCATTTTGTCTTAATTTTTTAGACATGGCCAAAAGCCATCCAAAGTCTCCGTGTAGAAAGTTTAGGTGTAGAACTTCTCAGTGTATTATTAGAAATCAGTCTCATGATGTAATTCCAGAAAATGAACCCATTAATAAAGTGACTTGTTAACATAACAGAATCACACTGAGAGCCATGTGTGGCTCTTGTATCATGTTAGAAAATCTTATGTTGACCCATCCTAATGTTCAGTAGATTTGGTTTCTGATTCCAGCTCTTAATTTTTGGCCAAAGTCTAATTTTTAATTCCCAAATGCAAGAAGGTAACAAATTGTAAGCATATTATAGAAACATTTTTATAAAAGTCTCAGAATTTTAAAAACAAATGCCAGGCTACACTTAAAATGGTAAGTGAACTATCCATATGGCAATGTTATCAAACATCCATACTTGTCACAATATATAGTCGTAATATTTCCTAGATATATTCAAATGCTTCTTTGTAAAAATAGCTTTATTTAAAACTCAAAAACCACTTTTCAGTGAGCTGCCTCACATAACTGGATGAATAATATTGGGATATGGGATTTTGTAATATTTATATCACTCTGTGTTATCAGAAAACCAAAAACAACTGGAAGGCAAAAGTTTAAAGGATTCCTGATATGGCTGAATTGGTCTCTGGAGCAGGAATGATTTGCAGGAAAATTTTAAAGAAGGAAAAGTTTCTATCTCGCTTCTCCCTTCAAATTTCTGCTTTGCCTCCATCTTCCCCATGACCCTCCACAGAGCTGCAGCCTCTGGGTCCACAACTTGGCCTTGAGTGTGGGGACCCATGCAAATGTTTTTTGAGGACTCCTATCTAAAACATATTGGATTTTAAAATGTAATATATATTCAAGATCAGCTTGGAGTATCTTGTAGTGCCAACAAGTAAAGAAGTTCTCACAAAAAAAAGTGGTGGGGAATATATCAAAGGTACATATGTGCCAACCGAAAGAGCTCCCAATGGCCAAAGATGGAAAAATTTGAGAAACAAAATGACGTAATATTGGATTATAACCCGAAGTATAAAATAAATATGAGTCCATGCTGATATAAATAGTTAAATAATAAATATATGGAGAATATACGAACCTCCCATCCAGAATTACGAGTAATTTATACAGATAGTCCAACCTCAAGAAATTGGAGCATAATCCTCTACTCCTTAATGTGGGCTGGGTATAGCGACTTCCTTCCAAAGAGTATAGTATGACAATGGGAAAAAAAGAGTAGCTTTATAGTGGAGAAGCCTGGCAAACATTACTTCAGCCAGGTGATCAAGATCCACATCAACAGTGCTAAATTGTATTGATAGTATGTATCCTTAATATACTGTGATGAGGAGCCATCCTCTGTGGTCTTCTTCTCCAAAATCCATAACCCCAGTCTAATCATGAGAAAAATATCAGACAAATCCCAATTGAGGGTCATTCTACAAAGTATCTGACCAGTACTCCTCAAAACTGTCACGGTCGTGAAAAAACAAGGGAAGTCAGAGAAACTGTTACAGCCAAGAGGAGCCTAAGGAAACATGATGACTACATGTAATATGGTATCCTGGATGGATCTGAGAACATAAAAATGGACTTTAGGTAAGAATTTAAGAAATCTAAATAAAATATTGCTTTAGTTAATAATTATGTGTCAATATCGGTTCATTAATTGTAACACATGTACCATGTTAATGGAAGATGTTAATAATAAGCAAAGCGGATGTGGGGTATGTGGGAACTCTCTGTAACATCTTTGTAATTTCTCTATAAATCTAAAACTGTTCTGAAATGAAAAGTTTATTTTAAAAAATTGTTACAGGGTCTCGCCCTGTGGCGGAGTGGTTAAGTTCACATGCTCTGTATCAGTGGCCCAGGGTTTGCGGTTTCAGATCCTGGGTGTGGACCTACAGACTGTTCATCAGGCCATGCTGTGTCAATGTCCCACACAGAAGAAGTAGAATGACTTACATCTACGTGCTGGGGCTTTGGGGAGAAAAAAATTTTTTAAAAGTTGAAAACTGCTACAAGTTTTAAGAACCCACATCAGTTAGTGTAATTTTATTGATGATTTAAAACTGACATTCACAAACTTTTATTGTAGCCGGTTAGATAGTAAATAATTTAGGTTTTGTGAGCTATGTATGTTCTTCTTTGTTTATAACTCTTTGGAAATATATAAATCATTCTTAGTTGTGGGATCATACAAAAACAAGCAGAGGAGGATTTCAAAGATGATAGTTTCAGAATCCTTGTGTTAAAATAACGTATAGAGAAGAGGTACTTACACGTTTGTCCCATAGATTTTTCTTAATGTCCAGGCACCGTTTCTTCTTCTTCAGGTCCACAAACCATCCCTTCTTCTTCATCATTATCAAATGTGCCATTCCTGGTTAATTTCATATTTCCTCCGGAGACAAAGTTAGTAATTATATGATTACCCACAATGTCATGGCTCCTTAGAACCTGTTTTATTGAAATAACATAGATCTTCTTGTCTTTGCACTTCCCTACTACCATTTACTCCTGACACTGCATCATCGATGGAGCCGCCAATGAATACTGGCTCCTAGTGACTCTCCTACAGGTTGTTAGTACGCGTCATTGATGATGACCTCAAACAAAAGTGTTACTTAGAGTTTGCAGAAAAATATGAACAATAATTAATTTTCTAGACATGCTAATTTTACTGTCCAGAATTTTATAGTATAAAGATTGAACAATACATGTTGCCTTGGACTCCTTAGGCTGTCATCACTGCAACCCTAGAACACAATCTCTTCCCATGTTCACTGCACCTCTGCCTTCCACACACTGCCCCCAGTGGGGAGGAGATGCAACAGCCCCTTGGACAGAGTGGGAAAGGCATTCCCATTTGCACAAAGAATGTCCTTTCTTTATTAAGCATGGTTTGAGGCCAACTTAGGACAGCATAATGTCACCATGTTGATCAGAGGCAAGAGAAGACATGGATTAAGCGGGCCAGTTGGTATCAAACCATAGCCTCAGAAATGCTCAGAGGAGACAAGTGCGATCATTCTCAGGGTAAGTGTGAATATTCCTTAATCATGGCACAAAGTCTGTGAAGGAAGTACCAAGACTTCCCTGGGTGATTTAAACTGCCACAACAGGAGAAACACTGCCAACCTCTGCCACCACTCCCATGAGCAACTACCCTCACTGCCTGCAGGTGCTAAACATCAGAGGCAGCCCTGTTGTTGGAACATGAAGGATCAAGAGCAGGCCCAAGAATCTGTGGTAGATAGTCAGTAGCCCAGAGTCCTGAACTTGCCCAGGGTCAAAAGTGAGTGAGAGTCACTCCAAATTACTGTGTCAGCACCATTCTGGAAGCTCAGTCTCACGCAATCCCCCAGAAGAACTTTCCTAATCAGCCAGCTAGAATGATCTGCTTATGCTCCTAGAACTGGGGCTCAACCACAGGGCCCTGGGGTGGCATAAGCACAAATCAATCTTGGGACATCTAGTTGACCTGATGCACAGCAAAGTTGGAGGAAGAGGATCAGAGAAATTTCTGCATGAGAATAATGGGGACTGGGGAGCCTGGCACTGCCAGTTCGAGCTGATTCCAAGCCATCAGAAGGAGAAAGTTAGACAATTTCAACAAGGACTTTCCAAAATGCAGGACACTCTGAAGTGGAGGAGCCAGGACAGAGACCTCTGCTTGTCTGGTGCAAGAGCAGCACTGCCTTTCCTCAATTCAAAAGACAGGCAATGCCCGTAGGCCGATCCTCCCTTAAAACTCCTGCCAGAATCATGCAGAAGCACATTGTAAATCTGCATTCAAACTCGTTGCTTGCCACTGTTGTAGGCCTTGGGGATAGAGATGGACAATGTTTGCAGGATTTTTGAAAAAGTGTATGTATCCTGCATACTATTCCTTCGTGCCCCTCCTGTCTAATAACTAATCAGCAGAACTAACTCACTGAGGTGTTAATCCTGATAATATCTTAATTCCAGATAATGCACTTTTATTTAAAAATATCTTTTTTTTAATGCCTAACACAAAGTTGTAACCTCTGACTATGCTTGTTGAAGCTTGTAGATTCACAATGAACTCGCCACAGAGCATTGTTGAGTTCCAGCCACTCTACTTAGTAGGGATTATCATCTTAAATTTACCCTGCTGAATACGTTCTAAAAACTTAACTAAGAGAAGCAATATTTATTTAGGATTTGGGGACCCAGGGAGGATAGTCCATCTATTTTCCAGATACTCCAATATCTCACTCTGAATTATACCATACAATTAAGAAGCCATGTGCTTGGATTGAATATTGTTTCTGGACCCTGCCCTTCCCAGTGTCCAAAATCCTGTGCTTAGAGTTGCTTTTATTGACTTGTGTTTTGATATGGCACCATTAATGTAACTTTAGGGGAAAGGAGCCTAATTCAACTTGACATTATGTTTCCTGAAATGGTGTTGTTGAGGATGTTGTTCATCAAAATACACACTTGTATGAGAACTTAGAGCAGAAAAAAAAGTCAGCCTAATTTTTCTGAATAACTGGTTGGCTTTTATAAAGAGATTATGGAGGCCTATATATGTTTTCTTGTTTATTTGCTAGAAAACTCACAGCCAAGTTTGAGGCTTATCTCCAGAGACTTAACGGTATCATAGTGTGCCCTAAACTGGCTTAAGATTCTATATTATTTTTCTGTCCTTATTTTCCTATCTCACTTTATTTTTATATATAAACTTTATTTAATCCTCCTGTGATGTGCATATTTGTAAGTTAACCTTATATTCTTTTTGGGAAAAGGCTGGTTATAAATAGTAAGAAGATGTGACTGAAGTGCTTTAGAGAGACTATGTGTTGTTGTGGAAAGAGTGTGGGCTTTGGAATTACAGAGGTTTGGATCGACTATTAGAACTGCTTCTTATGAGTTCTGTGACCTTCGGCAAGTTTCCTAACTTGGTACAGCATATTCCAGAGGTGTCATAACTGCTGATTAATCCTCTTCTCTTTATTCTTAATGTCATCTTCCCTTTAGCTTTCCTACGCATGTGATGCTTTTCAACATGTATCTCTTTATTGCTAACAAATGAGGTAAGACAATCTCTGATAATTTTCACTTAAAGATGAATACCAACCTGAGAAAAGATCTGGAGACCCAGATAAGAGTTATAGTCTCTAAGAAAAGTAGGAATGAACTTCAAAATCACTTATTTATATTAAGGTAAAGTATATACATCTCCAAATCTTTAATTCTCTATTCCACAGCAGAATTCATAATCTTCCCTGTTGCTTAATTTATACTACTGCTTTTAGTGGTTTCAATCAGAATCACAAGACAAAGCACTTAATTTTTCACCGTCATCAATATTTTCTCCCACTAATACAAACAGTACTACTTCTCAGCAATATGCTATACATCAAAGAGATTGTGTCTATCCTTGAAACAAACAAAAAAATAATATATCAGAGTTTAACAAGTCTCTTCTATCTAATGAATGAATTTACAGTTTCAAAGAATAGTAAACCTATCAAAGGAAATTAAATGATGTTTTGCACCAGAAATAACTTCTGTGTCTGGCATTTGTGTTAGGTTGTTAGTAAGAGGAAAATAGAACACGTGGACCTTGATAATAAACCTGTCTTTGATATTATTGTTAAACTTGACTCTTCTGGAGATTAAAGTGACAGGGAGTAAAATGGATCATGCAAACGTAAATGTGATATTTTTGTTCTATTTTAAGTTTCTCATGGAAAATGGTTTTGTGATTGGTCTTTGAACAGCACTTTATTTATAATCCTATTTGCAACTTGGAGGGATTTCACCTCAGAAGGCAAGTGAGCATACTGCTCTGGCTTTTGTGATTCTGAAAATGTCACTGCTGTCATTTGTCATATATGCCTGAAATCTGCCTTTTCAATAAGTGACATCTCCCACTCCTTTTGGGTGAAATTTTTCCTTTTTTTTTCTTTCAGAGAGAGAAGTCTAAATAAAAAAGAGATATTAGGATTCTTAATTTTACAGCAGGAATGAGAAATTAATTTCTTATATATTAGAGCTACCAGATCTGATAGTTATTTAGATAATTAATAGTTACTTCAGTGCAACACAAATTGACAGTATTGGACTTTTATGTTTTTACTTTGGGATGGAGTACCATTTTATTGCATTCAAAATGAGTTATATTCTTTTCACTTGGGAAAAACATTTGATGGAGTAAAAGTTGCCTTCCCATTGTAAGCAGATTTTGACCTACACCTCCTTGGTTGACTCCTTCCTTTTCTTTCCATAAGCCTCCAGACATGCTTTCCTTTTCCTTCTGCTTATCTGCTAAAATCCCCCGATTTCAGTTTTTGCCCCGAGGCTTGGAATTTGCAGTCCCTGCAGTCGTATCTTCTGGCTGACCTGTCTGTCCTTTGGCCCACAGGCTTAACTTCTCTGCTTCTAGGTTACATCATCTGTGAGATGCGGACAGCACCTTATCACATTCTGGGGGATGTTGTGGGGATTAATTAATGTTTGCAGTACACATTAAAGCTCAGGGCTGGAAGATGCTTTATAAATTCGAAATACCACTATGTTAATAGCAGGCTCAGTTATGAGAAAGCTGCTAAACACTGCCCTTCCCCTTTCTCAAGCTCAGTGACCTTTCTATCTATCCCGCTAATTCCATGGTGTCTCCCAAAGGAGCGTTCTGTGCCTCTCCAACCTGGATTCATTTCTCATTTAATAAATGCAGCAAACCTGGAAAGCATGTACAGAAAAAAAGAAGGGATTTATTTATTTAAGTAATGCTTGTTCACCTGGAACATAATAGCAGCTGGATTCCTGCTGAATCAAGAATCTATTTGTTCCAGCAGATCACCCAATGTTGTTTATCAATTTCATTCCCACTAACAGAATTAGGCTCCCAAACCATTTCTAATCAGTTTTCTCCCCTTCATTTTGGAGGCTTCAATTGAAGAAATACATTTAGAATGGTCATGGTCCATTACTTATCAGAGGAATGGTGGCTTCTCCTTTGTCTATGTTAGAGCCAAGCTTTCTAAGAATGCGTTTCCTACCAAAATGTCAACCAATGTGCAAATACCATCTATTCCATATGGATCTTTGGGAATGGCAAGTTTTAAATCAGGTGCTTTGCAGTTTCCTGGATATTATAGTCACGTAAAGGTTTTGTTTTGTTTTTAAGATGCCTTGGTTATGAACTATTTTAGCCTAGTGATCTAATTGAGGTCTAAGATATAAAGTCTTAATTATTATTTAAGAAGTTGTCTTTATCTCAGATGAAGCCATTTGTTTTTCCATTACTTTTTTCTAATAATGAATACAGGTTCATCTGTGTCTTTTGCCTTGTCCCTCATAGGGCCAATGAGTCAGTTACTTACACTGTCGTAACTGGGCTTGGTGAGCAGTGGGGCTCTCAAAACCACAGATGGACAAGTCAGGAGTTATTTAGACCTAAAGGAAAAGGGACAATGTAGCTATGTCTCCAGTACTGATTGCCATTCTATGAAGAAGCAAGCAGGGGTTTCAGTAAAACTGTGAGGTCAAAAATATCTCCATCTCGATTAAAGAGAGACAGTAGCTTAATGAATAGTGGTGAAAACTCAGATGGAGTCCAAATCTAGAGATGAGGCCAGCATACAGCAGAGATGCTGTTCTGTAGGTGGGGGATATCCAGAAGTGCTATCTGATCCCATATGACCACAGCTACCATCTTTCTACTCTGCTACATATATGAAAAGCATCATGGTGAGCACTATTACCTTATTTCCACCATGGCAAAACGAAGCACAGAGAAGCTGTGTGTCACCTCAAGATTACAAAGCTAGCAAGTAGAGGGGCCAAGAGTCAAACTCAAATGGTCCAGCTCTATATATAAGTTCTTGAAGAAGCATAGAGCATAGTGATTAAGAACATGTGTTGTGAAATCAGATTTCTGTGGTCTGCTTGACCTTAGGCAACTTACTTGGCCTCTCTGTGCCTCAGTTTCCTTATATATGTAAAGGAGCTGATAATACCACTCATCTCCTAAGGTTATTGAGAGAATTAAATGAAATAATACATATAAAGTCTAAGAAGAGTTCTCTATACATAGTAAGTAATAGTAATTAGTAATAGTAATAGTAATTAGTTATTGTTAAATTACAAAGGGACAAACAACACAGAATAATCAAATACTAGTGGACCAAAATAATTAAATAGGAATATAATCCTTGAGGCATAGAGAACAGGAGAAGTCTGAGGAAATGCCAGAGGCTATATTTTGTTGTTATTGTTATTTATTTTACACCCACAAAACTTACATGTTGGAGTTCCTCCTGCTGGAGGTGATGTTGGAATTTTGATGGTTTTATGGATTTTTCAATGGCAGTTTACCCATTTATTTACTTTTCCTCCTGATACCATACTCAAATGAAATTAAATTTAAAAATTAGCTGAAATCCACAACAGTAACAAGAATAGGAAGGTGAACATAGTGGATTAGAGATTTCATACATTCTCTGAAAAATTAAAAATAGATGAAGCAGTGATAATGGAAGAAGCAGAGTGATTGGAGACGCAATCAAAGCTGTACGGTCCAAAATGGTAGCCACTAGCTTTATACAGCTAGTGAGCCCCTGAAATGTGGCTGCTCTGAGTTGACATGTGCCATAAATGTAAAATACACACCAGACTTTGAAGATTTAGTGTGAAAAAGCACATAAAATATCTCAACAATTTTTACACTGATTGCCCATTGAAACGATAATATTTTTGATATTTTAGGTAAAGAAATTTTTTCTTTTTACTGTCATGTGATTCTTTTTTTAAAATTTTTTTTTAATTTTTATTTTTTCGGGTGTACATCATGTTTCAAATTCTGGATACATTACATCACGTTCACCACCCGGACACTAATTATAGTGCATCCCCTCACACGTGAGCCTAATCACCCCTTTTGCCCTCCCCCCTCCCCCCTTCCCCAATGGTAACCACCAGTCCAATCTCCAATGCTATGTGTGGGTTTTTTTTTTTTTTTTGGTCATTTTTATCTTCTACTTATGAGTGAGATCGTATCGTATTTGACTTTCTCCCTCTGACTTATTTCGCTCAGCATAATATCCTCAAGGTCCATCCAGGTTGTCACAAATGTCCGGATTTTGTCATTTCTTATGGCCGAGTAGTAGTCCATCATGTATAAATACCACATCTTCTTTATCCATTCGTCCCTTGATGGGCACCTAGGTTGCTTCCATGTCTTGGCTATTGTGAATATTGCCACAATGAACATAGGGGTGCAAGTATCTTTATGCCTTTGTATTTTCAAGTTCTTTGGATAAATACCCAGCAGTGGGATAGCTGGATCATATGGTAGATCTATCCTTAATTTTCTGAGGATACTCCAAACTGCTTTCCATAGTGGCTGCACCAGTTTGCACTGCCACCAGCAGTGAACAAGGGTTTCCTTCTCTCCATGCCCTCTCCAACATTTGTTGTTTCCTGTCTTGTTAATTATAGCCATTCTGACCGGAGTGAGGGGATACCTCATTGTAGTTTTGATTTGCATTTCCCTGATAGCTAATGATGTTGAGCATCTTTGCATATGCCTGTTGGCCATCTGTATATCTTCTTTGGAGAAATCTCTGTTCAGGTCTTTTGCCCATTTTCTAATTGGATTGTTGGTTTTTTGTTGTTGAGCTGTATGAGTTCTTTGTATATTTTGGATATTAACCCCTTATCTGATATATGGTTTGCAAATATCTTCTCTCAATTGTTAGGTTGTCTTTTCGTTTTGTTGATGGTTTCCTTTGCTGTGCAGAAGCTTTTTAGTTTGATGTAGTCCCATTTGTTCATTTTTTCTTTTGTTTCCCTTGCCCGGTCAGACATGGGACTTGAAAATATGCTGCTCAGACCAATGTCATAGAGCGTACTGCCTATGTTTTCTTCTAGAAGTCTCATGGTTTCAGATCTTACATTCAAATCTTTAATCCATTTTGAGTTGATTTTTGTGCATGGTGTAAGGGTATGGTCTACTTTCATTCTTTTACATGTGGCTGTCCAGTTTTCCCAACATCATTTATTGAAGAGATTCTCCTTTCTCCATCGTATGTTCTTGGCTCCCTTGTTGAATATTAGCTGTCCGTAAATGTGTGGGTTTATTTCTGGGCTCTCAATTTTGTTCCATTGATCTGTGTGTCTGTTTTTGTGCCAGTACCATGCTGTTTTGTTTACTATGGCGGATACCTCCAGCTTTGTTCTTTTTTCTCAGGAATCCTTTGGCTATTCGGGGTCTTTTGTTGTTCCATATAAATTTTAGGATTCTTTTTTCTTTTTCTGTAAAAAATGTTGGAACTTTGATAGGGATTGTGTTGAATCTATAGATTGCTTTAGGAAGTGTGGACATTTTAACGATGTTAATTCTTCCAATCCAAGATCACGGAATATCTTTCCATTTCTTTGTATCTTCTTCGATTTCTTTCAACAATGTTTTATAGTTTTCAGTGTACAGATCTTTCACCTCTTTAGTTAAGTTTATTCCTAGGTATTTTATTCTTTTTGTTGCAATTGTACATGGGATTGTATTCTTAATTTCTCTTTCTGCTACTTCGTTGTTAGTGTATAGAAATGCAACCAATTTTTGTACATTGATTTTGTATCCCACAACTTAACTGTATTCCTTTATTATTTCTAAAAGTTTTTTAGTGGACTCCTTAGGGTTTTCTAGATATAAAATCATGTCATCTGCAAAGAGTGACAGTTTCACTTCTTCTTTTCTAATGTGGATCCCTTTTATTTCTTTTTCTTGCCTGATTGCTCTGGCTAGGACTTCCAATACTATGTTAAATGAGAGTGTTGACAGTGGGCATCCTTGTCTGGTTCCTGTTCTTAGAGGGATAGCTTTCAGTTTTTCTCCATTGAGAATGATATTTGCTGTGGATTTGTCATATATGGCCTTTATTATGTTGAGGTATTTTCCTTCTATACCCATTTTATTTAGAATTTTTATCATAAATGGATGCTGTATCTTGTCAAATGCTTTCTCTGCATCTATTGAGATGATCATGTGATTTTTATTCTTCATTTTGTTAATGTGGTGCATCACGTTGATAGATTTGCAGATGTTGAACCATTCCTGCATCCCTGGAATGAAACCCACTTGATCACAATGTATGATCTTTTTAATGTATTGTTGTATTCGATTTGCTAGTATTTTGTTGAGGATTTTTGCATCGATGTTCATCAGTGATATTGGCCTGTAATTTTCTTTTTTTGTGTTGTCCTTGTCTGGTTTTGGTCTCAGGATAATGTTGGCATCATAGAAGGAGTTAGGAAGCCGCCCCTCCTCTTCAATTTTTTGGAAGAGTTTGAGAAGGATAGGTACTAAGTCTCCTTTGAATGTTTGGTAGAATTCACCAGGGAAGCCATCTGGTCCTGGACTTTTATTTTTTGGGAGATTTTTGATTGCTGTTTCGATCTCCTTACTGGTGATTAGTCTATTCAAATTTTATACATCTTCTTGGTCCAGTTTTGGAAGGTTGTATGTTTCTAAGAATTTATCCATTTCTTCTAGATTATCCAATTTGTTGGTGTATAGCTTTTCATAGTATTCTCTTATTATCTTTTGTATTTCTGCGGTGTCGGTTGTAATCTCTCCTCTTTCATTTCTGATTTTATTTGTTTGAGCCTTCTCTCTTTTTTTCTTGGTGAGTCTAGCTAAGGGTTTGTCAATTTTGTTTATGTTTTTGAAGAACCAGCTCTTGGTTTCATTAATTTTTTCTATTTTTTTTGTCTCTATTTCGTTTATTTCTGCTCTGATTTTTATTATTTCCTTCCTTCTGCTGATTTTGGGCTTTGTTTGTTGTTCTTTTTCCAGTACCTTTAGATGGACTTTTAGATCGTCTATTTGGCATTTTTCTTCTTTGTTGAGGAAGGCCTGAATTGCTATAAATTTCCCTCGTAGAACTGCTTTTGCTGTATCCCACAGATTTTGGCATGTCGTGTTTTCATTTTCATTTGTCTCCAGGAATTTTTTGATTTCTTCTTTGATTTTTCATTGACCCAATCATTGTTCAGTAGCATTTTGTTCAATCTCCACATTTTTGTGGCTTTTCTGGTTTTCTTTCTGTAGTTGATTGCCAGTTTTATACCTTTGTGGTCAGAAAAGATGCATGGTATTATTTTGATCTTCTTAAATTTATTGAGACTTGTTTTGTGGCCTAATATGTGATCAATCCTGGAGAATGTTCCATGGGCATTTGAGAAGAATGTGTATTCTGTGGTTTTTGGATGGAATGTTCTGTATATATCTACTAAGTCCATCTGGTCTAATGTATCCTTTAAGGCGAGTGTTTCCTTATTGATCTTCTGTTTGGATGATCTACCCATTGGTGTAAGTGGAATGTTAAAGTCCCCTACTGTTACTGTGTTACTGTCTATTTCTCCTCTTATATCTGTTAATAATTGCTTTATATAATTAGGTCCTCCTATGTTGGGTGCATAGATATTTACAAGTGTTATATTTTCTTGTTGGATCGTTCCCTTTATCATTCTGTAGTGCCCGTCTTTGTCTCTTATTACAGTTTTTGATTTAAAGTCTATTTTGTCTGATGTAAGTATTCCTACTCCTGCTTCCTTTTCTTTGCCATTTGCATGGAATATCTTTTTCCATCCTTTCACTTTCAGTTTGTGAGTTTCTGTAGGTCCGAAGTGTGTCTCTTATATGCAGCATATACATGGATCTTGTTTTTTTATCCAGTTGGCCACCCTCTGGCATTTGATTGGAGCATTTAGTCCATTGACATTTAAAGTATCTATTGATAAATATGTATTTATTGCCATTTTGTCACTTTTCCTTTTTTGGGGGTGTTTTAGTAGTTCCTCTCAGTTCCTTTATTTTTCTCTTGCTCTCTTCCCTTGTGGTTTGATGGCTATCTTTAGTAATATGCTTGATTTCTTTTGTCTTACTTTTTTTTCCTGCTTGCTATAGATTCCTGGTTTGTGGTTACCATGAGGATCCTATTTAATATACTATGGATATAACACTCTATGTTGAGTAGATATACTCTTTAGCTTGTAGGTAAAGAAAATTTTATTAAAATTAATTTCACATTTTTAAACTTTTTAATGTGGCTTCTAGAAAATTTTAAATTACACAAAGGCTCTCATTTGTAACTTGTCTTCTATTTTTTTTTTTTTTTTTTTTTAGGAAGATTAGCCCTGAGCTGACATTCTCTGCTAATCCTCCTCTTTTTGTTAAGGAAGATTGGCCCTGAGCTAATAATATCCATGTCCATCTTCCTATACTTTATATGTGGGACGCATGCCACAGCATGGCCTGATAAGCAGTGCATAGGTCCGTGCCCAGGATGGGAAGTGAGTAACCAAAGCCAATCACAGGAACCTAACTGGTATGCTACATGGTGACCTTGTGTTCTATTTTTATTGGATAGTTCTGTTGTCCAATATAATTCTTGCCTATATGTGCAGAAGGGCCATTGAAGATCCCCTAAGAAATTCTTGTGTTTGAGATGCATGATGTGAAGAAGATCAAAGATGAGAAGGAATTCATGACTGGGGGATTAATTTGAGGTCTATATAAGGAAAGGCTGACTGTTTCCCCCATTCCCCCCTCATGATCCCCCCTGCAAGGAGATCAGCCAGAGCCAGGTATGGATCCTAAAGTCGGTGGTGAGGCAGACACTTGTATTCTAAAAAATGGTGTCAGGGTGAGCTAGAGGAACTGGTATGGGAAACAGGGCTACAGGATAAAGCTCTCCCCATCCTGGCATTGACAGTTTTCCCAATGTAATTGCTACTTGATATCCTATTCACCCCAAATCAAAGTGTGCCAACTGACTGACCCTGTTGATGCATGCAGAGATCCCCATCAGCTTCCTTAAGGAATAATTGTTTAAAATACAGTTGAACAATCAGAGGTCACCAGATATTTGAGAAAAATTTGCATAAATGAGGGAGAAAGACCAAGATAGAGCAAATTAACATTATAGGGAACAGACATATTGGAGATCAAAAGAAAAAAAATTAAAACAAATAAAGCAACCCTAATTACTCTAGTATCTTCAGAGAGATTTAAGAAGATATTACAGCCATAAAACAGGAAGTGCCATTTTTAAAAAATGAACAATTATATCTACTATCCTGACCTAAGATGCAACTATTGGGGGGAACTAGGTAAAGAGTGCACAGGAGTTCTCTCTACTGTCTTGGCCACTTCTGTAATATGAATCTGTAATGATTTCAAAATAAACAGTTACAAAAAACAAAAAAACTCAATTTGAAATAAGAAATAGCTCCACAAAATTGGAAAGTATATTTCAACCTAAAAATAATCATAGAAAGTTTTGAAGATAGAGTTCAGAAAATCTTTCTGATCATAAAGTTGAAAGAAAGAGTCAGAAAACATGAAGTGTGTCCATGGAGGAGGAGAATAATATATTGTGAGATGTTAAAATTATTTATTTAGTCTTAATAATGTAAGCATTGTTTACTGGTTTTCAAATTTTGGAGTTAAGCCATAAACAAATCACAAATCAGGAAGTAAAATGTTCAGCCACAAAGGGATAAAGTCACAGGGGTCATAATTATGACTCAACCTTCTCTTCACTTTTCACACAACTATAGCAACATGGAGTTTTACCAGCATCCCAGCTCTTGTTTGGTTCTCTCATATTCTCTTTCTCTATCTTTTCCTCTTTCTCTCTCTAACTTTCTCTCTCTCTTTTCCTTCATCCCTCCCTCTCTATATCCATCCTCATATCCTTCTTTCATTCAAGTGGCAGTGAGACCTGAAGTTTTTGTCCCGTCTGAGAAGTTTTGGAGTTGTTAGCCTTGACCAGCTCTGTCCTGAGATGTAGAGAGGTTGTGGCGGGCAACATGGTAGAGGGCATGGATGTTTGTGTTCTGGCTGGCTTTCTAGTTTAATCATTTTCCTTTAACTGTATTATATTTATCTGCATCAAACCATGCAGGTCAAACTTGGGTAGAGAAATTGTCCAAGGGATCCAGACCAACTCGAGACATTTCTGCACTGATATTTGGGACTCAAGCTAATAATCAAGACTCGCTTTACCTTTTCATATCCTTATTTCCTGCAAATTTTTCTCCCTTGTCCAAAGGAAGGGTGGTTGGGTCAGGGTTAAATATGAATATTTCTTGTTCAGTGACTCAATAAAATCATACAATCCCTTGATAATACTCCAGTTGCCCTCACCCTGCTCTTTTCCCCATTCCTCGGGTCACCAATGTCTATAACTCCTGATTTACTGCTTCTAGACCTACTGATGTTTATTACCCTGCCTGCCGGAACTCTATAAAATCCCACATGATTGGAAAGAGGTGTTTGTGCCTCATTACCCATTTTTATTCCATTGCGTAAGAGATGGAGGTGATGCCAAGAAGGCCTAGAGCTGAGATAATCTAACTGGTGACATGAAGGAAGTTTGCAAGTATTTTCGTTAATATTGTCATAAGAATCCTCCTGTCTGTCAGAGTCAGGATTAGGGGTTTCATAGATACCACCTTCCTGAGAAATGTAGCTGTCCTCTCAGTTACTAATTCTAACCTGATGGCTTTACAAAACCCTAGTCTAAACCCCCATGGTATAATATCTCCCACTTCCAGTGTCTTTAGGAAATGCATATGTCCCTCCACTACATGGGATGTGGGTGATTGTGTGGTCTAACAGCCTCATTTTACAGATAAGGAAGCTGAGACATAAAGAGAGTATGTGCTTTGCATAGGTTTCTAAGGATGGAATTGTAACTAGACTCCCAACCAGCTACACTTGCCAACATATATATACATTTTTCAAAATGGCAATATTTGTTAAAAAAAAGAACCCTAATTCAGCAGTTCCTCAAAAATCAGAAAAGAGACTACTTGTAATTCTAAAAGTGTGGTAAGAAAAACTCTGATCTTATCTTTGTTTCACTGGGTTAACCTGACCCATTTTCTTTCCAATGGAAAGGGCTTCTTCATTAGATTCTCTTCTCTCTGTGGGGCAAGGGACCACTCCAGAACTCACATGGTTTTCTCAGACCTTCTTCTTTGCTTTAAACATGAAAATTTCCGGTGGACAACCTAAGAAATTCTGATTCAAGAGATTGAGCCCAAGACCTTTTTGTTTTTGAGGAAGATTAGCCCTGAGCTAACATCTGCTGTCAATCCTCCTCTCTTTGCTGAAGAAGACTGGCCCTGAGCTAACATCTGTGCACATCTTCCTCTACTGTTTATGTGGGACACCTGCAACAGCATGGCTTGACAAGCAGTGGGTAAGTCTGCACCCGGGATCTGAACTGGTGAACCTCAAACTGCCAAAGCAGAATGTGTAAACTTGACCGCTGTGCCGCCAGGCTGGCCCCGAGCCCAAGGCTTTTTAAATCACGTATTGCCAGATGATTCTGATTCAAGAGTCTGTAAAGTATACTTTGAACAACTTTGCACTAGACTGTGAACTCAGTCAACATCTAAATCTACTAAATCTTATTCACATAAGCACACAGTGATAACCACACTATTTTTACAAGTGAAAATCAGTCATGCAGTCAGATAGGTGATTTGACAATGTGGGCAGAATATTTTTTTTATCTGGGATATATATTGACACACACGTAACAGACTCTCAATCAAAATTTATTGATAAAAGATTAGCACTAGGCTTTATCAACCAAATAGAGGGCGGCTTCTTAGTCCAGTCCATCGTCCTGGGTGAACGAAGTCCAGTTATCGTAGGCTTTGAAATATTGCTCCACAATCAGTCTCGAACTCCTTTCATTGGTTTCTTTCTATCTATCAAGCAGGTAATCAGTTCTGAAGGTTTGTCACTATATTGACAGGTCAATTTTTCTAATCCCTGGGGGCTATATAGTGGGAGATAGATAGAATATTTTGTCTGTTTTTCTCTTTGCCTACTTAAGACAGAGGTATTATTCAGAGCCCCATAGCGTATGCAAAGGGGAGACACAATGGAGCCAAACGACGAGGGCATAAATTTCACTCCTGTTACTTAGTGTGCTCTTGGGAACCTCAGTTTCCTCTGTTAAATTAAATTAACTTCATTTATCTTTTGGAATTGATGTGAGATGTAAGGAGATAAGATGTTTTCTGATCATGCTCAATGCTATTTGCTCAGCAAATATTAATTTCACTCTCTTATTTTCCTCCCATCTTCTCCACCGTGTTGCTAAGTGTCCTCATCTATTGTGAATCATATTGACCTTGTATGACAGATCAGATGTACCTGAGTCTAGAGCATTTCTTTGAGCACTGATTTATCCTTCATCTGTGTACTATTTGTTCTCATGGCAAATGGGATAGTGTGGTAGAAACTTCTAGTGGAACAATGGATATGGGCAGAAGGTAATATATTTTGGAGGCAGAGCTAACAGGAAAAACTGTTTGGATTTGATATGCGAATTTATAGAAGGAGAAGAACCAAGGATTAAACACCTAGTTTTGGACTCAGTTACTACATGGGTATTGGAGTCACTTAGTAAGATGGGAAAAAAAGAAGGAACAAGAGGGGCAGGCCGGGTGGTGCAGCAGTTAAGTGTACACGTTCTGCTTCAGCGGCCAGGGGTTCGCTGGTTCTGATCCCGGGTGAGGACATGGCACTGCTGGCACACCATGCTGTGGTAGGTGTCCCACATATAAAGTAGTGGAAGATGGGCATGGATGTTAGCTCAGGGCCAGTCTTCCTCAGCGAAAAGAGAAGGATCAGCAGCAGTTAGCTCAGGGCTAATCTTCCTAAAATAAAAAAGAAGAAACAAGAGTATCAGGAGGGAAAAAAATAGAACCAAGAGTTATATCTTAGACATGCCAATTTTGAGATGCCCATTTTACCACCAAGTAAAGATGCCATATAGAGTTGATTTATGCATCTTAAGTTCAGGGCTAGACATATAAATTGGGCAATTGTAGGCATAGAAACTATATACAAAGCCATGCAACTGAATAAGATCATACTGGAAAAAACATCAATATAGAAAAAGAAAGCCTACTACCAAACCCTGGTTATTCCAACATTTGGCAGTGGAGTAATGGAAAAGGAAGCAGCATAGATGACTGATAAGGCAGGCCCAGAGAGGCAGGAGGAAAACCAAGTGGGTAGCAGGAAGTCACAAGGATAAAGGGTTTCAAGAAGGGAAGAATCATCAAATGCATTGAGAGGATGTTGCATGAAGCAGCACAGAAAATAAGGATAACTGACAAAAGCAGTTTTAGTTGAACGGTGGAAATGAAGGACCATTTGGTATAAGTTGGGGAGAGAATGAGAGTGTCGTTTCTCTGATTAGAGGATCTTTCATATATGATGAGATATCGCTACATAAACACCGATCTGAAATGAAAGGACAGCCTTATTCTAAGTTTAGTAAGCTTTCTCAAACTCTACTTCCTCTAAAGTTAAAAGGTTCAACCACAGGTGACAAATGTTTATGCCCGATATTTTTTAAGACTTTATCAAATAAGCATAACCAGCTGTTTTTCCTTCTGCCTGATATCCAAGCAGCACAATTCCATCTTGATTGTCAGGACACAAAGATGTGGCTAGCATTACACACATTCTGATCAAAAGCCCTGATCTGTGATGGTCCCTCTGTTGTTGCTTGGAAGTAGCTGACCTCACTATTGCCTTTACATAAAGGAACTGAGAAGGTGTGAAGGGAAAACCAAGGCTGAACTTCATTCAGGAAGAAGAGAGCCCAACTATGTTTGACCTTTCAGATCAGAATCATATTTACTACGTTGCAAGAGAAAAGGAGATTGAATTTACACAAATCAAGAAGTCTTGAGTGGCCAAAAAATTGTCTTCTAATTTCAATGACTGTCATGTCTGTTTTAACATGTCTATGATTCTTATGCATCATTGGATTTTATTTTACTATTATGAAGCAAGAGATACAGAAAAGATACATTTATCAGGCTGTGGTGGCTATCTATTTATGGGTTGAATTTTCCTTCCGGTAGAAATTAATAAATGGTTAAGATGGAATATAGAAACTCTTGCCTTTAAATCAAATGTTTAATCTATTTCATATGGCCAGGACGTAAAAGAAACTAACAGCTAATTAGACCCAGACAAAAAGCTCAAGCCTTTTGTGTGTTCAACCTTTCCTTCTTTATTAGCTTGGTATTTAGGAAAATCTCCTCCTAACCTCAGCATGAATCATTTAGGACTTCTAGTCTCATTGCCTGAAACGTACACTGCACTTCCTGTCCCTATATTCTGGTCATGTTGTCACTATAGTGTAGAATTCCCTTCTCTCTCCTTCCTTTGAAGTTTATTGAAACTTTCCTTATGGTTTGGTACATAATCAATTTTTGTAAATATTCCATGTGTGCATGAAAAGGATGTATAGTATAATTTCCAGTTGTTGGGTACAGTATTCAAGATATATACATATATGTAATTAATTGTGTAGTCAAAATCTTCTGTCCTTACTGATTTTGTTTGTTTAACTTTATCAATTCTTGAGAGAGGATTATTAAAATCTGCCATTAAAATATTGGCTTTGACAATTTCCTGGTAGTTATATCAGTTCTTACTATATACATTTTATGAAGTTTTATTAGTTGTATGGAATTTTAAACTTTATATCTCTCTTAGTATGGAATCTCATCAATATGTTATGACCGTCTGTAGTATTAGTCATTTATTTTGTCTTCAGGACAATTGTGATTTATGTTAATATAGCTATACTAGACTTTTTGGGTAGTGTTTGCCTGGTACACATCTATTTTTAATCTTTTCAAATGTCCTTCTCCTGAGGTTATTGGTTATGATGATGTTTTTTTTAAAGATTGGCACCTGAGCTAACAACTGTTGCTGATCCTCTTTTTTTTTTTCTGCTTTTTCTCCCCAAATCCCTGAAGTACATAATTGCATATTTTAGTTGTGGGTCCTTCTAGTTCTGGCATGTGGGACTCCGCCTCAACATGGTTTAATGAATGGTACCATGTCTGCGCCCAGGATCCGAACCCTGGGCCACCAAAACGGAACGCGCAGACTTAACCACTTGGCCATGGGCCGGCCCCAGTTATGATGATTTTTGTAGTCTAATCTAACTGGAGAGGTTACACATTTTCTTTGTTGTTATTGATATCTTTGGAGCTACAATCTAAAGTATATCTCCTTTCTATTTGCCTTGTTTCTGAATGTATCATTTTTGTTGGTTTTTCCTTTCTTGCTGTATTAATTAAGGGAACATTAGATTATACAATATATAAATTCCAAAATCTCAGTGGGTTAACATAATAGAAGTTTATCTATCACGGAAAGATGAAAAACAAGTGTTCCTGGCTTGTAGACTTTCTTCCAAGTGGTGATTTTAGGACTCTGCTGTCTTATATTTTTGATTCAAAGTTACCAGAGAGGGGAAAAGGCATGGAGAATTAGTCATGAGAGCTTTTTATGAATCAGGTCAGGAAGTAGTCTGTCACTTCCATATTAAATTGAGCAGAATTCAGTCACATGGCCACACCTAACTATAAGGGAGGCTAGAAAATGTAATCTACCTGTGTGTATCCAGAAGTTCTAGTAAATAAGTTTGCTAAATACACAGCCAGTCTCTACCACATCTACCTTCTGTTGGATTCCACTCCTCCCCTCATTTTAAATCATATTCTTTACTTATTTGCAAATTATGAACACTATTTCAACTCTTTCATTTGTTACCCTATTTTTTAAGTATATAACAGCGTTATTACCTATAGTCCCATGTTATACATTAGATCCCTAGAATTTATTTATCTTATAATTGGAAGTTTGTACCCTTTGACCATCATCAACCCATTTCTGCCACCTCCAGCCTGGTACCTGCAACTCTATTCTGTTTCTAGGAGTTTGGCGTTTAGATTCTACATACAAATGAGGTCATACAGTATTTGTCTTTCTCTGGCTCCTTAATTTCACTTAGCGTAATGCCCTCAAAGTTCATCCATGTTCTCATAAATGGCAGGATTTCCTTCTTTCTCGTAGCTGAATAATATTCCATTGTGTGTGTGTGTGCATGTGTTTCATATCTTCTTTATTTGTAAATTCATTGATGGACACTTAGATTGTTTCCATATCTTGGATATTGTGAATAATGCTGCAATCAACACGGGAATGTGGCTATCTCTTCAAAATCCTACTTTCATTCCCTTTGGATATACAGCCAGAACTGAGATTGCTGGGCCATATGATAGTTCTATTTTTAATTTCTTGAGGAAACTCCATACTATTTTTCATAATGGCTGTACAAACTTTCATTCCACCAATAGTATACAAGTGATCCCTTTTCTCCGCATGCTTACTAACACTTATCTCTTGTCTTTTTGATGATAGCTATTGCAACAGTTGTGAGGTGATATCTCATTGTGGTTTTGATTTGAGTTTCCCTGATGATTAGTGATGTTGAGCACCTTTTCGTGTACCTGTTTGCCATTTTTATGCATTCTTTGTTAAAATGTATATTCAGGTCCTCTGCCCATTTGTTAACCAGGTTGGTTTTTTTCTATTGAGTTGTATAAGTTCTTTACATATTTTGGATATTAACTCCTTATCAGGTATATGATTTTCAAGTACTTTCTCCTATTCTATAGGTTGCCTTTTCATTTTGTTGATGGTTTCCTTTGCTGTGCAGAAGTTTTTTAGTTTGATTTAGTCCCAGTTATTAACTTTTGCTTTTGTTGCTTCTGCTTTTGGTGTCATATCCAAAAAAATCATTGCCAAGACCAATGTCAAGCAGCTTTTTGTGAGTGGTGTAAGGTAGAAGTCCAGTTTCATTCTGCAGGTGGTTATCCAGTTTTCCCAGCAGCATTTATTGAAGAGGTTATCTTTCCCCATTGAGTATTCTTTGTTCCTTTGTCAAATGTTAGTTGACGGTATTTGTGAGGGTTTATTTCTGGGCTCTTCTGTTCCAGTGGTCTAAATGTCTATTTCTATGTCAATACTATACTGTTTTGATTACAATAGCTTTTAGTATAGTTGAAATCAGGAAATGTGATGACTCCAGCTTTGTCCTTCTTCCTCAGGATTTCTTTGGCTCTTCAATGTCTTTTGTGGTTCCAAACAAAGTTTAGGATTGTTTTTCCTATATCTGTGAAAAATTCCTTGGAATTTTGATAGAGATTACATTAAACCTACTGATGGCTTTGGATAGTACGGACTTTTTAACAACATTAGTTCTTCCAATCCATGAACGAGGGATATCTTTCCTTTGTTTGTGTCAGCTTCAGTTTATTTTGTAAAAGTCTTATAATTTTCAGGATATAGATCTTTCACCTCCTTGCTTAAATTTATTCCTAAGTATTTTATCCTTCTTGATGCTATTTTGAATGGGATTTTTAATTTCTTTTTTAAATGTTTTGTAGAGAAATTCAACTGATATTTTGTTGACTTTATATCCTGCAACTTTACTGCATTTGCTGAATGATTCTAACATTTATTTTGGTGAAGTGTTTAGGATTTTCCATATGTAAGATCATATCACCTGCAAAGATAGACATTTTACTCCTTCTTTTCCAATTTGGATGCCTTTTATTTTTTTTATTGTCTGATTGTTCTGGGTAGAACTTCTAGTACTATGTTGAATAGAAGTGGTGAGAGTGGGCAACCTTGTCTTGTTCTTGATCTTAGAGGAAAAGCTTTCAACATTTCAACATTGAGTATGATTGAGTATGATGTTAGCTGATCTTTAATGTTGGAAGAACAACTTTACTGGGAAAAGTATTCTTGCTTGACGGTTTCTTTCTTTCCGTGCTTTGACTATATCATTCCATTCTCTCCTGGTCTGTAAGGGCTCTGCTGAAAATCCACTGACAGCCTTGGGGTGGGGAGGGTCAGTTGTATGAAAGAAACCTTTTTCTCTTGTTCCTTTTAAAATTCTCTCTTTAAAATTTGATTTTAGATAGTTTTATTATAATGTGTCTCAGAGCAGATCATTTTGGATTGCAATTTTGGGGTGATCTATTGGCTTCATGAACTTGGATGTCCAGATCTCTCCCTAGATTTGGGAAGTTCTCAGCCATTATTTCTTTAAATAAACTTTCCACTCCTTTCTCCCTCTCTTTTCCTTCTGGGACTCCAAGAATTCATACATTGTTTCTTTTAATGGTGTCCTGTAAATCCTGTAGATTTCTTCATTTCTTTTAATTATTTTTTCTTTTTACTTTTCTGATTGGATAATTTTATTTGAGTTGTTTTCGAGCTCACTGATTCTTTCTTCTGATTGATAAAGTCTGATTTTGAAGCTCTCCATTGAATTCTTTTGTTAAGTCATTGTATTCTCCAGCTCCACAATTTCTGTTTGGTTCTTTTTTATGTTCTCTATGTCTTTGTTGAACTTTTAACTTTGTTCTTCTATTGTTTTCTTGATATCATTCAGTTGTTTATCTTTTAGCTCTCTGAGCATGTTTAGGACAATGATTTTGAATTCTTGCTTGGGCAATTTCTGAATCTCCATTTTTGAGGGGGGAAATTACTGAAGGTTTACTGTGTTCCTGTGGTGGATTCATGTTTCCCTGATTCTTTATGATGTCTGTAGCCTGTGTACCTGTCTGCACATTGGAAGAAGCAGTCACCTCTTCTAGACTTTATGGACTGACTTTGCTAAGGAAGACTTTCATTTGCATGTGGGGGCATGCTAGAACATGCTGTGACCCTGGGTCTAGTGGTGTAGAGTACCAAGTGTAGGGGCATACAGCAGCACTGGGTCCAGAAGGGCATGATGTCTCTTCAGCTCAGGCTGCCAGTATCCACAGCATTGACGACTTAGAGGTCTTTGGCAAGTACTGCGGGGGATCCACAGTGTCTGCAAGAGCTGCTAGAGTCATCAGCAGCATCTCCAGGTCCAGCAGCTAAGAACCAGGGCAGGCAGCAGTAGTGGCTGGAGCCAATAATGTGCACATACTCAGCTGCAGATACCAGCTGCAGATGCCTATGTAGTGTCAGGTGCTGGTTGCAGACACATGTGTAGTAGTGGTGGCCAGGGCAAGCAGCAAGGGCTGGGGCCAATTATAGGCTCACTGGCAGCTTTAGGGGCCCTGGCTGTCAGA
This sequence comes from Equus quagga, assembly GCF_021613505.1. Taxonomy (NCBI): domain Eukaryota; kingdom Metazoa; phylum Chordata; class Mammalia; order Perissodactyla; family Equidae; genus Equus; species Equus quagga. The sequence continues at coordinate 23,772,077 of NC_060275.1, read as the reverse complement.
CTGCACTACCATGGCTGCTAGGTCTCCCCACAGGCACATGACAGTAGAGGCTGGTGACAGGGATTGGGCACAGGGCATACACATGCACAGCTTGAGGAGTTAGCTGCAGGTGAACACAGCGGTGCAGGCCAGTGACAGAAGGTAGGGCCTAATCCAAGCCCACCAGCAGCTGTGGCCCAGGCTGTTGATGTGCTCTCCCATAGCTGAACAGTTCCCCGCTGGGCATGCACAATGCAGTGGAGGCTGGTGACGGGTGTCAGGCCTGAGGCATGCAAGTAAACAGTTGGAGGGGCTAGCCCTGAGTTCATGCACGGTGGTGGGGTCAGCCGTGGTGGACTAGACTGGTATCTTGCACTCACACAGTTGCAAACGCTTGGGCTAGCTGCTCATGTGGTTCCTGGGCTCTGGTGGGGGGGGCGGGGAGGGGAGGGAGAAAACAGGCAGGGACTCAGGTGACTGGCATCAGCAAACACAAATACCTGTGGGATAAAAGCTGGTGAAATTTGCAGAGGTACACGGCCGCTGTGCTGACTGTTTCTTTTTTCAGTGGCAAAATATGCTGGATTTGTCTGCAGAGCGTCAGGTCATTGTGAACTGTGTTTGATCCTGCTATATGGCTGCTATTAGTAGACCTTGATTTTCTAATGCTTTTCATGCTAGCCCACATTTGGTTTTCACCAATTCATTAAAAAATTTTAGTTGAATTCTTCTTACCAGAATGTATGACATCTTGAGGAATCAAACCCAAGCAAGCAAATGTTTGCAAGTGTTCCAAGTCCTTGTGTTCCATTTCTATTTGGAGGTGGCTGTCTTTCCTTAGAGTTTTGGTTGTCTGCTTGCCCAGTAACATCAGTTCTCTGATAACTTTGAGCAAAGTTGTGAATTTGCCATTGTCCAGTGAGTCTTATTGTTGTTGTAAAACTGGGAGTGACTTTTTTTCCCAATTTGTACATAGTTAGCAGAAGTCAGAAGTCTCGCCTTTATTCTTATTTTTCTTTTTCTCTCCAAAGCCCCCAGGTACATAGTTGTGTATTTTTAGCTGTAGGTCCCTGTAGTTGTGGCATGTGGGACGCTGCCTCAGCATGGCCTGATGAGCAGTGCCATGTCCGCGCCCCGTACTAAAACTGCTGAAACACTGGGCCGCTGAAGCAGAGGGCGCAAACTTAACCACTCGGCCACGGGGCCGGCCCCTCACCTTTGTTCTTGAAAGATTTTTTTGATGTTGAACTGAGAATAATTTATCTAAACTTCTAAAACCCATATTATCAGTAAAATTAGCCTCTTTCTCCTTGCTTACTCAAAGTTCTACTCGTTCTATTAAGGCCCAGTTCAAATACGAGTTTTTTAATGAATTTCATTCTGTTACTTTGAGTCAGTTATGTTTTCCTCCATCTGACACAAGTATATTTCTCTTAAATGTATCATTTGTAATTTTCTGTCTTATAGTAAAATTTGTAGTTTTTATGTTAATATCGCCTTCTAGATAGACTCTTTTTTTTATTGAGTTCATAATAGTTTGCATCATTGTGAAATTTCAGTTGTACGTTATTTCTTGTCCATCACCACACAAGTGCTCCCCTTCACCTGCTGTTTCCACCCCCCTAACCCCCTTCCCCTGGTAACCGCTGAACTTTGAACCATTTTCTTTGTCCATGTGTTTGTTTATATTCCACATATGAGTGAAATCATATGGTGTTTGTCTTTCTCAGTCTGGCTTATTTCACTTGGCATAATCCCCTCCAGGTCCATCCATGTTGTTACACATGGGATGATTTTTGTCTTTTCTTATGGCTGAGTAGTATTCCATTGTATATATACCACATCTTCTTTATCCAATCAATGGTCGATGGGCATTTGGATTATTCCATGTCTTGGCTATTGTGAACAGTGCTACAATTAACATAGGGGTGCATATGTTACTTTGGATTGTTGATTTCAAATTGTTTGGGTGATACCCAGTAGTGGGATAGCTGGGTCTTATGGTATTTCTGTTTTAGTTTTTTGAGGAATCTCCATACTGTTTTCCATAGTGGCTGCACCAGTTTGCGTTCCTACCAGCAGCGTATGAGGGTTCCCTTTTCTCCACATCCTCTCCAATGTTTGTTATTTTTAGTCTTAGTGATTATAGCCATTTTAACAGGCATAGGGTGGTGTCTTAGTATAGTTTTGATAATTTCCCTGATGATTAGTAATGTTGAACATCTTTTCATGTGTTTATTGGCCATCTGTACATCTTCTTTGGAAAAATATCTGTTTATATTCTCTGCTCATTTTTTGATTGGACTGTTGATTTTTTTTGTTCAGTTGTGTGATTTCCTTATATATTATGGAGATTAACTCCTTGTCAGATATATTATTTGCAACTATATTCTCCCAGTTGGTGGGTTGTCTTTTTGTTTTGATCCTAGTTTCTTTTGCCTTGCAGAAACTCTTTAATCTGATGAAATCTCACTTTATTTTTTCTTTTGTTTCCCTTGCCTGAGAAGACATGGTATTTGAAAAGATCCTTTTAAGTTCAATGTCAAAGAGTGTACTACCTATATTATCTTTCAGGTTTCAGGATTTATCTTCAAGTCTTTGATCCATTTTGAGCTTATTTTTGTGTATGGCGTGAGATACTGGTCTACCTTCATTCTTTTGCATGTGGATGTCCAGTTTTCCAAACACCATTTATTGAAGAGACTATCTTTTCTCCATTGTATGTTCTTGGCAACTTTGTTGAAGATTAGCTGTCCGTAGATGTGCGGCTTTATTTCTGGGCTTTCAGTTCTATTCTATTGATCTGAGTGCCTGTTTTTGTACCAGTATCATACTGTTTTGATTACTATGGCTTTGTAGTACATTTTGGAAGTCAAGGATTGTGGTGCCTCTAGCTTTGTTCTTTTTTCTCAGTATTGCTTTAGCAATTTTGAGTCTTTGATTGCTCCCTATGAAGTTTAGGATTCTTTGTTCTATTTCCATGAAGAATGTCATTGGGACTCTGATTGGGATTGTGTTGAATCTGCGGATTGTTTTGGTTAAATTTATTCCTAGATATTTTATTCATTTGTTGCGATTGTAAATGGAATTGTATTCTTGAGTTCTCTTTCTGTAAGTTCATTATTAGAGTATAGAAATGCAACTGATTTTTGTAAGTTGATTTTGTACCCTGCAACTTTGCTGTAGTTGTTATTTCCAATAGTTTTCCAACGGATTCGTTAGGGTTTTCTATATATAAGATCATGTCATCTGCAAACAGCGAGAGTTTCACTTCTGCACTCCCTATCTGGATTCCTTTTGTCTCTTTCTCTTGCCTAACTGTTCTGGCCAAAACCTCCAGTACTGTGTTGGATAAGAGTGGTGATAGTAGACATCCTTGTCTTCTTCCTGTTCTCAGAGGGATAGTATTCAATTTTTCCACATTGAGTATGATATTGGCTGTGGGTTTGTCATATATGGTCTTTATTATGTTGAGATAATTTCCTTCTATCCCCATTTTGTTAAGAGTTTTTATCATAAATGGCTGTTGGATCTTCTCAGATGCTTTCTCTGCATCTATTGAGATGATCATGTGGTTTTTATTCCTCATTTTGTTAATGTGGTGTATCACATTGATTGATTTGCAGATGTTAAACCATCCCTGTGTCCCTGGTATAAATCCCACTTGATCATGATGTATGATCTATTTGATGTATTGCTGTATTCAGGTTGCCAATATTTTGTTGAGGATTTTTGCATCTATGTTCATCAGTGATATTGGCCTGTAGTTCTCCTTTTTTGTGTTGTCCTTGTCAGGCTTTGGTATCAGAGTGATGTTGACTTTGTAGAATGTGTTAAGAAGCATTCCATCTTCTCTAATTTTTTGGACTAGCTTGAGAAGGATAGGTGTTAAATCCTCTCTGAAAGTTTGGTAGAATTATCCAGGAAAGCCGTCTGGTCATGGGCTTTTATTTTTGGGGATGCTTTTGATTATTGTTTCAATCTCTTTGCTTGTGATTGGTCTGTTCAAATTCTCTATTTCTTCTTGATTCAGCTTTGTGAGTTTGTAAGAGTCTAAGAATTTATCCATTTCCTCTAGATTGTCCATTTAGTTGGCATATAGCTTTTCGTAGTATTCTCTTAGAATCCATTGTATTTCTGTGGTATCCGTTGTTATTTCTCCTCTTTCATTTCTAATTTTATTTATCCAAGCTTTCTCTCTTTTTTTCGTTGTAAGTCTGGCTTGGGGTTTGTCAGTTTTGTTTATCTTCTCAAAGTGCCAGCTCTTTGTTTCATTGATCTTTTCTACTGACTTTTTTGTTTCAATATCATTTATTTCTGCTCTGATTTGTATTATTTCTCTCCTTCTGCTGACGTTAGGCTTTGTTTGTTCTTCTTTATATAATTCCATTACGTGTAGTTTGCGATTGCTTATTTGGGGTTTTTCTTGTTTGTTAAGGTGAGCCTGTATTGTGATAAATTTCCCTCTTAATACCGTTTTTGCTACATCCCATATGAGTTGGTATGGTATGTTTCCATTTTCATTTATCTCAAGTTACTTTTTGATTTCTCCTTTAGTTTCTTCAGTGATCCACTAGCATGTTGTTTAGACTCCACATCTTTGATCCTTTCTCAGCTTTTTTCTTGTAATTAATTTCTTGCTTCATAGCATTGTGATAGGAAAAGATGCTTGTTATCATTTAAATTTATTGAGGCTTGCCTTGTTTCCCAACATATGGTCTATGCTTGAGAAGGCTCCATGTGTACTTGAGAAGAATGAGTATTCTGCTGCTTTTGGATGGAGTGTTCTATATATGTCTATTAAGTCCAACTGGCCCAGCTTTTCCTTTAACTCCACTGTTTCCTTATTGCTTTTCTGTCTGGATGATCTATCCATTGATGTGAACGGCATGCTGAGGTCCCCAACTATTATTGTGTTATTATTAATATCTTCTTTTAGGTTTGTTAGTAGTTGCTTCATGTACTTTATTGTTCCTGTGTCGAGTGCATAGATATTTATGTGTTATGTCTTCTTGGTGGAGTGCCCCTTTAATCCCTATATACTGCCCCTCTTTTTCTCTCTTTACCTGTCTTGAAGTCTACTTTGTCTGACGTAAGCATTTTGACACCTGCTTTCTTTTGTTTGCCATAAGCTTGGAGTATTGTCTTCCATCTCTTCACTCTGAGCCTGTGTTTGTCATTGGAGCTGAGAAGTGTTTCCTGGAAGCAGCATATTGTTGGGTCTTGTTCGTTAATCTATCTCACCACTCTGTGTGTTTTTATTGGAGAATTCAATCCATTTATGTTTAGGGTGATTATCAATAAATGAGGGATTAATGTTGCCATTTTATCGCACATTTTCTGTTTCTCCTACATTTCCTTTGTTTGTTGTCCCGTGTTCTTTGGTCTACCAATTGAATTATATAGTTTTTTATGTTGTATGTCTTTGTTTACTCCCTATTTATTATTTGTGTCTCTGTTCTGCTTTTTTAGTTAGTGGTTACCATGTGGTTTGTATTTGAAATCTCGTAGATAAGATAGTCCATTTTCCAATGGCCTCTTATTTCCTTAGACTAAACTGACTTAGTCTCTTTCTTCTTCCCCAACATCAGCTGTTTTTCTCACATTTTACTCCACCTTGTGTTGTGAGTTTGTGATTAAAATGACAAGATTATCTTTGTTTTTGATGTTTTCCTTCCCTTTATCTTTAATACTATTCTTGAGTATTTGCTAACCTGTTCTTATGTATAGCTACAATTTTCTGATTTTGTCTACCTATTTATCTCCTTACTTTGTGCTTTGCAACCCCTTTCTCCCTTTTCTTTTTCAGGTATGAGGGCCTTCTTGAAGATTTCTTGTGTGTGTGTGTGTGGGGGGGGTGTCTCATGGCTATGAACTCCCTTAGCTTTTGTTTATCTACAAAAGTTTTTATTTCTCCATCATATCTGAAGGATATTTTCACTGGATAGAGTATTCTTGGCTGAAAGTTTTTGTCCTTCAAAGATTTGAATATGTCATTCCAGTCTCTCCTAGACTGGAAGGTTTCTCCAGAGAAATCTGCTGAAAGCCTGATGGGGATTCCTTTGTAGGTTATTTTCTTCTGCCCTGCTGCCCTTAGTATTTTTTTATTTGTTGTCCACTTTTGCCAGTTTCACTATTATATGTCTTGTGGTAGGTCTTTTTACATTGACATATTTAGGAGATCTGGTAGCCTCTTCCACATGAATTTCCATCTCCTTCACTAGGTTTAGGAAGTTCTCTGCTATTATTTCTTTGAACAAGCTTTCTGCTCCATTCTCCTTCTCTTCTCCGTCTTGAATACATATAATTCTTATGTTGCATTTCCTAATTGAATTGGATATTTCTCAGAGACTTTCTTCATTTCTTTTCAGTCTTAGTTCTCTCTCCTTCACTATCTGGACCATTTCAGCACATATCTATCCTCGATTATGCTAATTCGCTCCTCTATGTTATCTGCTTGAGCATTCAGGGAATCCGTATTTTGTTTTATCTCATTGATTGTGTCTTTCATCTCCAATATTTCTGATTGATTCTTCTTTATAGTTTCAATCTCTTTTGTGAAGTAGCTCCTGAACTTGTTGGATTGTTTCTCTACATTCTCTTTTAACTCATTGAGTTTTCTGGTGACAACTATTTTGAATTCTCTGTCATTTAGATTACATATTTCTGTGTCTTCAGGACTGATTTCTGGCTACTTGTCATTTTCTCTCTAGTCTGGAGATTTAATATAATTTTTGATACTGCTAGAGGGCATGGCTTTGTTGCACATCATGGTATTGTTTGGTCGCATTTACCACCTATCACCACTGGGTGGGTGTCAAGAGCCGTTTATTCCGAGCCCTCCACATTCCACTGAGATCCCAGGCACTGGAGCTAGTGCTGGGTGGGTGGTGGGGTGCGGGGCACTTTATTCTACGTGCTCTTGGGGTTTTATCACTCTGTTCTCACTATCTACTCTCCTGGGGTGTTGGCTTAATGAGGTCACCCCTGCATTAGCTTTCACCTCAGTAGCTTTCCCCTAGGCTGTGATGGCCCTCAGGAATCTTTGCTGTTCCCACAAATGAATGTTCCCTACCCCATTCCTTCCCTCTCAGGGGCCGGCTGTGGTCCTGGATCACAGTCTTTTTGGGAGTGAAGTTTTCTCTTACCCAGTTCCACCTCCTCCGAGGGGAACTCCAGCCTCTCCACCCTCTGTCATATGGCTGCCTGAGTCTCTCAGATGTCTTTTGTGTTGTGTTTCGATGTCCTCTGTTAGAGTATGAATGTCTTTTTCATTGTATGGTGGAGGGGAGAGATTACTGGGATAGCTCACTCCACCATGATGCTGATATCACTCACCTGGATAGACTGACTCTTTTTTTTTTTTTTTTTTTGAGAAAGATTAGCCCTGAGCTAACTGCTGCCAATCCTCCTCTTTTTATTTCTGAGGAAGACTGGTCCTGAGCTAACATGCATGCCCATCTTCCTCTACTTTATGTGTGGGACACCTACCACAGCATGGCTTGCCAAGCGGTGCCATGTCTGCACCTGTGATCTGAACTGGTGAACCCTGGGCCGCCAAAGTGGAATGTGCGCACTTAACTGCTGAGCCACTGGGCCAGCCTCTAGACTGACTCTTGAAGGCAGGAAGCTATGTTTTACATCATCATTCTCATAGTAAGTGGAATGGCACACATTAAATATTTAATATATTTTGAATAACTAAATGGATTGATGAATGAATGAATGAATAAAGCAGTTGTATAGGTTTGGCACTAGCAGATAAAACTCAATTCAAGAGACATATTGAGCACCTAATATATCATGCTTGTTGCTAAGGGCTAAGTAAATTGAAATACATGAAACAAACTCCTTAAAGATAGGCATTGCACTTTCATTCTTCAAAATGATGTTTATTTAGTGGTGGGAAGATGCAAGATTTCTTTGAAAGAGAAGAGCGTATATAAAAATATGGCTGTGGGGCTGGCCCCGTGGCCGAGTGGTTAAGTTCACATGCTCCGCTGCAGGTGGCCCAGTGTTTCGTTGGTTCGAATCCTGGGTGTGGACATGGCACTGCTCATCGAACCATGCTGAGGCAGCATCCCACATGCCACAACTAGAAGGACCCACAACGAAGAATATACAACTATGTACTGGGGGGCTTTGGGGAGAAAAAGGAAAAAAAAATATGGCTGTGATCAATGAAAGATTCATAATGATTTACAGAAGAAATAAAGATTCTGGAGGGTCATCTCTTCATCGTTGAGATTTATATTGTGCATGTCAGCCATTCTCCTTCACAGCACGTTACTGGTATAACGCTAGACTAGATGGGCCAAGGGTCATTCTTGTGTATGCACACAAGTATCTGCGTGATTTTACAAGCCAAGAAGAATTGTTATACTACTCTTATCCCAGCATTCCAAAAACATATTGGTGATTATGGAATGGGTTATTTTTGACTTATAACAGCTATACAAGAAACATCCTACTTTTGTACATAATGCATTCTTAATAATGTGTATCAAAGTTGATTGTATAATCATTAAACAACACATTTACATATTATAAGAGTAGGGGGTAGTGGACCCAGGCAGAGAGAGATAAAATATCCTCAATTATATTTTGCCTTTTACGCAAATCTCTGATTTGTTTCTGGAATTTCAAATGTGTTCTTGTTTGTTATCATCTATTCACAACTGAACAAACAGTTGACTGGCATGAGCCCAATGAGTATCTCGTTGATTTACCACTTTTGGCACTCAGAGTGATTTCCATCTTTGTCTCAACTATATTGTGTTTATGAGATCTACACTTCTTGTATCAGCATTTTCATCTTCCACTTGCTTTTATAAAATAATGAGGACAGAAGGCAATAAAATATTCAAAACTCTCAAACATTGCTGTACAAATATGCTGCCAACAGTGTACCACTGGTTGGCAGTCAGAAACTCTATGTGCTACCTGAACATTTTAGCTTATCAGCAATGTATAGAAGGCCAAATTTAGCATATAAAATCTAGTTTGGGTTGTTGAAGAATGTGAAAATGAATGGGTTCTATGAAAACAGACTGAGCATAAGTCAAGGAAAACCTCTAGCTAGAATTGGGCCCCTTAAGTCTTTTCTTTGACTTGTGCATGAAGCAAAAAGTGGGCCTCATCTTTTCGGAGCCATGGATCTCTCCTAAGGGATATACTACATTTGATAACTCTCTGAGCATCTAGAAAGGAAAGTTCTCAGAGTTGCACGTCAAGATTGGCAAAATAATAATAATAGTAATAATTCTAATAGTAATAGTAATGTACCAATAATGTTCACATGGGCATTCATTAATTATTCTTTTTTGGGTATGTTTGAAATTTTATATTAAAAACAAGTTAAATAAATTGCAAGGATAAGATTATTCCTCTCATTGACAGGTGAAGTTTTTTCCCATCTTCATCCAAGGTCTTATACCTAGGTTGCAATTTCAGTCCATATATGTATACCCCTAAGCAATGTCTTTAAGTTGTGTGAGGCTGGGCAATATTAAGGTTCTGATAAGGTTTGTCTTTCCAGTTCTCAGATTTCTTTCTTTCTTTCTTTTTTCTTTTGGCTTTATGCCTTTGAGATTTTCTATCTCCTTTCTGAAAAATCTGCTCTTGGGAAAAGATGTGTGATTCACCATTGACCCTTTGATTGAACCCAAGTCAGTATGATACTTCTGCAAGTTAATTTTATAGTTTTATTTCTCATTACCATGTAAAAATATTAGAGGAATTTTTGTTGTCAGATAAGCAAGAGATCTGGCATTTGAAAAATTTGTGAATAAGTTTATTTATACATGAGAAGAAACTACTGGTCCCTTGACTTTATACCAAAACGTCATTTCTGTATACTAGCAGCCACAGGGACAGATGATCCTCATCAGCTTTCTTCTCCTTCCTGGCCCTGGCCTCAGACTTTGACACAGTAAGGACCCTGTGACATGGTCTGTATGTAGACTTATGGAGAATTTATTCGTCCACCACTCCTCATAAATGACACTGAGTAAATCTGTGGTCTCATGAAGAGACCACTGGAATGAATCAAAGTATTAGAGTTGTAGTCCACATTCGATCATTAAACTAGTATGAGATTTGGAGCAAATTATATTCCATCTTTGAGCCTTAGTTTTCCCATAAGAAAATAAGTATAGAGGACTAAATTCAGCATTTTCAATCTTGGAAGTTGAAATCCTTTGGAATCCAGGAGGAACTTTTAAAAAATGCTAAAATCTGAGCTTTATCCCTGGGTATCCTGATTTATTTTCTTTTATTAAAAGAATTTATTGAGGTATAATTGACGTGCCACATTATTTTAGTTTCAGGTGTACAACATAATGTTTCAATATTTGTATATATTGTGAAATGATCACCAAAATAAGTCCAGTTAAAATCCATCAACATAGGGGCTGGCCCCGTGGCCGAGTGGTTAAGTTCGCGTGCTCCGCTGCAGGCGGCGCAGTGTTTCATTGGTTCGAATCCTGGGCGTGGACATGGCACTGTTCATCAAACCATGCTGAGGCAGCGTCCCACATGCCACAACTAGTAGGACCTACAATTAAGAATATACAACTATGTACCGGGGGGCTTTGGGGAGAAAAAGGAAAAAAATAAAGTCTTTAAAAAAAGGAAAAAAAAATCCATCACCATACATAGTTACAATTTTTTTTCCTGTGATGAGGGGTTTTAAGATTTACTCTCTTAGCAACTTTCAAATATGCAATATGGTGTTATTAACTATAATCACCATGGTGTACATTACATCCCCAGGACTTATTTATTTTATAGCTGGAAGTTTGTACTTTTTGACTCCCATCACCTATTTCAGCCACCCCCTACCCCTGCCTCTGGCAACCATTAATCTGTCTTCTGTGTCTATGTGCTTGTCTTTTGTTTGTTTGTTTGTTTTTTAATTCCACATATAAGTGAGATCATACAGTATTTGTCTTTCTCTGTCTGACTTACGTTGCTTAGCATAATGCCCTCAAGGCCCATTCATGTTGTAGCAAATGGCAAGGTATTCTTTTTTATGGCAGGATAGTATTCCATTGTGTGTATTTGCCACATCTTCTATATCCATTCATTCATCAATAGACAGGTTGCTTCCTTATCTTGGCTATTGCAAATAATGCTGCAGTGAACATGGGTGTGCATATATCTTTTTGAATTAGTGTTTTTTTTTCTTTAGATAAATAACCAGAAGTGGAATTGCTGGATCATATGGCAGTTCTATTTTAATTTTTTGATGAACCTCCATGCTGTTTTCCATAGTTGCTGCATAAATTTACATTCTCACCAACAGTACACTGGGGTTCCCATTTCTCCATGTCCTCGCCAAAACTTGTTATTTCTGGTCTTTTTGATAATACCCTTTTGGACAGGTGTGAGGTGATATCTCATTGTGATTTTCATTTTCATTTTCCTGATGACTAGTGATGTTGAGCATCTTTTCATGTATCTTTTGGTCATCTATATGTCTTCTTTGAAAAAACGTCCATTCGAGTCCTCTGTCCATTTTTTAACCAGATTGTTTTTTATTTATTTATTTTTGCTATTGAGTTGTATGAGTTCTTTATATATTTTGGATATTAACTCCTTATCAGATATATGACTTGCAAACATCTTCTCCCAAAAGCTTTTGAGTTTAATGTAGTCTCACTTGTTTATTTTTGCTTTTGTTGCCTTTGCTTTTAGAGTCAGATCCTAAAAATCATCACCAAGATCAACGTCAAGGAACTTACCACCTATGTTTTCTTTTAGGATTTTTATAGTTTCAGGTCTTTCATTGAAGTCTGTAATCCCTTTTGAGTTAATTTTTATGTACAGTGTAAGATGGTCCTCTAGTTTTACTTTTTTGCATGTGGCTCTCCAGTTTTCCCAACACCATTTATTGAAGAGATTGTTCCTTCCCCATTGTGTATTTTGCCTCCTTTGTTGTAAATTAATTGAACATATATGCATGAGTTTATTTCTCAGCTGTCTGTTCTGTTCCATTGATCTATGTGTCTGTTTTTATGCCAATATCATATTGTTGTGGTTGCTATAGTTTGAAATCAAGGAGCATGATGCCTCTAGCTTTGTTCTTCTTTCTCAAAATTGCTTATGCTGTTTTGGGTCTTCTGTGATTCCACACATTTTAGGATTGTTTTTTCTATTTCTATGAAAAATATCATTGGAATTTGATAAGGATTGCACTGAGTAGTAGATTGCTTTAGGTAGTATGGGCATTTTAACAATATTGATTCTTCCAATCCACGAGCACAAAATATCTTTCCATTTATTTGTATCTTCTTCAATTTCTTTCATCAGTGTCTTATAGTTTTTAGTTAAGATCTTTCATTGACTTGGTCAAATTTATTCCTGGGTATTTTATTCTTTTTTAAATTTTTTTTGAGGAAAATTAGCCATGAGCTAATATCTACCACCAATCCTCCTCTTTTTGCTGAGGAAGATTGGCCCTGAGCTAACATCTGTGCTCATCTTCCTTTACTTCATATGTGGGATGCCTGCCAGAGCATGGCTTGACAGCCATAGCCATGCATAGCTGCACCCAGACTCTGAACTGGTGAACCCCGGCCACCAAAGCAGAACACATGAACTTAACCACTACACTGCCAGGCCAGCCACATGTTCTTGGGTATTTTATTCTTTTTGATGCAATTGTAAGTGGGATTGTTTTCTTAATTTCTCTTATAGCTCTTTACTAGTGTATAGAAATGCAACAGATTTTTGTATATTGAGTTTTTATCCTGCAAGTACTGAATTCATTTATTAGTTCCAACAGTTTTTTGGTGGATACTTTGGGGTTTTCTTGGGTATTCTGATTTAATTTGTGTGAGGTAGAGTTTGGTCATCAGTACTTTGGAAAAGCGCCTCAGTTGTTTCTAATGTATACCCCGTGGTGAGAACTACTGGGCAAGATGGTCCCTAAAGTCTTGTCCAGAGATGTGGTGTATCACAGATGTTTATGGGAATGAGCACTACAATGAAGTGGAAATGGGTTTGAATCCCAGCTCTCCCACTTTCAGGCTATATAAACTTGGCCAAGTTTTAATTTCTTTAATACCCAGTTGCCTCATCTTTATAATAAAGATATACTTGCCTCATTGGATTGTTGTAAAGATTGAACATGGTAATGGATAGAAGGTAAATACCTCAGGACTTTGTACATAATAGACATTTAATAAATACTGATGATGAAGCTGATACCTCCCCCACAAAAAAAGAAATCATTACCTGAGTGTAGTATTGGTAGAAGAATAGAAAGTAGAATAATAAAACAGAATAAAGAACCAGAAACAGCCCCACTGCATATCTCCAAACAAAATCCCACAAATGCATTTTGTGTTGCCAGGGACTATGCAATACATGGTGCTAGACCAATTGGTTACAAAAAGGAAAAATAACAACAAAAAAGAAAAAAATTAAATCTGTGTCTTGTATTGCTCACAAAAGCAGGTTCCAAATGGATGAAAGACCTAAATATAACAAAGTCAAACTTGAAATGTTTAGAAAAAATAGAATGCTATTATGATCTTAGGGTAGGAAGGATCTTTAAAAACAAAGGATAAATCGTAAGGGAAAGGATAAAAATAGTGACTTCTTTGAAATTTAACACTGTTATATTCCAAAAACTCTAGAATGTTAAAAGATTTTTACAATATATATAAGCAACAAAACTATAATAGAATAGAGTAAAAATCTCTGCAAATCAAGAAGACAAAATAAATCAAAATAGAAAAATAGACAAAGTTTAGGAACTGGCAGCCCATAGCAGTAGAAATAAGCAAATGATAAGATGTACAAAATTTTACTCTTTATCAAAGAAATGTAAATTAAAATAAAATGAGATGCAAATTCACATTCATAAGATTGGCAAGTTTACAAATCTGACAATTCTATAAACTTCTGATGGAAATGCATATTGCTGTGACAACTTTACAAGAAACCCTGGCTTCTGTCTATAAGGAGACATGGTCATGAATGATTCCAGCAGCATTTGAATAGACAAAAATTTAAGCCAACTTCAATATCATCGACAGGAGAAGTGATTAATGAATTGTGAGACTAATATAACAGAATGTTATTCAAGAATGAACATTAATGAATTAAAACTACATTTATAAATGTAGATGAATTTCACAAATAATGTCTTTTATTTTCTTTTTAAGAAAACGTTGTGGAAAGACATGCATAGCATGTTACCAAAACTGTTTTGAATAGTCTATTGATAATGTATAAATTGTGGTCAAAAGAATACACACTAACTTCACGTTAGACTGCTGGGAAGACAGGGCGAGAGAGGAAAGTGAAAGTACACAGAAAGAATTTCAATTTTTTTCTAATCTTCTATTGCTTTTTTAAAAGGCTTGAAGGAAATATGGTAAAAATTTAAGATGTCAATCCGGGATTGTAATCACAGAGTCTTTTTTTTTTTAAATTAGTATTTTCTATAAATACATAAAATTCTTGTCTGCCCTTTCACCATAGTGTCCTTATATGCTATTCAAAATATTTATACTACTATTAATTATTTTTAAATTTGATTGTGTGCTCACACTGGCCTAGGCCCTGTGGTATGACCTTTGTGAGCATTTGCTCATTTAGTCATCACGAAGGAGTTACTATCCTTATCCCTTCTGTGAGAGGAGGATAGTGAGGCTCAGGGCAGTGACACAACCATCCATGCTCACAGTGCTGAGACTGGAAGGTTACCAGTGAGAATCCAGAGCCCACATTATTAACCACCACACTTAGGAAAAGATTGAAACTACTTGAGTGTGCAATCAAAATGTTATCATGTAAAATCACCTTGCTTTGACATTGGTGAGAAAAAAATTAAGAGTTTGTTTTGTTTTATTTTGTTTTTTCATTTTTGGGGGCGGGGAGTTTAGTTTCCACGTATGAGTGAAATCACGTGTTAGTTGTCTTTCTCTGACTGATTTATTTTGTTTAGCTTAATGCCCTCAAAGTTCATCCATGTTATGTCAAATGGCAAAATCTCATTCTTTTTTATGGCTGAGTAGTATTCCATTGTATATTGAAATCTTATCTTCTTTATCCATTCATCCATCAATGGACACTTAGGTTATTTCCATATCTTGGATATTATAAATAATGCTACAATGAACATGGAGGTGCATATAACTTTTCAAATTAGTATTTTTGTGTCATTTGGATAAATACCCAGAAACAGAATTGCTAGGTCATGTGGTAGTTCTAATTTTAATGTTTTGAGGAATTTCCATACTGTTTTCCATAGCGGCTGCACCAATTTACATTCTCACCAACAGTATATGAGGGTTCCCTTTTCTCCACATCCTTGCCAACACTTGTTATTTCTGTTTTTTTTTTTTTTTGATAATACCCATTTTGACAGTTGTGAAGTGATATCTTATCATGGTTTTTGTTTACATTTTCCTGGTTATTAGTGATGTTGAGCGTCTTTTCACATGCTTGTTGGTCATCTGTGTGTCTACTTTGGAAAAATGTCTGTTCAAGTCCTCTACCCAACTTTCAATTGGATTATTTGTTTTTTAGATATTGAGTTGTATGAGTACTTTACATGTTTTGGATATTAATCCCTTATCCTACACATTATTTGCAATGATCTTCTCCCATTCAGCAGGCTGCTTTTTCATTTTGTTGATGGTTTCCTTTGCTGTGTAAAAGCTTTTTAGTTTGAAGTAGTCCCATTTGTTTATTTTTGCTTTTGTTGCCCTTGCCCAAGGAAACAGTTCCAAACAAATATTTCTGAGACCAATGAGAATGATAGGTATTAAATCTTCTTTGAGTGTTTGGTAGAATTTACCAGTGAAGCTGTCTGGCTTTTCATCCTGGACTTTCTTTGTTGGGAGGTTTTTGATTACTATTTCAAGCTCCTTACTAGTAATAGGTGGATTCAGATTTTTTATTTCTTCATGATTCAGTCTTGGAAGATTGTATGTTTCCAGGAATTTTTCCATTTCTTTTACGTTGTCCAATTTGTTTCTGTATAATTGTTTGTTGTAATCTCTTGTGATCCTTTGTATTTCTGTGATGCTAGTTGTAACTTGTCCTCTTTCATTTCCAATTTTATTTATTAGAGCTCTCTTTTTTTCTTGGTTAGATTATCTAAAGGTTTATTATGTTTGTTTATCTTTTCAAAGAACCAGCTTTTAGTTTCATTGAGCTTTTCTATTGTTATCCTTTAGTCTCTATTTCATTTATCTTCACTCTGATCTTTATTATTTCCTTCCTTCTACTAACATTGGGCTTTTTTTTTGTTCTTCTTTCATTCTCTCTAGTTCCTTTAGGTGTATAGTTAGGTTGTTTATT